>NC_068281.1:39508903-39857236 GCF_025860055.1 Xyrauchen texanus | reverse complement strand
GCAAAATGAGAGTCTCGGCGATTGTATGCGGTTTACCAAGTTTACCGATCCTTTTGGCCACTACATACGATGCCTCCAAACACTGTTTAGACACAGTGCTGTGCACTGAAATGGTTGCCTGTTGCTGATGGAGGCCATCAAGCTTTCTTTTAAAATATTCAGCTGGTTTATTTTTAATGCCAGCATGCTTTGTTTTGAGGTGCCTTTTTAATATGCAGGGCTTCATACTGTCGTTTGCCAGCACCTCGGCACACACGACACACTGAGGTCTCAGATCAGCCGTGACTGTAAACCCAAATTGCAGGTATGCTTCATCGTACCTTCGAAGCTTTTTTGCAGCTGGTGGTGCGTCGGTTGGCTTGTTGGTCCTCACAAGAAATTTCTCCATTTTGATGTGTTTTCAATAAAGTTTAGGCAATATGTAACTGTGTGTGTGGTGTATGTTGAGAGACGTATCAGGGGCTAATCAGTCAGGACTTAGGCACAATCTTTAATTAAACGAACAAAATAATTATTTTGCAGACAATTCAGATTTTATTTTAATACTTAACGATTGTAGTCCTTGTCAGTGTGTGTGTGTGTGTGTGTGTGTGTGTGTGTGTGTGTGTGTGTGTGTGTGTGTGTGTGTGTGTGTGTCTTAGTCGTGTGGGTAGTTTTAGCTAAGTGTAGCTACTGCCTAGCAGTTAAAAAAAAAATACTGGCTAGGGCTGAGATTTGATCTAATCTTAAAAAAGAATGTTTGTGGGTTTAGTCTTTAAAAAGACTGTTGGGGTTTTGTAGTAAAGGCCTATGTAAATCGAGATTGATAAGACTAGCGAGAGCTGGCACAAGCTGAACTTGGCAAGAGACTAGACTAGAGTGAATGGAAAGCTATGTCGTGAGTCAATTTAAATGCAGTGATTTATTTTTGTGTGAGAGTGAGTGAACATTTACATTTATACCCCGCTCTGTAAGCCAGGGCGGAATGGCGGCGCCATGCGCATGCGCTGATTCATTTGCAGCCTGGACGCGGAGGAGTGTGGTCTCCTCTCTGCTCTTACTGCTGCGCCGAGGCTACTGAGAGACTGACCGCCTGTGAGTGCTTTTGGACGGGAGAGGGGCTCACGGCAGCACCCGCTGTTCGTTGAGCACAGTAGGCCTAACTGCAGAGTGATTCGTGCTTTCGAGTCTCCAAACACCACAAAAGTCTCCAAAAACACCAGTAAAAGTCGCTGGATTTGTCGCTTTTGACAAAAAAAAAAAGCCGCCTGGAGTATGATTTGTTTGTGTTATAATCAGTGCTTGAAGTGGAGGGAAAAGGTGGTGGCACTCTCTTTGGCAAATCATGACATTTTTACAGTGAAAAACAAAACTTGGAGATATTGCTATTACAACAATGTATTGTTATTTATTTAGCATAGCGCATCTCACAGCAATACTCAATCGTGTTTTGAATGATTCAGTGTTGTGAACGAATCGGTTGAGTCAAAGATTCAATGACCCATTCACAAACATCTGTCTCATTCTTGATGAATCGGCCGTTTGAACGAATCGTTTGAATGAACGACTCAATGACTCGCTTAATGAAACCGCTTATCACCTGCAGTTGCGCTCACTATCGACAAACCAATCAAATTTGTTCAAAACTTTTTTTTTTTAAATCAGTCCAAACACATTTTAATTTTTATTCAGGAGTTATGTATATACAAAACTATAACTTTTTATGACAGTAGTTTAGTGATAAAAAAAATGTGCCCAAAAAATTTTTTTTTCCAGTTTTTTTCCCTTCCATCGTAGCCTACTCGCGCCCCCCCGAGAGGGTGCGCCCCACCGGTTGAGAACCACTGATATAGACTATCTATTTTATGCATTTATTTATTATTATTAACATTGTTGTTGTTATTATTAGGCTTGTCTGTTAAAATGATAAATACATAAAACATAGGTTTCCCTTAAGTTTTAGCATAAAGTGCAGCTATTTAAATTGTACCAGGTGTAAATTCACATTTGTCCTGCAGGTGTCTGCAAAAGTCTATGTCCATAAGATGCTTTTAATGCTGTAGGAGTACCCCAGAGCACTTGTAAATCTACTGCTTTTGGGAAATGGGCCGCAAAACTAAGATGAATCATAAGATGGATTCGATCTAATTAGGCTTCAGATGCTTTTGGGAAACAAGGCCCAGGACTATTTGAATCATCCATTGGAGGGAGGAAGAAGAAGAGGAGGACGATGAAGACTGACCGAGTGACAGGATTGTGACATTACCCCCCCTCAAAGTGATACCTCTTGTTGTCCCAAAAATGGGAACATCAAACGACAAGACAAACAGAATGAGGAACTAAAACATAACACGAACAAAAAAAGGGAGGGAGTTTAATGAAATGGGCGGGGTTGAGGTTGGGTCCAATGGCCTGGGAGAAGGCCTCAGGGCAGAGGCAGGGTCCGGTAGCATGGGAGGAGGTTAGAGGTAGAGAATGAGGGAGGATAGGAGGGTGGCAAGGACAGTAAGGCCAACAAAATGGGTGGCGGGCATTGGACAGGGGTCAGCAGACTGCGGCGACCGCTGGACAGCAGTCAGAGGACTGAACTGACTCGATGACTGGGCAGGCTCGTCGACAGCCACATGGACCTAGACAGGCTCATTGACAGCATCAGGGAACTGGACAGATTCAATGTCTATAGGGAACAAACAGGCTCGTCAATGGCCGCAGTGGTCGGTATTGCTGGCAGCGCAGTGGAACGGCCTCCGCGGCCTTGAGTGCTGACAAAGTGAGGGAAACATCCTCTGTGGATGCTGGCAATGGCTGGGGAACGGCCTCTGTGGTCGTGAGTGCTGGCAGCAGCAAGGAAACGGTCTCCGTGGCCGTGAGCACTGGCAGTGGCAGGGGAACGGCCTCTGTGGCCAAAAGCGCTGGCAGCAGCAGAGGAGTAGGTGTCCTCCTCCTCCTCCTCTTCCAAGTGGAGAGAAGCACTGCTGCAGTAATGGCAACCGGCACCTGGCAGTCAGCAGCAGGCTCCTCCACCTCCTGGTGGTCAGCAGCGTGCTCCTCCACCTCCTCAGCTATGCTATCAGCTGCAGTGGGCTCGGCTGATGGGCTGGGCTTCCTTCTTCAACGCGTCATCTTTTGAGGTGCGGAGGCAGTGGCCGAGGCATCCACTTCAGTGTGGGGGTGCCCTCATCCTCAGGTTGGGATGAGAAATAGAATTCTTCCGAGGCACAGGCTGATTTAAGATCCTCCCATCTCATAGCAAGATTGATTGCCTCAAGAAAACCTCCACCCTCACCCCGATCTGGGACACTAGATTTAAAGGGCTCATTCAGACCTGCCCAAAAGAGATCAGTTAGGCAGATCTGATCACATCCTAGACCCAAGGACAATGACAAAAACTCTAGGGCTTCCCATACATGCCGCGCAGCCTCTGCACGTTCACAAGCAGGAGAACCAAAAAAATTATAATTCTCTGCTGGGTCCATCTTGGCCAGTTCGTAATGTCAGGTTGAGCAGAGAGTCAGAGGCAGAACACAAACACAGAGTAAAAACAAAAAGGATTTATTAATAAAAAAAATAAACAAAGGCAAAACAAAAACTTCCTCGAAGGAGAACAAATAAGGTAACGCATGGTCTGGAGGAAAAAGGGGGAAAAAACGCTGGACCAACTGAACGGGGAACAGGACCGACTTGAACAAGACCAACAAACAAGAAGAACTGGCACTGGACAGCAAACACGAGGAGACTAAAATAGGGAGAAATCAAACAGGTTAACAAGCAGGGCAGGTGTGACTAATGAACAAATAATAAGGGATGCGGGGTATGACCGCAAGACAGAGAGACATGAGCCAAAACAGAATCAAAACACAGACACAGACACTCGATTGGCATGAGCGCACCACGCGATGCACGCAACAGGCTACAAAACAAGACAGGACACCTGTGCGAGAGTTTGAAAAACAAATTGCTAATTAAAAACATTACTTAATCAACTGGAGTCGTGTGGATTACTTTGATGCTGCCTAAATATGCTTTTTGGAGCATCAAAAATTGGTTGCCATTCACTTGCATTGGATGAAGCTAAAACCCTGGGATACTTTCCTAAAAATCTTAAATCCTGTTCTGACAAAGAAAGAAGGTCATATACATCTTGGATTTAAATTATCAGCAAATTTTCTTTTTTGGGTGAACTATTCCTTTAAGTGTTATTAACAAGAACACACAACTGACTATAAGGTATTATATAAGGCTTTATGAATGCATTATAATTCAATAGCAATATATTTGTAACTCATTATATACTGTCTACAGGCTTCACAGAGAGTGAAATGCATAGCAAATGTAAAACTATAACAATTATGGCATCACTTTTCATGTAGTTTCCTTTTATTGATCAACCTTAAGCAAACCTTCAGCACATGAGAACACTCAAACAACACTACAAAACTTTCCTGGACACACTTACCTCAAGCACAGGAAGAGGATGAAGGCAATAACGAGAGCTCCAACAGATATACAGTGACCGAAGTAATTAATGATGAGGGCTATCTTGTAATGCATGGGGTACTTCCTCTGTGAAGAACACATTCATTATTCCTAATGCTGCCATGCCTAAAATAATAACTCAGTGTTCTTACAACATATAATTGTATATGAGGTGTTCTTCAACTATGGGTACTTCTAGTACATCCCAATGATCTCTTTGTTGTTTAAAAGGTCACATTAAAGTCTTTCAACTTTATACATTGTACTTTTCAAATGCCTTTTATGTACAGATTTTTTTATCTTGGTCCCAGAACCAGACTTTCAATCTTAAGCTATGAAATTGCATCAGAAAGTACTAAATATTTAACATATCCATGAACAATTTGAATAAACATTGTGTGAAATTGATTTATGACTGTCATAACAAATTATCATTATCATTTGTTGGTTACCACTACAACCAAGTTTTATCAAAAGTTAATGTACTTGAGTAACAAGGAGAATAAAAATAATGAGCTTGCTTGATAAATAAGAGATGTGATATGTCATTTCCAAAATGTGTTCATATTATTTGTGTATATTTAGGATATGTAAAATGCTAGATATAAAATCAGACTAAGATGAGTCTTCTGTTCCAAACAAATTTAAATGTCATTTTCACCACAAAAGGATATCAAAAACATAATTCTGAGATACAGTATGGTGGAAATATTCATGATGTTTCAGACCAAAATGACAAAAATAACAGATATCCCTTGTGATGCATTCATGCTCACTGTTGCACATTGTTAGTAACCTAGTGAGTGAGTGAAAAATGTGTTGTACGATCAAGTTCATTTTCCATATGACCAAAAGTTCCCATTTAGATGAAGAAACACTCTATTATAAGATTATAAATGAAAATGACAAATTATATATTATGAAGTTTAGCACAAATCAATAGTTATTACATCACAATTGTGTCCTTGCTGAATTCATTATGGATAGAGTTGTGTGGATCGAGACTCCCTTGTGAGTCTTTGAAGTTAGAATGAGGTCACAAAACTGTGACACAAGGGTGAAAGAATGCAATTGTCCTTTTGCACAATGTTTGCATGCAGAAATCATATGAAGTGCAGTGAGAACTTGAATGATGCATGAGCAAGCGATACAGAGCTCCAGTAAACAGAGTCTATAGAGTACATCAGTTACACAACGTCCAAACCTGCCTATCACTCATGCAAATGCAAAGCAGTTTCTCACATCAAAAAATAGGCTTCTTCATAACATACAGCAATAGAGAAATAATTGGGCCAAAATTGATTATATACTATATATATGTCATTCAGCATGATAAGCCTGAGGTATTTTGGATTCTAGAAACAACAGAACGCCCACAAACAGCAGAAAGCCCAAAAGCACTGACATGAATCGCATTATCTGATTCAAGCTAATAAAGCAATTGGATTTGCTAAGGGGAATGGGGATAAATGTCTTCAGCAGGGATGTAGAGACGTCTTACAGTGCAGCAGTAACTAAATCATCTTTTACAATCTCCAATATGGATAAGATGTAGGACTTTTGCGTTCCTTTAGATTTCCGACAGACAGAATCATACAGTAAATTAAATGATTCAAGGTTGTCCTAATAAAATTAAGACCAGTTTTACAAATGTGTTGTCATGAATCTCAACAATGTGACACCATTTATCTGAGCCTTTTTTATTTATTTATTCATTTTTATTTAGCTTTAGTTGGATTGCTGTAATTAAGTGTTACACCACAAAATCAGAAATATTGATGACTCATGCTGCACTACACAGATTTTGTCCAATCAAATGCTCTCTCTAATCAGAATAAAGAGGAAGTACACATTATTTTCAATTCATTGTGGATTCTTATTTTTTGTGAAGTGTTTTATAAAAGTAAAGTAATAAGTAATATGATAAATGTTTACTGATTATTTTTGAATATCTTCAAATATTCAGAGTAATCTCCCTGTTGCATTTGAAGAAATGAAATGTGAAGGTTGTATAAGGTAACATTCATCTTTAACAATGCTATCAAAGTGGATAGCAGACACAACAACACTGCTACAACGTGGCCGCCATTACATTTTTTTAAATTGGATGGATCTCATGACTGTGTCATACGACAACAAATACATCATTGTTTCCAGTGTCTCTGTTTTTCCAGACCACACTACAACATGCAGACAGCGTTTTCAAATTCATCCACTTGGGAGAACATTTTCGAAAAGCTCGGAAGGATGGAAGGCCAAAGCGTAGGTAAAAAGGTTTGTTTTCAAATGAAAATGTACTTGTGGACATGACCAAAATCGACAATAGAAACGGTGTAAATAAATTATAAATAAACCATGCAAGCTTATTAATTATTCAAGACCGGTAAATGCTGGAAAAAACAGCTCTGAAAAGTCGAAAACACATTTTATTTACCTGTAAACTACTCAAATTAGATAATAAACATGGCAAGGATTTATACATGATGACGCATTGTAAAGATAGCAAACATAACATAAATAACATTAAAGGGACAGTTCAACCACAAATGAAAATTCTCATGATTTACTCACCCTCCTGGCATCCTAGATGTGTATGACTATCTTTCTACTGCAGAACACAAAGATTTTTAGAAGAATATCTCTGTTCTGTAGGTCCATACAATGCAAGTGAATGATGACCAACATTTTGAAGCCCCAAAAATCAAATAAAGGCATCATAAAAGTAATCCATATGACTACAGTGGTTAATCCATGTGTTCAGACACAATATTATAGGTGTGGGTGAGGGTTTTTTTTTAAGCAATTTAAGCCTCAGACTCCAGAGGGTTAAATATTGATCTGTTTCTCCCAAACACCTATCATATTGCTTCAAAAGACATTGGTTTAACCACCAAAGTCATCTGGAGTACTTTTATATTATCCTTATGTGCATTTTGGAGCTTCTGGCACCCATTCACTTGCATTGTATGGACCTACAGAGCTGAGATATTCAAATAAAAATCTTCGTTTGTGTTCTGCAGAATAAATCATGAGAGAATTTTCATTTTTGGGTCAACTATCCCTTTAAATTATAAGCTAGAACATTTATTCCTACATGTTTGAATTGAGTATATATGTAGAATTCAAGAAAACTGTGCTCTTCAAGCGAATTCATGGGGTCTTGAAATATATGACTGTGACAAATATTTAATAAGTCTGTGATTGACCCAAAGACTCAAAGCCACATCGGCCGTATTAAAGCTTCAGTGCAGTGCCGGAGCATGCCAGGCCCCGCCTCCAACATAAACATGATTTTTATTCATAGTTCAATCATGAAATGTAGCATTGTCATCTGGTCACCCTAGCTTATTTAACAATTCTTGCTTTGTGAATCTAAAAGTACATCAAGTACTATGAATAAACATTGAAAGAGAATGCACAGTTCAGGTTTCACACACATTTACCCACCTTTTCCTCCAAGATGGGCTCACAGTTGGAGTAGTTACTTTTCAGAGCCCATGTGCCATTCTCCAAGCATTCTCTGTAAGCACTTCCTGCACAGAAAGAAGAAAGTTTAAAAGTCAGAATTCTTAAAGAGACCTTCATTTGTCTGCAGTACATCTCCTAAAATGCTTGACTGCTCAGTGGTCATAAGAAGGTAATATCCAGACAACCTAACAAGACAGGAACTTACTGAATAGCTGTTATGACAGTTCCAATAATGTTAGAGTTGTTCACTCTTTTTGTGTTGCACAGAAGTCATTTTGGAATACAATGAAGGTAAGTAAATAATAACAGATTTATATACACTGGCGCACAAAAGTTTGTAATAATGTACAGATTTTGCTGTTTTGGAAGGAAATTGGTACTTTAATTCTCCAAAGTGTCATTCAACTGATCACAAAGTATAGTCAGGACATTCCTGATATAAAAAACAGCACCATCACTTTTTGAAAAAAATCATATTTGATCAAATCTAGATGGCCCCATTATCAGCAGCCATCACTCTGACACCTTATCCTTGAGTAATCATGCTAAATTGATCATTTGGTACTAGAAAATCACTTGCCATTATATCAAACACAGCTGAAAGATATTTGATTTGTTAAATGAAGCTTAACATTGTCTTTGAGTTTGTTTCTGAGTTGCCACAGTATGCAATAGACTGGCATGTCTTAAGGTAAAAATTAAGTCAAAACTTGAAAAAAGAAACAGATTTCTCAAGAAACTCATCAGTCAATCATTGTTTTGACGAATGAAGGCTATACAATGCTTAAAATTGCCATTGATGATTTCATACAAAGGTGTACACTACAGTCTTCAAAGACAAAGGACAACTGGTTCTAACAAGGACAGAAAGAGATGTGGAAGGCCAGATGAGCAACTAAACAAGAGGATAAGTACATCAGAGTCTCTAGTTTGAGAAATATAGGCCTCACATGTCCTCAGCTGACAGCTTCATTGAATTCTACCCGCTCAACACCAGTTTCATATACAACAGTAAAGAGAAGACTCAGGGGTGCAAGTCTTATGGGAAGAATTGCAAAGAAAAAGACACTTTTTAAACAGAAAAACAAAAGGAAAATGTTTGAGTGGGCAAAGAAACATAGACATTGGACAACAGATCATTGGAAAAGAGTGTTAAGGATCTTAACCCCATTGAGCTTCTGTGGGATCAGCTAGACTATTTGAAGTAGTTTAAGAAGTTCTGAAAAATTTTCTTCAAATTTTAATAGTAATTTTTCACATAATTAATGTCCTGACTATACATTGTGATCAGTTGAATACAGAATACATTCTGTAAAATGTAATTTGTAATGTATTCTGTTAGATTACTCAAGGTCAGTAATGTAATCTAAATACTTTGGATTACTTCTTCAGCACTGGTAGATATTTTCACTTGTTTTGACTATAAAATCTCTGCCAGTACAGTGAAACAAAATACACATGTTAAAAATACATTCTCTGAAAAATCTCAATATCTTATGCAATGTTGTTTCTAAAACAAGATAAAGCAAATTGAACTTGTTTTAAGGATTTTTTTGATATTTTTACAGGAAAACAGTACAAAAATTATTATCAAGAATGTGATTTTTGCTCTAATATCAAAGGTCTCACTAGAAAAAACTATTTATGATCCAACGTGAAATTTCTTGATAAAAATATGATCGTGCTGGTAACATGTGCATGTAAAAAGGCTAGAAATACAGTTTTAGCTTAGCGTAAAGCTGACAATTTACACAAGGTATATTTCTTGTGATCTATAACTTACTTCTCTGTCTGCTCGTATGAATGTTACACATCATAAGAAAGTGTTTCACCGCTGTTGAAATGCATTTTAGATCGCATCATTTATATGTATAAATGTTTTCCATCTGAAAGGACTAAATATTAAATGACAATAAAATGCAAAGTAATCTCTTATGTAATCAAAATAACTACTATATTAACTATATTCTAATTACCAATTATTAAACTTGTAACTGTAGTGGAATAGAGTTACTTATATTTTGTATTTTAAATACATAATCCTGTTGCATGTATTCCATTACTCCCCAACCCTTTGTGTGTGTTCATTCAAAACTTTTGATGGAGTGCAAATTCGAACTAAGAGATCTCAAGATGTGTTCTAAGTATTAAACTATATTTAACTTGACACAGTGACCTAAAAATGTATGTTTATGATGCAACGCACCCGAAATGCTACACAAGCATGTCTGATGCAGGTGTACATTGACGGGTCCTTAAACAAGCCCTCAAAATGAATATCGAACAGACTGACCAATTCACTTGTGAAATGCCAATGATTGGCTTATGTTCAATAATATGGTAGTAAACAGTACATCAGTAAACAATACAGCCGCATTTTGTATTGTCTTATCAATGCTTAACTCTTCTGCCACAAGAATGTAATGTATTTTATATATATATATACACTCACCTAAAGGATTATTAGGAACACCATACTAATACTGTGTTTGACCCCCTTTTGCCTTCAGAACTGCCTTAATTCTACGTGGCATTGATTCAACAAGGTGCTGAAAGCATTCTTTAGAAATGTTGGCCCATATTGATAGGATAGCATCTTGCAGTTGATGGAGATTTGTGGGATGCACATCCAGGGCACGAAACTCCCGTTCCACCACATCCCAAAGATGCTCTATTGGGTTGAGATCTGGTGACTATGGGGGCCATTTTAGTACAGTGAACTCATTGTCATGTTCAAGAAACCAATTTGAAATGATTCGAGCTTTGTGACATGGTGCATTATCCTGCTGGAAGTAGCCATCAGAGGATGGGTACATGGTGGCCATAAAGGGATGGACATGGTCAGAAACAATGCTCAGGTAGGCCGTGGCATTTAAACGATGCCCAATTGGCACTAAGGGGCCTAAAGTGTGCCAAGAAAACATCCCCCACACCATTACACCACCACCACCAGCCTGCATAGTGGTAACAAGGCATGATGGATCCATGTTCTCATTCTGTTTATGTCAAATTCTGACTCTACCATCTGAATGTCTCAACAGAAATCGAGACTCATCAGACCAGGCAACATTTTTCCAGTCTTCAACTGTCCAATTTTGGTGTGCTCTTGCAAATTGTAGCCTCTTTTTCCTATTTGTAGTGGAGATGAGTGGTACCCGGTGGGGTCTTCTGCTGTTGTAGCCCATCCGCCTCAAGGTTGTGCGTGTTGTGGCTTCACAAATGCTTTGCTGCATACCTCGGTTGTAACGAGTGGTTATTTCAGGCAAAGTTGCTCTTCTATCAGCTTGAATCAGTTGGCCCATTCTCCTCTGACCTCTAGCATCAACAAGGCATTTTCGCCCACAGGACTGCCGCATACTGGATGTTTTTCTCTTTTCACACCATTCTTTGTAAACCCTAGAAATGGTTGTGCGTGAAAATCCCAGTAACTGAGCAGATTGTGAAATACTCAGACCGGCCCGTCTGGCACCAACAACCATGCCACGCTCAAAATGGCTTAAATCACCTTTCTTTCCCATTCTGACATTCAGTTTGGAGTTCAGGAGATTGTCCTGACTAGGACCACACCCCTAAATGCATTGAAGCAACTGCCATGTGATTGGTTGATTAGATAATTGCATTAATGAGAAATTGAACAGGTGTTCCTAATAATCCTTTAGGTGAGTGTATATATATATAGGCAGTTCTGAAGGCGAAAGGGGGTCAAACACAGTATTAGTATGGTGTTCCTAATAATCCTTTAGGTGAGTGTATATATATATATATATATATATATGTATATATAATTTGATTATTTAAAATGTCAAATAAAAAATCTTTGTATTTTAATTTATTTTCTGTATATTCTGACTAAGTATTCATCTCTATGACTTTGAGTCATCTTAAGTTCTACTCTATTTCAAGCGCTATTGGCCCGACTGTATCCTTCTAAAATGCTGTTTTTCATTTGGGCATTTGAGCATGCAAACTCACAGAACTGATTTAGTTATTTTCTTATTCTTAGGGGTTATTTTTTGCATGTTTATTTTTAAATCTTTAAAATTATCTGAAACAAATTAGAGGTTGACCAATCTTTTATTTTGCTGATATGATAATGAGTTGAGAGGCAATTAATCTGCAAAAAGTTTTTAAATTTGGAAAACTATATTAAATGTTCTTGGTCTTTACTTCCTGTGATGGAAAGCACCAGACAGAGGCTAAAAGAGTCAAAATTTAATTAAATTCCAGATGCAGTTTATGGTGCACAGTATTGGGTAATTCATTACTGTAATTAAATTAAATACTTTTTCATTGCAAAAAGTAAAGTAAGCGATTACTCTTAATTTTTCTGTCATTTACAGATACTTCTGATGAAACTGTGACTATTTAAATGTAATGTCTAATGTTAAAATGTATAATGTTTTCTAAATGAATGCAGCCACCTTAAATTCTTTGGCCATTTCATGGATTATTTATTTGAATTTATATGATTTATTTGTAAGAATTAAAAGAACAATTTCATGTCCTTTTTCATCTTGTCGAGGTTGATGAGGGTTTTAGAAACTAATAAGGACTCTTATTTTGAAATGTTTGCGCTTCACTGCTTCCAGCTTCTCATTCAAACAAATAAAGGAACTCAAATGTGCACTTCTACAATAATCTATAACATATTACAATATAAACAATTCAAAGTAAACATTGTCATATTTCATCAACATTATATCATCATCATCATCATCATCAACAGGTGATCATTAGCAATCATTAAGGACACGAAAACATGCATGGTTGACATCTGCCAGCAGTCTTAAAATTGTTTTACACTTGGACAGTCTTGGAGGAGTTTGTGGACTGCTGTCTGAATGGGTATTGATGAAACATGTGTCAATTGTCAGTAGCTATCAGACAGTGGTGAATTTGCGGCAAGTTTGCAGCCAACTCTAGTTTTTTTCTAAGGGCCAATATAATGAGCAGATTTGGACAGTTATAAGCATTTTGCAGTACAGCCGTGGCCAAAAGTATTGGCAGTAAGATAAATGTGTGTTTCACAAAGTTTTTTGCTTCCGTTGTTGTGGTGTTGATTCACGTTGTTTCTAAATTATTGTGTAGAGTGATCAGATTAATTTAAATAATTGCAAAAAGCTTAATTGGCCAAAAAAAATTACTTTATCACAAAAACCTAAATTTCACTGTTTTTTGGCCCTGGCACAAAATGACTAGCTAACATAATTTCACTAATCATATCAGCAGCACCTGGGAAAGTGTAAACGATTACTTGTCAGGTGAAATCACTCTATCATTCTGATTGGATTATAAGAGCAGACTGATTGCTATAAAAGGAGGAAAGAAGTGCTTCCAATCATTGTGTTCTTGTTCGCAGAACACCTCTAAAGAAAGACATGCAGCCATCATCGCTTTGCATCAAAATTGCCTCACATGCAAGGAAATTGCTGCAATCAATATTGCACCTGAAAGAACCATTTACCGGATCATCAAGAACTTCAAGTAGAGAGGTTCAACTGCAGTGAAGAAGGCTTCAGGATGCCCCAGTGTTTCCAGCAAGCACCAGGACATCTCCTCCTGAGGAGTCACCACTGAGCTACGGAATCGTGTCACCACCAGTGCAGAGCTTGCTCAGTATTGGCAGCAGGTTGGTGTGAGTGCATCTGCACGCACAGTGAGGCGAAGACTTTTGGACAATGGCCTGGTGTCAACAAGGGCAACAAAGAAGCCACTTCTGTCCAAGAAAAACATCAACGACAGACTGAAATTCTGCAGGAAGTACAAGGATTGGACAGCAGAAGACTGATGCAAAGTTATTTTCTCTGATGAAGCCCCCTTCCGACTGTTTGGGACATCTGGAAAATCGATAGTCAGAACAAAATGTGAACGCTACCATGAGTCCTGTGTCATGCCAACAGTGAAGCATCCTGAGACCATCCATGTGTGGGGTTGCTTTTCATCCAAGGGAGTGGGCTCTCTCTCACAATTCTGCCCAAAAACACTGCCATGAATAAAGAATGATATCAAAACTCCTGCAAGAGCAACTTCCCCCAATGATCCAGGAGCAATTTGGTGATGACCCGTGTATTTTCCAGGATGATGGAGCATCATGTCACAAGGCAAGAGTAATATGAAGTGGCTCGGAGATCATTACATTGAAAATTTGGATCCGTGGCCAGGCAACTCCCCGGATCTTAATCCCATAGAGAACCTGTGGTCAATCCTCAAAAGGCGAGTGGACAAGCAGAAGCCCACAAATTGTGATCAACTCTGAGCACTAATAAGGCAAGAATGGATCGCCATCACTCAGGATTTGGCCCAGAAGCTGATATCCAGCATGCCAGAGCGAATTGCAGAGGTTATGAAGAACAAGAGTTAACACTGTAAATATTGACTCTTTGCATATATTGAATGTTTTTGGAAATAAAAGCCTTTAAAACTTATGAAATGCTTATCATTGTTTTCCAGCATACCATAAAAACATGTAAAAAAAACCTGCTGTATCTACTGTACAAATACTGAAGCAGCAAACTTTGCAAAACACAAAATGTATGTAAATACTTTTGGCCACGGCTGTACACTCATAAGGGTGCTACATAAGGTACAGTATTTTTTTGCTCACAGAATCAGCTAACATGAAGCAAATCTAGTGTTTATTTCATACAAATTGACTTTAGAGGTTTCATTTAGACAGATCAGTCAACTCACCAGGTTTTGAGATGACTGGTGTGTATTAGCTCAACTGATCTGTAAAGGACGAAAGATATGAAATCCCCTGAAATTGCCATAAGTACCATAAAATGATGTGGTGGCTTTAGCGATTGTGTTTTTCATATCACATTTGCTTTTATTATGCTCTCGGTCAGGGCTGGACTGGTAATCTTGCATACTGGGCATTTTCCTGGTGGGCCGACGCACTTTGGGGCCGATCAGGGGAGGACTGGCCATCGGGAGAACTGAGTGGGCCAGTGGGTCGGCCGCAAAATGTGCCGAATGGCCCGCAATAAGCTCAAATGAGCCGCAGCGTTATGCAGAATGGACCACAAAAACGACGCCGCGATATGCAGAAAAGTACAGCGAACAGCCCCCGACCAGTTGCCATGTAAAATCCCTGGCCGATTTCTCTTCCCAGTCCAGCCCTGCTCTTGGTTAGCTATAAGTTTAAGGTTTATGGTAGGGAGGTAGGTTTTGTTAATTTAAAACATATATTAACTTAACTTCTTAACTACTTAAAATCTGTTTGGTAGAACATTTAACTCGCTTTAAGCACCATTCAGTGGACATTTCACCTCGTAGCTGCCGCAACATGTTTCATCAACCATGCAATGTTATTGTGTCAAAATGTTGCCATGTAATTTTCATAAGATCAGGCTGAAAATTACCTGAAGTGTGCATGTGGCCATGGAGTCATTCATTTTGTCAAGCCACATGAATCTTTTTGACCTCAAATAAGCTTGGCAAGGTTCTCACATGAATTGTCAAAGTGCACTTTAGTCAATTGGAAGACTAAGGTGTAACATTAATAAACCACACTGCTTTAAGCAGACAAGGTCTTCATAATCAATAAGCCTTAAGTCACAAATTTTGACAGTTCAGTGAGTGGTACCGAGGATGACATTACATTGATCTAATTTTAGGTGTCAGAATTCAAATTAATATGGTTTCTAAATGTATTTTACATCAATGAAAGGCTGTAAAACTAGACACAACAGGACACATACCTCACAGTCTCCACCAGTCTAAAAGAGAATAACTGTAATTTTTCAAGGACAAGCACAGACTCCTCAAGGAACAATTGCATCGGATGAACTGCATTCAGTCTAGATCAATTCACTCTCAAGACTAAAGGGCAGCAGTTCGTATTTAGGCTACACTCAGCTATAACTGCAAGACAAGAAAGTGAATGGGAAGAAACAAGTAAAGAAACTGGACACCTTGCACCTGTACTGGCCCTGTCAGATTACGTTTGAGCAAGACTGTTATGAACTGCTTTGTCAACTGGACTCAGGCTTTCTGTGTTATATTAGTACAGTGTTTCTCAACCGGGGGTACGCGGACCCCTAGTGGTCCGTGACATTATTGCAGGGGGTCTGAAAAAACATTTAAAAATATATATTTTTAAAATATCCTAAATTTATTTTTTAGCTTTATTGTTTACTTTAGTATTACTAAAACCAGAATTAAGGTTGAAATTACAAATTATTTTAAATGACCTCATGTATGCTTTTATTTTTGCCATGCGATTTTACTCAATTTAGCCAGTTTACAGCGTTGATTTCAGTTAGACAACTGTCGCATAGGGGAGAGCAGCAATCATGGACAGGTGGCTTAAAAAAATGATGGGCCATCTACCAGCGGGTCTGACACAAGACAAGTAAATTCCAGCCCACCAGAAAAGCTGAATTAAAAAGGACAGAACAAAAGCACGTCAATATCAAGACAGTTACAAAATGTTTGGGTTTACCACAACAACGACTGAGCCTCCACAGCCATTATGTTTTCTGTGTGGTGAGGTCCTGTCCAACCACGCAATGAAACCATCCCATTTACAGCTGACATCTGACAACGAGACATGCTTCATATGTAGGTAAATCTGCAGACTTTTTCTACAGAAAACTTTCTGAATTTCGGAAAAGTCAAGACACACTAAAAGAGGCAACACAGATGACCAGTTCTTCCCTGCTTGCTTCATATGAGGTATCTTTGCTTGTAGCCAAATCGAAAAACCATACTCAGTTGCTGAGGAATTAATTGTGCCAGCAGCTGCCATCCTAGCAGAAACAATGTTAGACAAGAAGGCAGCAGATGCAATTAAAACGGTGCCTTTATCCAACGACACTGTATGCCGCCGGATTGATGATATGTCTGCGGATATCCTTGCGCAAGTGGTGGAGAAATTAAAGCGGTCTGACTGTTTTGCTTTACAATTAGACGAGTCAACTGACGTTAGTGGCAAATCACAACTGGTAGCGTTTGTTCGCTTCAAGGACACAGATAATATCACCGAACATATTCTTTTCTGCAAGCCAATGCTGGCCAGAACCACCGGCGAGGATGTTTTTAATGTTGTGGATTCTTTTTCACGGAGCACTCGTTGAACTGGCAGCGCTGCTCACATATCTGCACGGACGGTGCAGCATCAATGACGGGCGCACCCGTGGATTCCTCGCGACGCGTAAAACAGGTAAACCCTGGCATTAAGACAGTTCACTGCATAATTCACAGGAAGCTTTAGCTTCAAAACGTATGTGCCCCAAATTACACGAAGTCCTTAATGATGCTGTTAAAATCATAAACTTCATCAAATCCCAACCTCTAAATGCCAGACTGTTTGAAAAACTATGTGATGGAGCAAATTCTGAACACCAGCAATTGTTGCTTCACACTGATATACGCTGGCTCTCAAGGGGAAAAACACTCCAGAGACTGTTTGAGTTACGGGATCAAGTTAGTGACTTTCTCTCTGAGCACTTGCATTCACTGATATTGCATTCATAGCGTTTAACTGTGAAAATCATTGTGATTGGAAAGAAAACAGTGGATGGCGGGTGAGAACAGGGGTAGGGGGGTCCATGAGGCTGGTTTCAGATATTATGGGGGTCCAATACTCCAAAAAGGTTGAGAAACACTGTATTAGTAGGTCTGTAATACCTTGAGGAAGCTATCTGTTTCCATTAATGGCAGTTATTCGGCTGGTGCAGCACCCCTAGAGATATGCAACCAGATTGCTACCATCTTTGATCTATTTTTTCATACAGCCAGTGTAACGTTGTAGTTGATGGACATGACTATGGTTTTACGGCAAAGCTACCCATCCGCCAGGAGCACAAAAAAAGGAGAGAAAAACGCTAGGAATGTGACACATGAAGGTATTTTTACCATATTTAAAATACTGTTATTCTATAAACATGTTATACATGGACAACTTTCATGGACAAGGCGAGAGAAATTATGAGATCGCTCCGGCAGTCAGAAGTGCAAGTGACCTCAACCTCCCCTCCAATGGGCGACAATATTGATCTCGCCTAGGGTGCCAAAATGGTCAAAAATGGCCCTGATTTGGATACAAAGTGTAGTTGTCCCACAACATGGAATTGAATGAAATTAGAGACCAACCAACAGATTCCTCTGTCTTGCCATAGTACAAATACAATGTAGGCATCCAGTTCAGAAAGCAAAAGCACAAAAGAGATCTCTTGAATATCTCAACAGTTTCACCTAGATGGCAAGGAGACTTTTGAGCTCCTGCTTCAGTTTTTCTTTTTATGTAGTAAGCTCACATGTGTCTCCTCTTAAGTTTCTGAACAATTCTCAACAAAGTCACAAACTGTTTCTCAGATTTGCCAAAATAACAAAGTTTGCAATTCAAAGTAAGAGATTTAAATAAGAATATTTATAATCATCATTGTTCATTTATTTATTTCTAAGCTATCATAACCTTTATCTAAGTTATGCATAACTCTGAGACCAAAGCCAGTGCTACAGCTAACACATGACATAATGTATAAACATACAGTACAGGACAAACAATTTTAACACGATAGATGAACACCAGCATAACAATATGCAGAATTGAGAGAAATTGTACTGAACTAATTGTACAGAAGTGTACAGTATATGGTGGTATGAATGGCAATATGTAGCCATGTGTAGGCCTACTGTACAGTATGTATGTATGCGGAGATGAGTGTGAATGTGTGGTAAAGTGTCCATGGTTTTCTGTCTAGTTAGTGTTTCATGCAGCTGGGAGCATCCTCATTAGGGTTCTTGATGGCTTGGGAAATGTAGCTGCTCCTAAAACTTTCCATATTACCTTAAAGGCTGTGTTTGCGCTTACCTGACTGCAGCAATAAAAAAAAGCCTATGGTTTAAATGACTGGGATTCTGAATGATTTTTAGACTTGAACATTAGACTTGATATCCTACAGGTGAGGCAGTAACCGATTTTGGAATCATGCTGAAAATAAAATAGGAGCTTAAACTAGCCTAGTCTGGTCTTAGCTGGTCTCCCAGCTTGGTCTTGCTGGTATGTTTGTTAGTTTTAGAAGGGTTCAGGTACTTTTCAGATGATCAGGCTATGAGATGCTAGCCTCTCAGCTAAACCATTTTTAACCAGCTAAAGCTAGCTTAAACCAGCTAAGACCATATTTTTTTCAGCCAGCTCATCAGCATACCAAAAAAGCCATTACGTTTACATAGTAACCCGTAATGGCTTGCAGGGCCGTTTCTAGCTATAAGTGGTATAAGCGGCAGCTTAAGGCCCAGGTATACTTCGGTTTTTGCATGTTCCGGATCACCTCGTGCCTGGTTGACTGTGTTGCCTTTGTGAGTATACTTTTCTGACCGCAAACAAATAGGAATGCGTTCAACATATGCGCACGACAACTGCTTTGTGACACTCTTTTAGTACATTCAATGGCCAGTGCATTCGCAGCAAATTGCAGTATATATATATATATATATACTATATATATATATATATATATATATATATACTAAAAGGTGCGAGTAAGAATGCAGCTGTTATGGCTCAAATAGACAGTTACAGAGGGCCCCCTTGTGGCCTGAGAGGGAAGGGAGAATGTAAATGCAAGCAGCGAGAGTTGGGTACCATGGCAATGTGGGGCCTCCACGTAGGATTTCGTTAGGCCCCATATGTGCAGACTGGCCCTGGTGGCTCGTGACCACAAATATGGTAGATCTTGTTCTAAGTACTATATGTAAGATATATAACACAGTATATTATACAATATTCATTCATTATTCAAACACAAACATGCTACCGGACAGAACATGATTTTCTTGCATAATTCCGACACAAGTTGGCACTCTAATGTTGATTAGGATGTTCTTGACAAGAACATTTTATTTTTGAATGTTGAATTACTGAAGATCAAAATCTAAATCAGTTGTTGTTTTATTATGTTAAATAGTGTTGAAGAACCCAAGGGAGGACAGGGAGAGAAAACTATGGCGATGAACCCCCTTCCACTTCTGCTGCTGTCTATCTACACCGTAGAAGGATAAGGATAAGCAGTCTGCACATGACAACTTCTTATCATCTGCTTAGAAGCAAAAAATAGGAATGAGGGAAGTTAAAGTGATAGTTCACCCAAAACTGAACATTTTGTTATAATTGACCATGTTGTTGAAAATCCATATACATTTTTTTATTTTGTGAAACACAAAAATCTGAATCTTTATTGCCAAGTATGCTTACACATACAAGGAATTTGTCTTGGTGACAGGAGCTTCTAATGCACAACAATACAAAAACAGCAGCAATAAATAGATAATAATAAAGAATAATTATACACATATGTACAGACACACAGACATAGATACACACACATATATAGTGCAATCCTAAAACAAATCTGTTATCTGTTATGTACAGTGCAAAGATACAAATCTGTTATTTACATTGCAATTTATTAATTTTGTCCAGAGGAATGAAATGGCAGAAGATGTAGATGTGTTGGATAAATATAAAAAAGATGAACTATGTATTGCACATAATTATTCTCAATGGGGCAATTTGAACTGTTCATGAGATGGATAGCCTGAGGTAAAAAACTGTTCCTGTGCCTGACGGTTCTGGTGCTCAGAGCTGTGAAGCGTCGGCCAGAAGGCAACAGTTCAAAAAGGTAATAGGCAGGGTGAGTGGGGTCCAGAGTGATTTTAATCCTCTCAGCAGACCGAACTGTCCTTTTTAGTCTTCTGATGTCTGATTTCGTAGCTGAACCAAACGAGACAGTTATTGAAGTGCAGCTCCTGTGGCAGGTTGAACTTCCTCAGCTGGTGAAAGAAGTACAACCTGTGCTGGGCCTTTTTCTCAATGTGGGTTGACTCACTTCAGGTCCTGTGAGATGGTATTGCCCATGAACCTGAATGACTCCACTGCTGCCACAGTGCTGTTTAGAATGGTGAGGGGGGTCAATGTTGGGGTGATCCTCCTAAAGTCCACCGTTTTGAGCGTGTTCAGCTCATGGTTGTTATGACTACACAAGACAGCCAGCCATTCAGCCTCCCTTGTGTGCAGACTCATCGTCATATCAGATGAGGCCAATGACAGTGGTGTTGTCTGCAAACTTGTATGCAGTCTATGTTGTAGAGGGAGAAGAGTAGTGGGGAGAGCACATGTCCCTGGGGGGCACTAGTGCTGATTGTACAGGTGCTGGGAGTATATTTCCCCTGTCTCACAAGCTGCTGCCTGTCTGTCAGAAAGCTGGTGATCCACTGACAGATTGACAGAAAGACATGGGAACAGAAAGTTGGTGTAATTTAGTCTGAAGTATAGCTGGGATGATGGGGTTGAAAGTCGAACTGAAGTCCACAAAAAGAATCCTTGCATATGTCCCTGGTCTGTCCAGATGTTGCAGGATATGATGCAATCCCATGTTGACTGCATCATCCACAGACCTGTTTGCTCGATAAGCAAATTGAAGGGGATATAGAAAGGGTCCAGTAATTTCTTCAGGTGGACCAACACCAGTCTCTCAAATGACTTCATGACTACAAACGTCAGGGCGACAGGTCTGTAGTCATTAAGTCCTGTGATTTTTTGTTTGTTTTTGGGACAGGGATAATGATTAAGTGAATTCACACTACTCCAATGATCTATTGAAGATCTGTGTGAAGATGGGGGCCAGTTGGTTAGCCCAGTATCGAAGACACAGCTGGTGAGACGCCATCTGGGCCTGAAGCCTTCCTCGTCGTTTGTTTCTGTAAAACCGGCACACATCATCTTCACAGATCTTAAGTGCACGTTGAGAAGCCGGAGGGGGGAGGAGGGGGGTTACAGGCTATGTTGGTGTTTGTGTGAAATGAAGGTCAGAGTGCGTGTGGGGTGTGAGATTGGGCCTTTCAAATCTGCAGTAGAACACATTCAGGTCGTCAGCCAGTTGTTGGTCCACAACAGGGTTGGGGGTAGGAGTCCGGTAATTTGTGAGTTGTTTCAGGCCACTCCACACTGATGCAGGGTTGTTAGCTGAAAACTTGTTTTCCAGCTTCTCAGAGCAATTTTTTTAGCCACTCTGATTTCCCTATTCAGTGTGTTTCTGGCCTGATTATACAAGACTTTATCCCCACCCCTGTAAGCAGGGGCGTCGGACTGGGGGGGTAAAGGGTACCGAGTACCCAGGGCCCGAGGCAGGGGGGGCCCCTTAGAAGTCAGTTTTCTATACATACATATTTGGTACGGGGGCCCAGCAAGATGGTTTGTACCCAGGGCCCAAAATTTGGTGCTACGCCCCTGCCTGTAAGCATCCTCTTTGGCATGACGAAGCTGTCTGAGTTTTCCAGTATACCATGGTTTATCATTATTGAATGATAAATAAGTCCTAGTAGGAATGCACATATGCACAGAAATTGATATATGATGTAACAGTATCTGTGAGATCGTCCAGGTCTGTGGCTGCAGCCTCAAAAACACTTCAATCCGTGCAATTGATGCAGGCTTGTAGTTCCAGCGCTTCTTCATTGGTCCATCTCTGTACAGTCCTTAATTACTGCCTGTAGGTTGGAAGAAGATGAACCAGACAGTGATCAGAGAGTCCTGAAGCTGCTCTAGGGACAGAGCGATATGCACCCTTAATTGTTGTGTATCAGTGATCCAGTATATTCCTGTCTCTGGTGGGGCATGTAATGTGCTGTTTGTATTTGGGCAGTTCACATGTGAGATTTGCTTTGTTAAAACCCCCCAAGAATAATAATAACTGAGTCTGGGTATTGTTGTTCTGTGTCTGTGATTGATCAGCCAGCTGTTGCAGCGCTGTGTTCACACACGCGATTGGCGCGATATACACACTCACCAGAATAAACAAGGAAAACTCCAGCGGCAAGTAGAAAGGCTTAGAGTTCATAAAGAGTGCTTCCAAATTAGGACAGCACATCCTCTTTAACGTTGTTACATTTGTACACCAACTTTCATTGATGTAAAAGCATGTTCCACCACCTCTTGTTTTACCTGTTAACTCGGCGATGCAATCTGCTCTGAACAGCTGAAAGCCCGGCAGATGTAACGCGCTGTCCAGAGTGGCTTCACTCAGCCAGGTTTCTGTGAAGCATAAGGCAGCAGAGTTTGAAAAGTTCTTGTTTGAACATGTGACGAGATGTAGTTCATCCGTTTTGTTAGGAAGAGAACGGAGATTCGCTGGATGAATGCTCGGCAGCGCTGTTCGATAGCCTCGCCGACGGATCTTCAACAGCACACCGGCTCGTCTGTGTCTTGTAGCGCATTTAAACAACACAGCTGCACCTCCGACTAAAATGTCCAGCAAAACGTCTGAATATCCGAAAACTGGGAAAAGGTTGTCTGGTATATGCTGCCGAATGTTCAGCAGTTCATCCCTGGTAAAACTGTCTGGAAAAATATTACTAAACACCAGACAAACAAACAAAAACAACAAAAAAACTGAAGAGCTCCAAACCAAGGCAGCCATTCGTGGCGCTATCATGGGAATAAAAATATGGGCTGAATAATAATAATGAAAGATGAATAAAAGATTACAGAATGTTAGAAACTGACAGCCTCAGTCATCATTCACCTTCATTATCTGGGAAAACAAAAAGCAACATCAATATTCTTCAAAATTCCCCCTGTTCTATGGAAGATAGAAAGTCAAATGGGTTTGGAATGACATGAGGCTGAGTAAATGATGACAGATTTGTCATTGCTGGGTGAACTAACTCTTCAATAGTGGCATAAAATTAATCAAATCGCAAAATAAAGTCTATCCAACTCCCATTAAACACAACATACTAAGCTAATTTTGTGTTTCCAATTATTTTTAGTACATTTAAAGTAAATATTATGTAAATTATATGTTCATTTGAAGGCATTTTTTGTGACTTTAATTCATTTTGTAACAGTACGGTAAATGTTTTATACATCAGCATTATTCCCATCAGCCACCGTATTGTCTTGAAAATTTTTTGGCATCACCAATTTAAAAACCCACATTGGTCGACTGCTAAACGTAATATTTTAGATTTTTTTTAAATGCTGGAATACATTTGAAAGTAACCCTGATCTCTGCCCAGTAAAATGTTTACCTGATCATATCAGCCTTTGCAGGTTATTGTGATTTGAAATGGTGCAGTTCCCAAAACAGACAGTAATATTGTGCACAGTTGAACTGTTGGACAATAATATAGGATATGCTATATTAGCGGATTGTGTCCTTGAGCAAGACACTTAACTCCAGGTTACTCCTGGCATAGAAGATATAGGCAGGTGCCTAGGGTGGCAATGCTCTCTAGGGCGGCACGACAGGGTACCCCTGCACAGAGCTTGCAAGATCACGATGGGAAAAAGGTGCCCTGAATTGTGCTACCCAGCCCCTGGCTCGCGATGGGTGAAAGGTGCCCCAAATCACCCCACCCCGCCTCGAGCTAGCAAGATTGCTATGGGCGAAACGTGCCCCGAGTTGTTCCTGACCGGCTACTTGGCCTAAAAGGCTCCAACTGGTTAGGATTATAGATTCATAATGCATTCTTACATTCTGAACAAACATAAGATAACCATAATCAACAGTATAGGTACACCGTGACACAGGATCGACTCAGCGGTCTTGTGAAAATAAGTATCAACCATGTGATTGCTTGGCAGATTTGACAAGTCATTGATGATTTCACATCAATATAGCCTCACCCTTTCTGAACAAACTTGCAAGCTGAAGAACACCATCCCAACCGTGAAGCATGGGGGTGGCAGCATCATGTTATGTGGGTGCTTGCTGCAGGAGTGACTGGTGCACTTCACAAAATAGATGTCATCATGAGGAAGGAAAATTATGTGGATATATTGAAGCAAAATCTCAAGACATCAGCCAGAACGTTAAATCTTGGTTGCAAATGGGTCTTCCAAATGAACAATGACCCCAAACATATCTCCAAAGTTGTAGCAAAATGGCTTAAGCAAAACAAAGTCAAGGTATTGATGTGGCCATCACAAAGCCCTGACCTCAATCCGATGGGCAGAACTGAAAAAGCATGTGTGAGCAAGGAGACTCAGTTACACCAGTTCTGTCTGGAGGAATGGGCCACAATTCCAGCAACATATTTTGAGAAGCTTGTGGAAGGCTAGCCAAAATGTTTGACCCAAGTTAAACAATATCAAGGCAATGCTACCAAATACTGTACTACAAAGTGCATGTGAACTTCTGACCCACTAGGAATATCATGAAAGTAATTAAAGTTGAAATAAATCATTCTCTCTACTATTATTTTGACATTGCGCATTTTTTAAATAAAGCAGTGTTCCTAGCTGAGCTAAGACAGGGACGTTTTTCTACGATTAAATGTCATGATTTGTGAAAAACTGAGATTAAATATATTTGGCTAAGGTGTATGTAAAATTGTGACTTCAAATGTATGTGTAATAGCACAAAGTATTCTGTCATTTCTTTATTTATTGACTATAATTTAATTGTGCAATTTAAGTTCTATATATATGTATATATACTTCATTTTTTATATTCATTGTCTAGTTCTACCCAAAAATGTAAATTCTTTCATCATTTAATCACCCTCACGCCATTCCAGAAACATGGCTTTTGTTCTTTTGCAGAATGCAAGAATGTAGGTCCATACATTGCAAGTGAATGTTGGCCAGAACCTCAAATCTCCAAAAAGCACATAAAGGCAGCATAAATGTAATCTAGAAGACTCAAGTCATTAAATATGCATCTTTAGAAGTAATATGATATGATGATATGATAGATGTGGGTGAAAAATAGATTGATAATCTCTTTTTACTCTAAATCTTCACTTGAACTCTTATATTCTTCTAAAAATGCTTTCACTTGTGTTAAGTAGAAGAAAGAAAGTCACACATCTGGGATGTCATAAGGGGGATTAAAACATGATAGAATTTACTCCACAGCACTCATAAATCTACTACCATTTTCAAGTACTATTTAAGCTTACAATCCTTTTGGGAAACAGACAATAATTCTAAGATCTACGATCGTACTTAAGTTTACGATCCTTTTGGGAAACAGACAATAATTCTAAATTCCAACTGAAATTATATCTGTTCATGCAAAGTCTGACAAAAAGACCTAGAAAATGCTATTGTCGCTAGGCTTCAACCAGCAAACATACTAAGTAATCGGATCGCAACTGACCCCGGCACATGCTCCGAAAGACAGAGGTGACACGCAACAATTAATCAGGCGTACGTTCGACCATCCTTCACATATGCGATTACATATTGAGCCATGTATTTGGACAGACAGATCAAAACTGTAGCTCCACTATGTAAAAACCCACTATAGCTCAATTATAACTGTGCATGTAAATGTACTGATTGGTAAAGCTGAAAGCTATAGTGATTTTAACATTTCTCCCACTCATATGACTGCATTAAATCTGTTTATGTTCAGAGCCATGCTTCTTTCATTCCACTAATCTTTTCTTAAAACGGCAACTTTAAACCTCTCTTTCAGCGGTCCTTTTAAAGTTGCATTATGAGTGATTTACAGATGCTGTGATTCATTTGTTCCATTGTGTATTAGTTTTACACTTTATTGTGATGTTTGTTTAGCAGGCTGCTGAGCTGTCGTGCCATCCTGAGGATTGGTCAAAGTTTAGATTGTTGCAGAGAGATGTGCCAGTACTTTTCAAAGTGATCAGACCAGAGATGGAATGGAATGAATTGAAACTACTCACATACATTTTTCAACTTTTTTAAGTATAAAAAAATAAAAGTACTTTTACTTAAGTTGATTAAAAAGCATTCAACTTCGCTACAGTTATTTTTCACCACAAAAGTAAATTAAAAAAAATAATATTTCAGAAGTTTTGGAACGTTTTTTGGGAAGAAGAAATCGGCACGTTATAAGTGCTAAATCTGTTTAAAAACTAAAACATGCTGTGTGCTGCACGACGGAAGCCTGAAGGGCACAGCATCATGAGCTCATCAGCTGTCCTCTCTTCTCTAGCTTCTCCAATAGTTTCTGCTCTGTCACTACACAAGAACTGTAATACTGAGATTTTCTGAATATTTCATTTTTTTCTGGAAAGGAGCCATTCATTCAGGTATGAGGATCGACTGACAGATAGTCACAACGTTGAGTGAGTGACAGAAGGGGAACCCACTGTATTGTGATTTCCGCATGGTAGCGCAACCATTTTCAATTGTTCTAATAATAACTACATTTTCTTGAGCACCAAATTAGCACTTTCGAATGCTTTTGTGAGGAATAGGTGACAGTATATGTTTGCCATATACTGTCATTAATGGCATTAATACTATAAATGGCATTATTTTTGATCAGTTTAATGCATCCTTGGTGAAAGGAAGCATCAGTTTATTTCAAGAACAAAAAATGTCTTTGTTCTAAAAATTTAAGCATATATATATATAATATAATTTTCATAAAGTAAATTGTAACTTAATTACTTGAGTTGTATGTAGTGAAATCTACATATTTACTCTTACTTGAGTCATAATATTTCTCAATACTTCTACTTGTACTCTTATTTCTTCAGTAGCAGTACTTTTACTTAAGTAAAATAAAATCAGTACTCCTTCCACCACAGGATCACACATGATCATATAATAAAACAGGCAAAACTATCCCATAGCCTTGCTTTGAAGGAGGGACTCGAGGCATTTTAAAAGACCAAAACAATCATGTAGAGACTTGGGGAGAGGGTGCATGTTCCAGTCACGCTCCCCTTCTCATTACCATTATTTCCTGACACTCTTCACTTCTATCTGTTTAATAAAGCGCCAAAAGCCCAAAACAAATATGAAAGCATAATATTCCCTGAGTGCACTAAAGAAATTGCTTTGATTTCAGCCATCTAATATTTGAGAGCGTGCTGCAAGACACTAGGCCTCACTTGACACAGGCCACATACAATATTTCCCATCTGGAAAAGCACCTGCAGTAATTGGAGCATTTGGGCTGATCGATTAATCCTTTTTAAACCGAAATCGCGATTTTCAAATCTCAAAAGCTGCGATTATTTCTTTAAACAAGGGATATCAAATATGCAATCAGTTTACAACAAGCATCCATGTAGACAGTTTGCCTCCTGAACGTATTACGTTTGACGCAGAGTTGAACCAATAGGAGGCATTTTAACACTTCTCGTGCTGAGTGAATAACAAGCCTAGAACGTGATTCGGCTAACTTATGAAAAGATATGCGGGAATAGTTCATCAAGTTTGACAAGTTTGTCTGTAGAAGTGCAAAGTCCTGCAGACGACTTGGTACCTTAAAAAACAGCACTGCATATGTGTGGAATTATTTTGGATTTTGAAGTTCTGATGTACTACAAATCCAAGTACTTTGCAATAGTGTTGGGTTCGAGTCCACCTTAGTCGAGTCTGAGTCAAGTCTGAGTCTAAACCCCTTAACATCTGGCCTCTTTTTGTGCATGAGCTTGAAAACAACATACCCAAAGTAAAACCCTTCCAGTTCTTGAATCATTTGGTCTACAAACACAAACTTGGGCTCGTATATATATTTATGCACACAAACACAGTCCACGGTTTTCCAATCCGAACCTTCGCGAATCAGCATCATGGATATAAACAACCTTTATATCACTGTTTTCATCTTTTCATTAGCTACAGGACCCATCAGTCAAAAATGATCTAGCTTTTCATTGGCCGGCTTTATCCAGAGACAAACATGGATGACGCACATCTTTACATCACTCCTGTCGACTGTCCTGTTTGCCTATTCTGAGTGACTACCCAATCACAACTGCACAGAAAATGTTGAGGGAGGGCTCATTTTGTTTGTAAGATGCTCCCAAAAATCATGCTTGGGTGTTTTGTTACTGAAACACTACACCGAGTGCAAGATTTAGCAGAGAATGGACATGAATGATAACATCTGTAGAATATGTCAAACCTGAACAAAGACAGATCAATCAATATTTCTTCATATTTGTAAATTTCTGGACTAAAATCACTAATGGATTTTATTTATTGTACTCTTGCAATGAAAAGCATACCAAAGTTGGAGGATTGTTTTCATCTGTGTTTGGCTGGAAGACAATAAAGTTAAGAACTTTCGGTTTAAATTTCTGTGATTTGATTTTCACTCTTGACACGTTTAATAAAATATTATTGTTGCAACTTTGCAATTGTTAAAATCTCTTTAAAATAGCACATTTTGAGACCCAGATCTTTCAAATAATATATTGGTTGTCAATATTAGTTTACAATTTCACAGTTTAAACATGTGTGGAGCGGAGGGGGGCGGGGCCGGGTCGGGTCGGAATATCGCGGTCCCCAATCGGCCTGATGAGGCGCGCGAGGGATAAAGGCGGCCGGTGACGATGGTTCGAGAGAGAGAGAATTACGGGCATGTCCATCATGTGTGTTTATGTTTGTGCTTTGGTTTGAGTTTAATTAAATTATAATTTATATTGACAAGTCGGTTCTCGCCTCCTCCTTGCCCATCCTTTAACTGTGTTACAACATGCATTAAATATAAATAAAATGTCAATAAATACGCAAGTGTGTCGTTTTTGACCCACCCGTCGTGAAGAGGTTAAACAATCGAGTCTGAGTTGAGTCCGTCTCCAAAAGGGGTCGAGACCGAGTCCATAACAGGTTGAGTCCGAGTCAAGTCTGAATCCGAATTAATCTGTTCATGAATCTAAATTAAAATTGTAATTGTAAACTGAACAAAAACATTTTAAGCTTGTTTTAAACTTCACATCTAAGAAAAACTGTTTGTCAATATAAATGTAAGAAAAACATTTGTAAATTTGTTTCATCTGTTTATTTTAGTTAGAAAATGATAAGTTTGTAATTATGCTTGGTTTTTGTTTGATGCTATACAAACCACCACAACAAATCTGTAGATGTAATTAATCGCATTTTAAATTACATTTTTGATCAGAACACCACCCAACCCCCCCCCCCACCAAATTGTTCAGCCCTAAATTGACTTTTCCTCCCTACATGTCATTAATTGAAGTGCACTGGCACTCGTAAAGGGCAAGCTAACAGCTTTGAGCAGCTGCTTTCATCTTCAGTGAGGATTCCCTCTTCTATTATTCATGTAACATGCTGAAAAGGGAGCAGGTCCAATGTGCTTTATGATTTTGACTTAAACTCAAATTGGACCACAGACATTTTAACTGTCACACCGGCACATGAAATCTCTTTGTCTATAGGAACACACTCAAAACAGGAGGCTTGGTGAGCTTTTAAGAGACTTGGGCAAAAGAGAGAAAAGCTGTAATAACTAAAGTGTTTTGCACATGAATATTTCAGTTTTTTCATTAAAGGGTAATGTCGGCAAACTTATTGATAATTGTGCAACTCTAAGCACAATATAAAAGCATCTGAGTCCAGTATGCATCTGCAGTACTACAAATCATGTCTGTGGTCTTAGTCTCAGCAGACTGAATGCACCCAACATGTGAAACATGTTTATGGCCTGCTCGCTTGCTTAGATTCCATCCAATGTTTCATTCTCTGCATTTATTTATGAAAGCCAAGAACACATGCAGGCCATTCAAAATTTCAATGAACAACAATCATGCTACTAACTACAAGGTTAGGTCACAGCATATTTCTGCTTTCTAAATCAACCTATCCCAGATTTGTTGACCTTTACTAGTTTTAAAACACATTGTTGGAAATTCTTTATTAGGAATAACCCCTTGAGATGTACCATCTCGTTTTCAAGGGGTCATGACAGAGGATGTCCTTCATGCATGTTTGTCATTCTTTGGCCTTATGAATATATGATTCTTGTCATGTATTTCATCATGTGAGAAATGTGAGTCAACATTTGAGAAGAGCAATGAGTTGAATGTCAATACAATCTACTGCATCTATTGCTGGAGACAGAAATGTAAAAAAAAAATTATACTTTGGGAGGCAAACAGTCTGCAAAACACTCTGGTTAAGACTTCTCTCCATACATTTGTTTTAAACATCAATGTTATACAGGAACAAAGGGGACCTCAAGGTGGGCAGAAATGTTTTAAATTGTTAACATCAAAAACAGCTGACTTGAACAATGGGAGTAGTTATAGTACGAGTGACTGGCGAGTCAACTGGCTCCTACTGTAATGCAGAGAAACTGTAACTATGTTGAAACATCACATGTCCCGGAAATAAACATCTGATCATCATCTTGATCAATCTTCAAGAGTTATTATACTCGTGGAAGTTTGTGAAGGTAATGACGTATTTATTTCTTTATTTTATTTTTCACCTTTTACTTTTTGGACAAAATGTTGGATACAACTTGAACTAGGTTAGCTAGAAATCAATTCACTTAAAATTTTATTGGAAATAAACTGATTGTTTCTTACGTAAATTCTCATATACTGATCAGGGGTGTGTTTCTCGAACAACAACGTAACTCGCTGCTTAACCACCATAGTACAATGCATCATTGGAGAAATGAACTAGCTAGTTACGACTGTTTCCTGAAACCATAGTAACAATGTTGCATATCCATCGTTTAAACTACGCTCATTCAAGATTAATTTGTCTCGCTTGGACTTAGACTTGTTCAATGCTGTGGCAGAGGGAATCGATTCATTTCGGAAAGCAACTTCGTCTTGTAGTTCAATTTAGAAAAGAAGGAACGGAACACAGCAAAATCAGCGCTATTGAATTAGAATGTCATCGTTAATGACGTTACGCAGGGGATGGAGTAAAAACTTCATGGAAAATTAAACTATAAAAGCTCATTTACACGTACACCAGAAAGACGTTTAATGCGAAAGCTGGAAAGACATGAAATCGTCATGCACCGTATACTGAGACAGCTGTAATCTATATGTTTTTCTCGACATCAGACTTCGGTGTTCCCGAGGTGCTTGAGCACAAACACACATGCACACATTTCAAATTCATGTTTATATTACGTTTAAGAACTAGGCTTTCGGTAAGTCTTGGCAGAATGATAGATATGTAATAAAAGATATAGAAGCCTCAGCAAAGTGAAATGATGTCCACAAAGCTAACAAGGAGCTATGCTTCTAACCACAGGTAAAGAGCACAGCTTCGCGATGCTGTTTGCGAATGTTGTTCCGAACTACGGTTTCGGAAAACACCAAATTGTTGAACTATGATGGTAGCGATGGAACCTTCGACCATAGTTGGCTAATTATGTTTTTGGGGTTTGGTTATGGCACATAATACACCTAATATAATGTTAAAAAATAACAACATTTGTGTTCTTCATACTGTCACTGAGCAGTTATGTCATTTCCATCATAAACAAATTATTGTTATTATAATTATTATATATACTGTATATATTTTAGATTTTTTTGGAAAACCTCACATGTTCTCTAAAATGCTTGGCTGGAAGGTAATGACAGCAGTATTAGGGACAGTGATTTACTGTCTATGTTAGAAATTACAAAACAATATGTCATATATAATATACATAATTACATATTGTATAGATATGAACTACTAAATGAATAAAAAATAAATATGATTTAACTCTAATCTAATACAATTATTATTATTATTATTCCTGATTTCAACACTTAACCTTATATAACACTTTATAAATGTATTATTAAAGTTCTGGGAAATTTAACACAACATTCTTAAAAATGTGTAAAACTTAATAAAGAGACACAATTTTGTCCTTTTTTAACTAATTATTGTGACTGAACATTTATCTGCATGTTCATAATTTTGATAATTGGTTAGGTTTATGCATGGTGTGGTAAATACCAATAACATAAATACCAATTCATTGTATTTATTATTATTTGTTTTTTCGTAGGTGAAAGTGCAAAGTGGATTTTTTTTTATTTTAACACTTTACACCTAATAATATATTTTTTTAACACTCTATGAATCGTTATAAATGTATTATAGAAGGGGGAAATATATTTTTGTTCCAAGTCATTCTATGGGACAGGAAAGTTCCTCTAAGTGTGAAGCACTTGTACAAAAAATAAGCATGCGGTGGCATTAAAAATGTCTAGATCTTTCCAAGATTACTAAAAGATCTTCTTGGACTTGACTATAATTTTATAAACTGATATTTTAGCCATGCTATAAATGAACAGCGAGAAGGTTCAGCATAAATATGTAGTTGTAAAATCTATGCAAATATTATTATATACAAATTAATATAAAAAACTAAATTCTGATGAGCCGTGCTTAAATCTGTTGCCGACAAAATGCACCATTTATGTAAATTATTACTTGGCAGAATAATTGTTTATTCAGATTAATATTATGAATAAATATAACTTTTGTGTCTTTTGTAATATTGCAGTTGCCACAGTTGCAGTTGTTTTACAAAAGCAAAAAGCCACTGAAGGCCACGATACAGTGATTTTTCCATGGTTAAAAGTCCAACACATGGACTCGAGTAGCTTATTGCTTTATTTCAGGAAAATTCTACCATCACTAAAATGCAGTTTGCTACATTTTGTCAAACATTCCTTATTTGCAAAAGTCATCAATGTACAGCTTACAAATTTCACGGTTACTGATTTTATGTTTTGGAGCACCTATATATTGATTATCTGACTTTTGCAGGAACTGCATTCAATGTTTGAAGGAGAGAAGCCCTACTGAGATGGAGAAGGTGCGTATACCTCAGCAATGGCCTACTTTCCACAGAGCAAAAGAGGTTAGTGAAACTAATAAAAAGTATCCATTAAAGTTCAATAGTACCACAGAGAAATGAGGGCGGAGGGGAAAGGCACCCTTACAAAAAATAACTGCAAGGCAAGTGTGGTAATTTGGACACAGTATTACTACAGTACCAGAGACTATTTAGCAGAGACAGATTCATTCTATTTAAATAAATAGGATAAATTGTAAGGCCTTATAACCAATCGATGTTGAAAAGGAAGTACTGCCTCACACGTAAAAGAGCCAATCAGCTTTTGGATAGAGATATCACCTGTCAATCAATGTATGTCATTAGCAGAACCTGCCTGAAAAATATAATTTTTAGTGTGATCCGAGCAAAAGAAGCACAATTAATGATACCACTGTTGTCAGATCATACTGCTGATTTGATATATTGTCTTGATTGAAATATTGACCAACCGTCTTGGAGAATTCAGTCTTTCCCCATTGAAGTAAATAGGAGCTGCACTTTCAAAAATGGTCACCAAGTGACTTTCCTTGAAAATGGACTTTAAAAACTACCATAATACTGCATCAAAATGACCATACTTTTACTGCAGTAAATAAAATTACAATAATACATTGTCCAAATTGCCATACTTGTACTGCAAGTTATTTTTTGTAAGGGCAGGTTAAGAGAACTCCTGGTAGAAGCTATATGATCAAATGAACTTGGATTGAAATGAGTTTGAATTACACCTTTTCTTCAGATGCCACAAAAATGCAAGAGGTGCATGATTTATTTTCTATAATGGAGATACATAGCCTGAGCTATATACCTTATTTTCGCTAGCGCTTGTGCTGGGTATCGAGTTCGATACATTTTATGCACCGACCAAATTGCCTCTAAACAATCGAGTATCGAAAAATGTCTTGTCGTTCGGTACCACATTTCGATACTTAAGGGGTTATACTCGTTAACGTCAGTGATAAGCGTGTAGCATGCTAGATCTAAAAATGCCGCTGATTGGCTGTATTTAGGCATCAAGGAAAAACACTAGTTTACGCTGGTTATGCCCAGAGATGCGGGGCTCACACGTGAGGCTGTATTGCCTATGCTTCTCAACCCCCATAGATGTAAAGATGTGGAAAATATCAACAGTGTGGCTACATTTCACCAGGCTCGATGCCAACAGCACGAGATGCAATATTTGTGACAAGATAATTGCTGCCAAGACGGCAACATGACAAATCTGATGAAGCACTTGACAGTGCACGGAATAAACTTAAGATCTTCGACTGCAAGAAGACCGAGCTGGTGCAGTCATCCTCTCAGCGTCCTGCCACAGAACTTCCTACAAAACTACTGATGAATGCAGCGGCGCTATGACTGGCACACCGACAGGTAAGGTTAACGTTTAGCAAACAAACCAACAAACAAAATCGGTTATCTTGTAGTGTTACATTCTTGTTAAATTAACTTTTCTGTGTGTGGTGACATAGACTTATAAACTGGGACCTAAACTGGTTAGATATTGTTTGGATATCGAAAAAGTATCATTTAGGAACCGGTATTGAAGTCAAGGTATAGGTATCGATATCGAAATTTTTTTAACGATACCCAGCCCTGGCTAGTGCCATCTTTGATTTTGAATGGAAATGACAGTGAGGCCGTGATGGATTACCATCTCTTCAATGGCTTGAATTGTATAAAGAGAGAGAGAGAGTGATAGAGAGATAAAGAGAGAGATAGCTAGCGAGAGAGAGAGAGAGATAAAGTGAGAGAGAGAGAGAAAATAATCAAACACACAACCTCCACCCCAATAAATAAATAAAATAATACAAATTAGATAAATTGTGCAAAATAAAGCTCATTCTCTACAACAAAGCACAGTGCCCATTTATGACACCAAATATCTTCAAATGTTGCTAAACAAGCCATCGTTTTATACAAAAAACTAAAATCAATTAGTAGTCTTGACTTTATCATAGCACTAAAAACAGATGCAACACTGAACTCATGATCGTGTTCAACTTTGTCTTTTCTGGACATATACGTATATTGCCATTTTAGCTTTGCCTAAAACTACATTTAACAACTGACATTCCCTCTGTTGTCTCTGTGTATACTAAATACCAAAAATAAAAATTAAAACACTTAAACAGTTTGTGTAAGACATCAAACAAAGGTTTAAATCTACAATAGTACATATAAGCATGAAAGACAGTTTCTCTCTGAGAACAAAAATGGCATTATTGGTTAACATCTGGGTTCAACACAGATATAAAAGCATTTACAGCAATAATAAAATATAAAATTCTCCACTGTAAATCTCCATTTTTTTTAGTTAGTGGAGACTTAAAAGAGCTCTAAATTGTGGTTTTACATCTTTGTTCAGACCTAGAACTGTGCGCCAAGGTGAATTAACTTTTCTATCCAAAGCATTCTGATTGAAATATTTTACACATGATTTATATAACTTCTTACCATTAGCTTCCTTAAAATGCATATACATTACATTTTCTGACTCCCAAAAAATTCCAACATATTCATCTAAATTAGGGGATATCAGCAACTTTGGAAAACAGTCTTTATCATTAGGAGTAATTTTTCCCACACAATATTACCTAAGCATATTTTTTTCCTGTATTGCAAAAAAGTCTGTAACTTTTGTAGTAACTTTGCAATCACTCGAGTGGATCTAATGCCTAAAAATGCTGCCACTTTATCCACTTCTCCAAAATGTGGTCCTTCCAATCTGATTAAATGACCAAGTGTTGTTAATTTGGCAATAATAAATAATAAATAATAAAAAAATTATATGTAATCTTGCACCATACACCAGAGGTTCTTTAAGAAGCAATATAAGGATGTTGTGTTACTTGTCCTTTGAAATTGAAAAAGGTTCCAGACTTTAAAAAGGTTCCGGTAAAAAATGCAATTTTGCTCTCTGGAAGGTTCCAGAGTTAATTAAAAACAGTGATTTGTCCAAGCTCAGGCCTTCAACAGTCTTTAAAATAGCACTGGCCACTGGTCTCCAACTTAAGAACTCTAGTCCAGTCAGAAAATGTTGTATAAATTGTACTCGGAAGGTTGTAGTCCTGCTCTGCAAATACACAAGTCCTTGTCCAACTTCCTCTTTTGATATATACAAAACATTTTGAATAACCCAGTGCATTTTATCTCAAAATAAGTCTATAAGCATTGATTTAATTTTTCCAAGTAAAAGTGGTGGTGGGTCAATGCAAGTAAGTTGATGCCAAAGGGAGGAACAACAAGATTATTAATAATAAGGGTTCAGCCCCTATAAGACAATGTTGGTTTAATCCACTTCCATTTATCCAGACGGTCTTTCAGCTTTACAAATATCCCTTCCCAGTTCTTTGACTGAAATGTTTAATCAAAAAGATAAACTCCTAACTATTTGAAACCCTTTCTTGACCATGTCAGTCCATCTGGAAATTTAGGCACCCCAGCTGTCCACTTTCTGCAGCTGAAATCATTTTGAAATCTTCCAACGTTTTCCATAAAATATCTACATCAGCTTGTTTCTTAGTTATTATAATAATATCATCAGCATAGGCTGACAAACAGAGTATTTTCACAGTCATACAAAGAAGTGCCTTTTAAAACGTTTCTTAACCGGTGCAGAAGTGGTTCTATTGCCAAAGTATAAAGCGTCCCTGATAATGAGCATCTTTGTCTCACCCCACGCTGAACTTTAAAAGGAGAACATAAGGCACCATTAACTTTCAATAAACTCTCAATGTCACAATAAAATACTTTAATATAATTTATAAAATCTGAATTAAAACCAAAAGCATCTAGAGTTTCCCACAAATAATGATGCTCTACTCGGTCAAACGCCTTTTCCTGATCAATGGAAATCAAGCCGAAATCTAAATCACCAATCTTTGAAAAATCTATTAAGTCTCAAATTAACTAAATGTTATCAAAGATTGATCTGCCAGTCACACAATAGGATTGGTCAGGATTGTCTATGTCTTCAAGACTTACCCTGGTCTAATTGCTAATACTTTAGAAATACATTTCTAATCGGAGCACAATAACGAAACAGGTCTCCAGTTTTTAATGTTACTTAAGTTTTCTTTTTTTTTTGTAAAAGAGTAAGAACTTCCCTCCGACTACTCGGTGGTATAAGCCCTCTAAGTTAAACTACCACTGATAACATCAAGCAGATCCTCTCCTATAATAGCCCAATATACCTTATAGAATTCAAAAGGGATACCATCGATCCCTGGAATCTTCCCATTATCCATAATTTGTAAAGCTTTATAAAGTTATTTTAAGCTAATAGCCTTACTAAGTTTAGCATTATCTTTTTCAGATAGTTTTTGTAGCTCTTCAAAAAAAACTTTACTTAAAACAATCAATCCTGTCCAATCGTGCCAATGATAACAAATAATCGCGAGCATTTGTCCATGTATACTGTTTTACATTTATGTGGAAATTTCTCCATACATCACGTAATTCATTTGTTTCTATAATTTGTATAAGCTTTCTGCGTGAAGCCATATGCGGTTCAATATGATTCCTATCTATGCTTTTTTCCACACGATTAAAATCTCCACCCAAAACTAGAAACTCAATGTAAAGGGATTTAGATGGACAAGGAGGAGGCGAGAACCGGCTTGACAATATAAATAATAGTTTAATGAGAAACTTATACAAAAGACACAAACACACACATGACGGACATGCCCGTAAACAATCTCTCTCTCCCGCACCATCTTCCGCAGTCTGCCTTTATCCCTCTCAGAGGCTTAATTAGCCTGATAAGGGACCGGGTGTGTAGAATCACCACCCAGCACTGCCTTACGCCCCGCCACACTCAACATTATTACATTTTCCTAATTCTGCACATAATCTATCTAAAAAAAACGTTCTATCTACTTGTGAAGTTGGTGCATATACACAAACAAAAACAAAGACATAATCTTCAAATTGAGCTCTAATCTTTAATAATCTACCTTTTACAATGTCTTCTACTGAAAAAGATGAAGGAGTGAAGCTTCTATTAAATAAAACTGCAACTCCTCCACTTAGAAAAGTGTTGTGGCTTAAAAAAGAGAGATCACCCCATTCTTTAGTCTACTGAATGGCTTTTTTTTTAATCGCTGTGTGTTTCCTGTATAAACAGGGCATCAATTTTATTCTGTTTCATTACTTCATATATCTCTGCTCTTTTTCAGCAGTCCCTAGCTCCATTCACATTTATTGAAGCAATCCGAATGTCACTCATTCGTATGGAAAATTAAGAAAACAAACTAAAGAGTAAGATAACTAAAAAAGGTATTGGGGGTTAGGGTTAGGGAATCATTTCACCATCACCATCATTCTTGGATTTTTTCATGGATTTTTGTGACGATCTTCTTTAAATGATAGACTTCTTTGTCTGTAAAATATCCCTCACTCATTAAGCACTTACCATTGTCAACAAGTCGTTTTAGATCTGGAAAGCATTCAACAATTTGTACTCCTCTTACATTCTTGGTCAATTTCAATAATTTTGTTATTTCTTCTTGTCCATACTCTAGACATGTCCAACTGGACTGCAAACAAACAGAAACATTGGAATCAGAGGACTCTCTCTCACTGCCATCATCATCTATGCTGTTCTTTTTTCTGTTTCCTGATTTTCTTGATTGTTTTAATTCAGCACCATTTTCATTCTTTTTTTCTCTTTACAGGTGTTTTAAACACAACCTGATCCATGTCCATTAAGGAGCATTCAGCTTGGTTTACACTTTCAGCGAAAGCTTCTGCATCAGAATATTGACTCAAACTCATTTGTGTATCATGCATAACTTCTTCACTATCATCACAAGCATTCACCAACTAAAACAACAGATTTACTGCTGTTGAAAACAGCACTATTCTCTGGACGCACAAATTAGATGCCCAGACTTGCCGCACCCAAAACACTTCATCGTGTCTGTGGTGACAAAGACAGTGTAATCAAAATCGTCCACTCTAAACTTGAGATTCAAATCAAGCTCAGTTCTATTGTCCTTTAAGACCATGTAGGTAAATCTCCTAAATGATACCACATGTCGTACTAAATCCGATTTACTCCCGATTACAATCTTTTTCACAGGAGCTATCAGTTTACCAAAATGTGACAATTCCTTAGTCAACATCTCATCTTTAATAAAGGGAGGTACATTTGAGATAGTGGATTTTTTAGCGGGGGTGGAGAGAGGGATTACTGGAGTAAACAATCCTCGAATTTCAATTCCTTTCTCCACAACTTCATGCACTCTCTCCACTGTGCTTAAGAACAGAACAATTGAGTTGTTCATTCTTGACGCTGCTAACACACACTTATGACCAATCAGTTCTCCAATGGCCAAACTACATTCCTCTACACTCCCCGCAGACACCACCTTCACTCCATGGCGTCGCGTGAGTGAATCCAAAGAACTCACATCTTGGGTCGCCATACTTCCCAGAGATTCACTGGATTTGGCGTCCAGCCCAGATAAACTTTATTTAAGATTCTCAACTTAGTATACAGCAAAACAATACAAAAGAAAGCTTTGAACCATAAAAAGAAAAAAGAAAAGCAATTTTTTGCCACAGCGGGCACAAAAAAACCCACGTACTCACCAAACGCACACTCCACTTACTCAACAAACACTAGCATATGCGCACAAAGAGAGAGAGAGAGAGAATATTAAGAAATAATATTTTGCAGCATGAATTAGTTTTGCAGTGCCAGGAATATTTCACAGACATAAAATGAATGTTTTGTTGTTCAGCTGTTACAGTATGTTAAGTGATAACTGGTCTCTCTTTCCAAACATAACTAATATGCACTTCTATAAATGTTTAGTCCCTGGATGCGGCTTCAGTTGTTGGCAACAAGAGTATTTTGATTTTATTTCTTTCCTGTTTTCCATTATTACTTTGTTTCTTTATGTACTTAAAATGTGTTCTTCAGAGAGGCAAAATCTTGTTTTTCAGCATTAGCCTACACATACAGGAAAACACTAGACAACCACTGACATGTACACCATATTTCTATTCAAGAGAGATTCACTCATCTTAGTGTCTAGTTGCAAAAAAAGATATGTAGAGAGCAACTGTTATTTTCCGGTCTTCAGTTTCCAGCAAAATTATCGGTTTTGTTCCTCTTACATTCATGCAATGGTGAGGAGAGAGGTTTATATCTTCACTTGCAAAATTCTGTGATACTAAGCACTTCTACTATTGTTATCCTGCTGGGTATTAGTGTGTTGCCTTGTTAATTTCTTTATCTGACTTTTATAGATGTTCTGCTATTGGTTACATTAATTTTGTATTGTGTAGTATATATGCAGTATATTGTTGAACAATAATCTTAACCCAACTTGTTGCACTATATTGCACTGAAAGTAGTTGTAAGTTTCACACATAAAATGCCCAAAATCTCTTACAGATATCACTGAAATAGGTGTCTTCAGAAATTATGATTGAACGCATTCAGTGTGGCAAGCAATAATTTGGCTGGGAAAGCAAAAGTGTACTAAATGAACACTCTTTATTTACTGTACTTTGGGCATTTGGACATGAAGCTGGAATCTTTCCAACTGTAATCGGCACATTTAAAATTATATTATTGCTTTGAACATTGCACAGTGTCTTGCACAGTGCTGTCTTGTGTTTTAGACACATTGTCACAATAAAGTTTAAAAGAACTCACAGACAATGCATCTCTAGACACCTGCATTTTTTTCATTTAGTGAATCTTGCATAGCTTGTTTTTAGCTTTAGCTTTTTACCTTACTGCTCAGCGAGATCTAATCTAAGGCCGCTGCACCAGGGACTTGCACCCTTGCTTAATTGGGAAAGGGACAAGTTTTAATAAGCTGTTCGCGCAGCTCTGGGGAGGACAATAACGAGCAGCGGAACTCGAAGTTGTGGCGACATGGTAAAAACATGAGAGTCAGATGCTGTCATGGCTGAACTGAATAGGCGATGAGGAAGAAAAGAGACGCAAAGCCTGGGCCACTGACTAATCATCCTCTGATTCTGCACGCTTCCCTTATCCGGCTATCTCTTCCCTCGTAAGCCACAGAGGTCAGATATCGGGAGTGGGGATCGGCGTCAGCTTTCGAAAAGAAATCAGGCATTCACATGCGTTCACAATGAATACAAATTCGCTCAGTGAGCGCTACATCGGCATGGATTTGGCCCAGGCATTGAAAACAGCAATCATGCCCATCATACAGAGAGATTTCTGACTTAGAGGAAAACACTTGCGAAATGCCATCTTGACTTGTTACACTAGCAGCTATTTTAGTTTATATAGTCAGAAAGAATGACAACAAATATATACACAATACACCGCAGTGTAAAGGATATGTTGATTGTTGTAGCGCAAATGTGCTTGCAGACCACGAGATGTAATTATGAAAAATTCTGATAAAATGTCAATGTGCACCATATTATATGCCAGCAATGATGGGCACATAAGGGGCGGAGCATAAAGCACCATCTGCCAACAGGTTGGTGTGATTCCATACAGGTTTCAGAGATCGTCACTCCTATGGGGGAAGTTCCCATTGTGTCAGCAACTGACGCACCGTCGAGAGGTCGACTTGGATCTCATTGTTGAAGTCAAAATGTATTTCTAGAGCACATTAATAAACAGAGTGGCAACAAAGTGCTGTACAGTACAATTTAAGACATATAAAAGAAAAAATCCAGGTGCAAATACACAAGTGACAAAGTGACGACATTAATAAACATCATGCAGCATACAAAAAATACAGCGCAATAAACCGAATACAGTCTGTATAACTAAAACATAAAACACTTAAGCTACGAATTATCAAAAGAAAGAGAATACAGATAAGATTTAAGAACAGATTTAAAACTAGCAAGTGATGGCTCAGACCTCACGTGAAAGGGCAGGCTGTTCCAAAGTTTGGGAGCTGCAGCGGAGAAGGCCCTACCACCCTTAGTTTTATAACGAGGGACAGATAAGAGAAGTTGATTACATGACCTAAGTGCTGTTTGGGGAGTAAGGAATCGAAAGGTCACTGATGTACATCGGTGCGACACCAGATAAAGCCTTGTACACATAGACAGCAATTTTAAATCAATTCTATAATTTACAGGAAGCCAGTGTAAAGTTGCTAAAACAGGAGAAATATGATCCTCTTTTTTGTGCAGGTAAGAAGTCTAGCTGCCACATTTTTAACAATTTGAAAATGAGAAATAGCAGTTTGAGGCATACCGATGTACAGAGAATTACTGTAATCCAAACGTGATGTTACAAGATCATGGATTACAGTCTCCAGATGTTTATGAGAAATAAACCGTTTTAATTTAGTGACAGATCTTAGATGAAATTAACTACCCTTTACCACTGCACTAATTTGTTTATCAAAAATTAATGTAAAAATCAGAATAACCCCAAGATTTCTCACTTGTGATTGAATGCTGAAGGAAAAATAACCCAATTGCAAGGCAGATGGAGGCCTGGGAAGACCTAAATAAAAATGTCACTTTTAATTTAATTTGCAGAAAATTATTTGCCATCCAACATTTAAAAGATGCAATATGTAACAATTTTCATGTAGATATTTTATCTACTGAATCCCGTCTGGCTAAGCGGGAACATGATTGTGGTCGAGCGAAAACTAGAGTGAACATCGGCAGGGCATCTGATTCCTGGAGGGACTTTTGTTCAGTTTTGGAGATCAAAACTGACCCTGAATTGGCATTCTTCTTATTGGACAGGTAAACTTACATAACTGCAAAGCATGTGAAATATAGTGCCATAAGGATTGAACTGTGTAATTTTAGCTAAACTACAATAACACATGAAATGAATGATAGACAGTGTTCAAGATAATGCAAAAAATTTGTAGTAAAACAATCATAACTGTGTAATTTTAATTATGCTACCTCATCTGTCTGCATGATGTTGGTGTATTACGTTCTGTCTCTTTGTATGTTACGTCATTGTTTTGGATTCTCGCTCACTCACATCCCAATGGAGTGTGTGCACGAGCATGAGCAACAGGTTGCTGGCTGCAGTTCCTTTAACGGCCACAGGTGTCACTAATAACAAGGGTTTCTGAATCTTACATACTGCACCTTTAACATCCTCAAAACAGTCACAAAGCATTTCAAAAGGACAACCACTGTCAGTTTTAATCGGTAGATAAAATTGTGTGTCATCAGCGTAGCAATGGGTAAGAAATCTTGTATTTCTGAAAAATAGCATGTATAGCAAAAATAGAAGAGGGCCCAAAATGGACCCCTGCGGCACACCGCACGATAAGGGGGCTGACGAAGAAGAATATTTCCCAATGCTCACTGGAAAATATGGCCTTTGAGGTAGGAGGCCAACAACTGCGGGGCGACACCCCGAATGCCCACCACACTATACAAACAATGTAACAGAATGTTATAATCAATTGTACCGAATGCAGCTCTGAGATTCAACAAAAACATGCGATCCAGAATAGAGTGCTTGTAACAGTTCATTACTGACCTTCAGCAGTGCAGTTTTAGTACTGTGCAGAGATCTGAATCCAGACTGAAATGTATTTGTGGCAGCGGGGGCGTGGTCAAGTGCCCGTCCAGAGAGAGAGAAGCGGTAAGGGCACTTACACCTGAGCTAAATTATGTCTAACACCTGTCTCTAATTCCAGTGAGCACGGGGAGCGCGGATAAAACCACCCATGACACCAGCAGTCGGGAGAGAGTCTGGGGCCTGAACGATTATTGTGAAGATGTAAAAACGATTATTGTGAAGATGTAACATTGTTATTGTGAAGCTGTAAAAGTATTATTGTGAAGCTGAAGAATCAGTATTGTGAAGCAGTCCTGTCCTTAGACGAGAAACTCGCATTTTGTGTCCTCCTTGCCCATCTAAACCTTTACAGTATTTAAAATATTAAACGTGCTAAGATAAGAATTCAACTGGCAATACACAACTCTCTCCAAGATAAAAGGTTGTTTAGAAATAGGTCTAAAATTACTAAGGACAGATGGGTCAAGATGAGGTTTCTTAAGCAGAGGGTGAAAAACAGCATGTTTAAAACTGGCAGGTACACCTCCATTTACTAGAGAGCTGTTAATAATAGATGTTACAGCTGGGCTCACTGATTAAAACACTTCCTTAGCAAAACGAGCTTGAATAACAGCTGTCTTTTCTATTCCTATTGTCTCACAGCTGGAACATTTAGCCTTAGAATCAAGATCAGCTAGCTGGGCAGAGGTGACTGGTTGAAAACAAGTTAACAAACCTGTTGGTGAATATCATTGGGGGATTAAAATTTTGATGGCTTAATATAAGCCTTGATCTCCAGAATTTTATTGTCAAATTTTTTTAGAAAGTTCTCAAAGGTATCCCGAGATTGTTAGTTCATTATCCTTAATGCATTTAAATCAACAAATAGAACCTGATTGTACAGTGTTATGCATTGTAGAAAAAGCTATAACAGGAGTCAAGACATCTACTGATAATTAAGAGTAAAACTTGTATCTATAGCAAACAATGTCTAACAGATCTGTGCTATTGAATTTTTTTCCCTGTGATCTCTTCACTATTGTATCATTAAAACGTTACAATAATATACATTTTTTACATAAATGAAAAATGAAATAAAATAAATAAAGAAACATATAAAATCCTATAAATCGAAATAAAAAAATTACAAAAAAACTGCATACTTCATACTGCATACACTGAAAATAAGGTAACCTACAAAATTAGCTTGATGAGGTAACATCTAAATTAACTGGTTGTATTAAAGTAAAAATATATATATTTAAAGGGGTCATGACATGAGGAATTAAATTTCCTTGATCTTTTCACATGTAAAATTTCAATGTGCTATTAAAAACACACTGTAAGTTTCAGAACTCAAACTTCCTCCTCACTGCAAAAAGAGCATTGATGAAACCAAGCTGCCAAAATGACTTGTTCACTATTTCCTCCACATTGTGATGTCACATTCTGGTAGACATTTGTTTCTTACTGCCTCGACAAGAACACATCAATGCCTACTTTACTGTAGGCCACTTTACTTCCGTAGCCCCGCACCAGTGGCGGCTGCTGGTCTTTCAAAGAGGGGAAGCTCATTTTCGGCCTACATTATAAACTTATTTAAAAGTAAATTCTGCCCTACGTTCCTTTTCGAGAAAATGCACTGTGACTCTGTCGTACCAACTATGCGTCTTTTCCAGTGACTTGACCAGTGTCTTCTCAATGGCCAGCAGAGCTAGGCTGCTTAAACGACCTTGGCCCATTGTGTTACTTGGCCCTTGTTGGATGATTCACTACTCTCATCATGTCCCCTAAATGACAGCTCCTGTCGGCCAAGCAAGGATGTTACATCAATAAGGCGGTTTAGGAAGGCCCTGTTTTGTTTGACTGTTTCATTATGTTTAGTCACTTGAATGCGAGCACCTTCATTGATTGCATGCTCAACCCTGATCCTGCCCATGCAACTTAATCTTGCACATGCACTCACATGTTCATTGCTCTTTTCATGTCTTTTATATGCCCTGTCAAAGTTAGACAGATCTCCAAACCCCACTTTTGACCAAACAACACATCCGTGAGATGGTTTCATCAAGAGGCATGGCCAGCAGTACATTTTATTTGTCACAGCACTTCCAGTCAGCCAGCTAACTTTGTCATACCAGGAGAGCTGAAAAGACCTGTTATTTTTCCCTATTTTTTGCACTAAATCAATCTTAGGTGTTGATCTGCCCTGCTGTTTAATTCTAATTTTTTCCTCGTAAGGAAGACTTTCAAATGGCTTCGCCAAAATCAGGTCGACAATATTAGCACCATCTGCCATCGTGCGCAGTTTCATCCGTACGACGCTAGCCTAGCCTACTGTATGAATGAATGAATGAACGAACGAACGAACGAACGAACGAACGAACGAACGAACGAACGCTCTAAAACAAAATATATTAAACTTGGTAAAACTGAAACAAGGAATGTGGTGTATAATTGTGTGAAATGTATTATGCAAATTGACTAGCAATTTCGCCAAACAAATATAAAGAAATAGGTTGCAGCAGTTTGTCTTTCGACTACACTTGAGAAATCCGCGATGGGACTGAGCGCGAAATAGCTTCAGTGACTTCTTATAGTACAGATTCGCTGTCAATCAAAAGGAGATGCAGTCTTTCGACAGATCCTCCAGTCATCACGCAGAAGCCCGGAGTCCGGGCCAGCCCACTCCTAATTCACCCCCAGAGACGCTGATCGTCCGTGGGCGGGACATAATCGCAGCATTTATCCAATGACCGTCTATTTTCGGAGCACTGAAAAAAACTGTTCAGAACAGCCCCATTGAAGTCAATGGACGCTCGGCTTCAACAGGGAAATGCACTTACGCTACGGGAATGTATGAGAAGTAAATCGAGTCAGCCGACCTGCTATATGTAATGTAGCTGATTCTGAACGAACTCGTCTTCGAGATGAACGTGTTCTAATGCATTTTTAGTCAATAAATTGTTTACACAATAGTACATATTTGACCATTATTTTTTTGACATTATAGGGGAAGCTGAGCTTCCCTTGCAGTCTTAAAGAAATCCCCACTGCCCCGCACAGTAGCAGTGAGCAGTGAGATGGCAAGGAGAGAGCATTTCAGTCAAGAGCAATGAGCTAATTAAGTCTTAAAGGAGAAGCAGCACCAAAACTGAATGTTTCTGATGGTCAGAAAGAGGGTGTAAATTGTTCATATTTACAAATATTTTACTGTTTTTTATGAAAAAAGCTTTACTAATATTACAGTATAAGCAGTGGTGGAAAGAGTACTGATTTCTTTTATTTACTTAAGTAAAAGTACTGCTACTGAAGAAATAATTCACTTGAGTACAACTAGATGTACTGAGAAATATTATGACTCAAGTTAGAGTAAATAAGAAGTTTGATGAAAAACTACTCAAGTAATAAAGTTACAGTTACTTATACAGTTAATTAAAATTATATTATATATAGGATACGTTTCTATTTTTAGAACACAAAGACATTTTTGTTCTTGAAAGAATTGATGCTCCCTTTTACCAATATGGAGCTAAAAGAGTCTCAATAAAGATAAATGCACACACTACATTCACATATGCACACACATGATTCATACATGCACACACAGGATTCATACATGCACACACAGGATACACAAATGCGCACAAAATTCACAAATGCACGCACAAAACTTAAAAAGCACAGAAGATTCACAAATGCATAATAAAATCATAAATGCACACAAAATTCATAAATACACACACAATTCAGAAATGCAAACAAAATTTACAAATGCACACAAGATTAAGAAATGCACAGGACAAGATTCAGAAATGTATTTCTGATGCACGCACAAATATACCTTGATTTACAAACTTTTTGCGGTCTGTGAACTTCACTGCATTTGTGTGTGAATTTTGAGACTCCCCTGACTTGGCTCGACACACAAATGCCTTTTTTTAAACAAGGAATGATCTGGAACCAATCAGATATCTCCCTTGTTTTAGCCAATCACGAGAACGCACCCCACGTGGGGGATTGAGCCAATCACATGAACGCGTTCACACAGCGCGTGCATGTGGTGCGGGCGCGGGCGCGTTCACGGTCATTGTCACTCATTGATGCCAACTTAGCGACTTTGTCGCTATTTTTAGCGACTTTTCAGACCCCTTTAGCGAAATTTTTTCAAAAAAGCGACTAGCGACAAATCTAGCGACTTTTTGGACAAACCTTAGCAACTTTCCAAATTCCAAATATCGCCATTAATATGCTAATGACGCATGACGTCATCTGGCGACATTTAGCTACTTTTCGAGCAGGCTTTAGCTACTTTCCATTGAAAATAGTTGGCAACACTGTTGTCACTCAGTTGAGACCTCAACATGGCTTCTGGCAAGGCAACGACAGGGGAGCGGTAAGTATAACTTAACGTGTTTAGCTAGTTATAGCTACGGAAGCTCAAAGAGGCCATGCGTTATTATTATTTTTCTGTCTCGTTTTCTCGTGATCTCGGCATAACAAAAAGTTGTTTTCTCGTGATCTCGACATAACAAAAAGTTGTTTTCTCGTGATCTCGGCATAACAAAAAGTTGTTTTCTCGTGATCTCGACATAACAAAAAGTTGTTTTCTCGTGATCATGACTTAATTTTCGAGATCTCGACATCTCTCTGTCATTGACAACTTCCAGATTAGTGTCAGACACTTTAGAAGAAGACTATCACGTCTACAACTTTTTCGTAGAAAATACAGTGAACGTTTGGAACGTTTGGTCAATTTCATTGCCAGCCAACTTGAGGGACCGGGACGTCTGCATGACTGCGGTCAAGCCAGCCGCGATTTAGATCCGAGTGCGCGCATATTACAGTATTAACGGTACTTTGCGGAAAGCACATAAAGACGTGCTTCTTGACTCCTGTTGAGTGCAGAAGAAAGCGAGTCTTTCTATATTGATGAAAAGCGTTTATTAAGTTTTTGTGACGTGCTGCCTGGTGTTTATTAATATGTTTGATTTAGCCTATGTGAAAGGTGACTGGTTAGAATACTCTTGGATAGGGCAGGTGAATATTTTATAACCAAAGTGTAATGAATTAACATAACTTTACATTTACATATAATAAATTGTACTTTTATGCCAAAGATCTCTCATTGTCCTTCATACCTTGTAATAAACTTTTAATTGTAAATCCTGTAGCTCAATTAAAAACTGTATAGAAAATTAAAGGCAAAAACAACTTTTTGTTATGTCAAGATCACAAGAAAACAACTTTTTGTTATGCCGAGATCACGAGAAAATTAAGTCATGATCACGAGATAACAACCTTAGTTATGTCGAGAAAACGAGACAGAAAAATAATAATAACGCATGGCCTCTTTGAGCTTCCGTAGCTATAACTAGCTAAACACGTTAAGTTATACTTACCGCTCACCTGTCGTTGTCTTGCCAGAAGCCATGTTGAGGTCTCAACTGAGTGACAATGACCGTGAACGCGCCCGCACCACATGCACGCGCTGTGTGAACGCGTTCATGTGATTGGCTCAATCCCCCACGTGGGGTGCGTTCTCGTGATTGGCTAAAACAAGGGAGATATCTGATTGGTTCCAGATCATTCCTTGTTTAAAAAAAGGCATTTGCAGTGAAGTTCACAGACCGCAAAAAGTTTGTAAATCAAGGTATATTTGTGCGTGCATCAGAAATACATTTCTGAATCTTGTCCTGTGCATTTCTTAATCTTGTGTGCATTTGTAAATTTTGTTTGCATTTCTGAATTGTGTGTGTATTTATGAATTTTGTGTGCATTTATGATTTTATTATGCATTTGTGAATCTTCTGTGCTTTTTAAATTTTGTGCGTGCATTTGTGAATTTTGTGCGCATTTGTGTATCCTGTGTGTGCATGTATGAATCCTGTGTGTGCATGTATGAATCATGTGTGTGCATATGTGAATGTAGTGTGTGCATTTATCTTTATTGAGACTCTTTTAGCTCCATATACCAAGGATGCATTAAATTAATCAAAATACTAAGGATAGTGTAACGCACACACAAGACGAGACAGTCACAATGTCGGGGTAAAACAGGCTTTATTCCAAAAGCAGGCAACAGTACAAAGGGGCAAATCCAGAGAAGAGTAGTCAAGGGGAGCGTGTGGTCGAAGCCGGGAGATCAGAATATAACAAAGGGGCAAATCCAAAGGAGCGTAATAAAGGGAAGCGTAAGGTCGAAGCCGGGGAATCAGAATATCATAAAACGAAACAAGCGAGAGGAAAAGACAGGGGAAGCTAGGGGAACACTAGAGCTGGCAAAGCGAAGGGGTAAACTAAACAATAACAAACAAGAGTGAAGCGATATATATAGGGGAAACGAACAGTGCAGGTGAGACTAATAATCTAGTGATTAGAACGAGTGCGGGTGAAACTAATACTTTGATGATTGTGAGCGAGCGCGAGAGCCAGAGGGGGCAGGTGCAGGTGAAACTAATAACAGAGAACATGAACACTGACAAGGGGACTGTGGAGTTAAATAAGGGATGAAAGTAAAACTTACGGAAGACCAAAAGGGACAAAATGGGCAAAGAAGAGGTAAGGGCAAAACGAGACAAGGTGAATGTTACATAGCCCCCCCTCAAGGGATTGGATACCAGACGATCCCAAAGAACAAAACCCCAGAACAAAAAACCCACAAAAACCCAAAAACAAAATGAGGGCAGTCCAAGGGGCACAGAGGGTAGGCAAGAAGTCCAAGAGGGCAACAAGGGGCAATAAGAAGGTCCACGAGGGCACAAAGGGGAATGAAGGCAAGGTCTGGGGGAACATAGCGGAAAGGCGGGTGGCTGGGAGATCTGGGGGGCAGCCATAGGGCAGAGACTGGGTCAGGGGGCCTGGAAGGCGACTGTAGGACAGGGACTGGGTCCGGGGGCCTGTAAGGTGACCACAGGACAGGGACTAGACTAGGAGACCTGGGAGGTGGCCACGGGACAGGAATAGGGTCAGGAGGCCAGGGAAGAGGCCACAGGACAGGAAGAGGGTCAGGAGGCCAGGGAAAAAGCCACAGGACAGGAAGAGGGTCAGGAAGTCCGGGAAGAGGAACGGTTACTGGGAGAGCTGCCAGAACCAAGTGAGGAAGGGTTTCCAGGGGCGGAGCCGTGAAAGGCGGGGCCGTGGAGGACTTGGGAGACAGAGTCCTGGAAGGCGGAGCCGTGGGAGACTCGGCATGCGGGGCACTGAGAGACTGAGGAGGCGGCGCCGAGGAAGGCTCGGGGGGCTCAGGAGGCGGTGCCATAGGGGGCCCAAGAGACAGGGCAGAGGGAGGCGGCACCGTAGGAGGCTCTAGATGCGGGGGCCTGGAAGGCTCAGGAGGTGGAGCCAATGAAAGCTCTGGAGTCTCTGGGAGCAGAGCCGTGGGAGGCTCGGGAGGTGGAGCCGTAGGAGGCTCTGGAGGGGGAGCCGTAGGAGGCTCGGGAGGCGGAGCCGTAGGAGGCTCAGGGAAAAAGGCAGAGGAAGACTCGAGAGGCTCTAGAGGCGGAGCCCTGGAAGGCTCGAGAGGCTTGAGGGGGGGAGCCATGAGAGACTCGAGAGACGGAGCCCTGAGAGGCTTGGGAGGAGGAGGAGCCCTGGAAGACTCGAGAGACGGAGCCCTGAGAGGCTCGAGAGGAGGAGGAGCCCTGGAAGACCCGAGAGACGAAGCCCTGAGAGGCTTGAGAGGAGGAGGAGCCCTGAAAGACTCGAGAGACGGAGCCCTGAGAGGCTTGGGAGGAGGAGGAGCCCTGGAAGACTCGAGAGACGGAGCCCTGAAAGGCTCGAGAGGAGGAGGAGCCCTGGAAGACCCGAGAGACGAAGCCCTGAAAGGCTTGAGAGGGGGAGGAGTCCTGAAAGACTCGAGAGACGGAGCCCTGAGAGGCGGAGCCCTGGGAGGCTCGAGAGGAGGAGGAGCCCTGGAAGACTCGAGAGACGGAGCCCTGAGAGGCTCGAGAGGGGGAGGAGTCCTGAAAGACTCGAGAGGCGGAGCCCTGGGAGGCTCGAGAGGAGGAGGAGCCCTGGAAGACTCGAGAGGCGGAGCCCTGGGAGGCTCAAGAGGAGGAGGAGCCCTAGGAGGTTCGAGTGGCGGAGCCCTGAGACGCTCGATAGGCTTGAGAGGCGGGGCCTTGGGAGGCTCGAGAAACGAAGCCCTGGGAGGCTCGAGAGGCGGAGCCCTGGGAGGCTCGAGAGGCGGGGCCCTGGGAGGCTCGAGGGGTAGAGCCCTGGGAGGCTCGAGAGACTTGAGAGGCAGAGCCCTGGGAGGCTCGAGAGGCGGAAATCTGGGAGGCTCGAGAGGCAGGGCCCTGGGAGGCCCGAGAGGCGGAGCCCTGGAGGACTCTGAGGGGCGAGCAGAGGCTGGCAAAGCCATGGAAGACTCTGAGGGCCGAGCACAGGCTGGCAGAGCCGTGGAAGACTCTGAGGGCGGAGCAGAGGCCGGCAGAGCCGTGGAAGACTCTGAGGGCGGAGCAGAGCCGTGGAAGACCCTGAGGGCGGAACAGAGCTCAGCAGAGCCGTGGAAGACTCTGAGGGAACCTCTGTGGTCTTGAGCACAAGACGAGACTGGGGAGAAGGTGCCCACTTCCTTCTCTGTCTCCTTCGGCCAACAGGGAGCGTGGCCATGGGGACGGTCGAGGTTACAGGCACTGGCTCGCTGACCGTGGCAGGCGTGGGCGCTAGCTCGCTGGCCTTGGTCTGCTTCGAGACTGGGGCCGTGGCAGGCTTCGAGACTGGGGCCGTGGCAGGCTTCAAGACTAGACTGCGGCCGTGCCAGGCTTCGAGACTGGGGCCGTGGCAGTCTTCGAGACTGGGGCCGTGGCGTGGAACTCTGGTTCAGTGTCTGCCTCCCCCACAGTAAATGAGGAACCAGCGAACAGTAGGGCGAGGTCAATAAATTGAGCCAGGTCGAGGGAGCAGCGACCACCAGGCATGAACGATGAGGTTGGCTCATTCAGTCCACATTGAAAAATGTCTTTCAGAGCCACCTCATCAAAGTTCACCTGGTTAGCCAGGGCACAAAAGTCTACCACATAAGCCTCCAAGGGTTGACTCCCCTGACGCAAAACCAAGAGTTGGGCCGCTGGGTCCATAATGTTACGGGCAAGGTTTATAGTTCTACAACCGCTGCCCTGCATAAAAAACCCTTGGCAAGCGTCCGAAGAGCCATCAAACCTCTCTGGGGGTGGAAAGCTTACGGCGCTCGCGGATGCGTTGAGAGCATCAACGGGCTCAGGGACAGACACAGGTAGAACAGGGTGAAATGAATCGGAAATAGTACGTACCTGCTGCCCCTGGGCCGTGAGCGCTTGGTCATGTCTCCCAACCGTAGATCCTCGTGCAGAACGTGCCGTGAAAATCCGCTCTAGTGAGCTGCGAAAATCCACCGGGGGATCCATTGTGACTGTTCTGTGTAAGGGTTGGTTATTCTGTAACGCACACACAAGACGAGACAGTCACAATGTCGGGGTAAAACAGGCTTTATTCCAAAAGCAGGCAACAGTACAAAGGGGCAAATCCAGAGAAGAGTAGTCAAGGGGAGCGTGTGGTCGAAGCCGGGAGATCAGAATATAACAAAGGGGCAAATCCAAAGGAGCGTAATAAAGGGAAGCGTAAGGTCGAAGCCGGGGAATCAGAATATCATAAAACGAAACAAGCGAGAGGAAAAGACAGGGGAAGCTAGGGGAACACTAGAGCTGGCAAAGCGAAGGGGTAAACTAAACAATAACCAACAAGAGTGAAGCGAAAGGGCAGCGTATATATAGGGGAAACGAACAGTGCCGGTGAGACTAATAATCTAGTGATTAGAACGAGTGCGGGTGAAACTAATACTCTGATGATTGTGAGCGAGCGCGAGAGCCAGAGGGGGCGGGTGCAGGTGAAACTAATAACAGAGAACATGAACGCTGACAAGGGGACTGTGGAGTTAAATAAAGGACGAATGTAAAACTTACGGAAGACCAAAAGGGACAAAATGGGCAAAGAAGAGGTAAGGGCAAAACGAGACAAGGTGAATGTTACAGATAGCGAGGAGTTAATATTAATAAGAACAGGTTCTGAGATTACAGGGAATACCTCTTTTAACTTATCTAACATACATGTTATAGTTAAAGTTTTGTTTTGTTTAGTTAGCTCTTCATGACCTATGACAGCGAAGGATTAAAGTTGCTCGTGAGGAAGATTATGATGTCACAATAAGCATTATTAGTTCAAAAGACTTAAACTAATATCCTGTCCTTTGAGTAGCACCAAAAACTTCCCTGTAAATTGTAGCAACTGTTATGCTTGTAGATGAACAGGAAAGAAGACGAGGGGCGAGGATCTAAATGCAGCGGGACTTTATTGAAAATAAAAGGACAATACGGAAACACACGAACAAATGAAATATCCACAATGGGAAAAAGTAAAACAAAAACACGAAAGGCACACAAGGAGTTAACAAGCGGGGAAAACAACGATAGGAAACATGGGAACCAGGCATCTACATACATCAAAGACAGACAGTGGAAAGGAGTAACAAACAGGGTTTAAATACACGAGGTGATGGAACTAAACGATAAGCAGGTGAAAACAATGAGTGAGTGCTGGCAGGTGGTGAGGGCAAGGAAAGATGGGAAGTGTAGTTTTCTTAGACAAGGACTGGGTCGGACACGGGCCGGACCACAAGGAACGTGACATGGAGTGTGAAGTGCTGAGTGAAACAGAAAACATGGGACAGACAACAAGGGATCGTGACAGCAACACCTCCTGAAGAGGCTCATGTTTATAAAAATAACCTGAGGGAGTAGATTCATTTAAACTAATATATTAATCTGGTTTAAGCCAGATTTCAGTCAAAGAGAGCACATTTAAACTATGATCTGTAATAATTTATTTTTCAATTAGTGTTTGCAAGAAAGAAATCTAATGTTTAGTTGCCCTATCTTTATATGATGCTTATCTTTAAAAAAATAAATAAATCAAGTTTGATCAAAATGTTTCAAAATTATTAGTGAGTGGTTTGTGTTTTGTAATTCAAGGAACAGACACAATCTCTATATGATATCTAGGTGATACAGTCTCTATATGTTGTAGTTTATGTGACCTATGTGACATCTCAAGGCAGCTAGCAGACGTTTGGATTAACCGTTAACGTTAGTTTGTCTGCTTCCTGACCTGGGCCCCAATTAGTCAAATGCTATCACTATTAAGACTATGAGCCAAATTATTAGAGAAGAGAGAGGCACCTTCCCTGGAGGGATGAGTCGGTCTCTCTTTAGTAGGTCAGGTCTACCCCAAAAACTCTTTCAATTGTCTATAAATCCTATGCTACTCTCCGGACACCATTCAGACATCCAGCTGTTCAGTGACACTAATCTACTATAAACCTCATCACCACGATAAGCAGGGAGGGTGCAAGGGCATATTACAGTGTCTGACATAGTTTTTTGCAAGTTCACACACCTCTTTAACGTTATCTTTAGTGATCTCTGACTGGTGAAGCCGGACATCGTTAGTGTCGACATGAATAACAATTTCAGAAAATGTACATTTAGCATTAGCCAGCACTTGTAAATTTGATCTGATGTCAGATGTCCGAGCCCCCGAAATACAGTCAGGTCCATAAATATTGGGACATCGACACAATTCTAATCTTTCTGGCTCTATACACCACCACAATGGATTTGAAATGAAACGAACAAGATGTGCTTTAACTGCAGACTTTCAGCTTTAATTTGAGGGTATTTACATCCAAATCAGGTGAACCATTGACCTGAATCCGATTGAGCATGCATTTCACTTGCTGAAGACAAAACTGAAGGGAAAATGCCCCAAGAACAAGCAGGAACTGAAGACAGTTGCAGTAGAGGCCTGGCAGAGCATCACGAGGGATGAAACCCAGCGTCTGGTGATGTCTATGCGTTCCAGACTTCAGGTTGTAATTGACTGCAAAGGATTTGCAACCAAGTATTAAAAAGTGAAAGTTTGATTTATGATTGTTAATCTGTCCCATTACTTTTGGTCCCTTAAAAAGTGGGAGGCACATATACAAACTGTTGTAATTCCTACACCGTTCTCCTGATTTGGATGTAAATACCCTCAAATTAAAGCTGAAAGTCTGCAGTTCAAGCACATCTTGTTCATTTCATTTCAAATCCATTGTGGTGGTGTATAGAGTAGGGCTGCACAATATATCGAAAAATTATCGTTATCGCGATAATAGTATATGCGATATCCGTATCGCAGAGAGGTGCAATAAATATATATATTTTTTTTATGTGCCAAGCATGTGTGCGTTGCATGCATAAGTTGTTTATCCAAATTTGACCAATCAGATGGGGTCTTATACCCGCCTCACCAGTGGCTAGTGGCACAGAACCTAGTAGTGGCTCGGAGCAGAGAGGGTGGAAAATAAAAACTAATGGCAGGAGTTGAGACAAGCGAGCCGGAAAATGACAACAGCGACGAACTTGTGGCTAAAATGAACAGTACGTCTGAAATATGGCAATATTTTGGCTTCAAGAGAGAAGACGTGTACCAAATGCAAGTACTGTGTAAGTCGTGCCGAAAAGTTGTGGCCACATCGAGAGGAAATACAACAAATCTCCACAGTCATCTGGAACGCAACCACAGGGAGCAATATAACGACTTAAAAAGTAAGCTCAAAACTGCCAACGAAATGCCAAGTAAGGTTAACAATAGCAGAGTCTCACAGACAACCATAAATACAAGTTTTGAAAGTGTAACTCCTTATGAAAAAACGTCGAAACGCCACAGGGAATTAACAGAATCTATCACACGCTTTTTAGCTAAAGACATGATGCCTGTTAACACTGAGCAGAGAAGGCTTTGTGAGTCTAATTAACAAATTGGACCGGAGATATCAGCTTCCATCGAGAAATAATTTTTCTAAAGTCGCAATTCCACAGATGTACGACACATGCGTCAAGAAGTATTTCTGTATACCTGCAACTAGTTCACCTTCAGAGAGACTTTTTAGTACAGCAGGAAATGTTGTGACATGCCAACGCACATGTTTAAAACCGAACAAGGTCAATATGCTAGTTTTCCTGGCAAAAAAACCTGAAATAAAATTGCTTTCACTGTTAAGCACATATAGCATTGCATTGTGCTGAAATATAGGTTTAGGCCTACATGTTATTCTTGTGGATGTTGACAAGATGTAAGTATTTCCACTAAATAAAACTTTATTTGAGGCCTGTACACTTTGTTTAATAGTATATTTTTATTTAAAAAAATATATATATTTTTTTTTTTTTCATTAAAAAATAATTTTATTTAAAAAAACAGGCAAGAAAGGGAATATTTTGTTTAAAAAATGCTCTTGTTTCAAGATGCTCTTGATGATTGCATAGTTACATGTGAATAAAGTAATGTTTGAGAGTAATGCATTTTATTGTGTTTTTCAGTCATTCATAGTTTTTTAAACTGAAGAATATCTATTACCTGTTTATTTTAGTATTATTTTTAAAATGACTAATAAAAATAGAATTTCTTTAGGGAAATATTATATCGCAAGAAATATCGTTATCGCAATATTCAACAACAATATCGCATATCACATATTTTCCCAATATCGTGCAGCCCTAGTATAGAGCCAAAAAGATTCAAATTGTGTCGATGTCCCAATATTTTTGGACCTGACTGTACATTTAACAATGGTGGCTGGAGTCTCTAATTCCACATTTCCTCAAATAGAATCACCAATTATTAAGGTTCTTTCCATATGATTCTCAGTGGGTGCAACACTGATTTGAAACTCAAACAGGAATGGGAGTGGTGTCGCTTTGCTGAGCGAGTATGTTGCCAAGACATCAACCAAACACCCTGATGTGGGGGCTCTTCAGCCGCAAACAAATGTGTGTGTTGTTCACTGTACTACCTGCATCTGAAACAGTATCTACTGGCTTCTCTTTCTCACTGACCTCCAATAGTGTTTGGAAGTGTGTCTCTAACTCATTAACCTTCTCTGACTAATTCCTTATATTTATCACATGTGAATCCCTCACTGCTGACAGAAAAAGCTATAGTAAACATGTGGAATGCAATGCAGGAAGAAATAACATGAGTGGATGCCATTCCTTACCGCAATTGTTTGTTGTTGTTGTTATGGTTGTTCTTGAATGGCGAGGGTTTGCGATCAATGTGATTCCTGATCAGCAGATGTTTGAGATTGATACAATAATCTGTGTAAAACACAGTGGAGAAAACTAATGCATGCAGTCTAGATGCGAGATGTAGAACAGGTGTGCGTGGTAAAATACACACAGTTGAAATAGTAGAAAATCAGAAAAAATCATTGGCAAAATGGCAATGGATAAAACGATGAAAGTATAAGAATAAGAATAAGCAATGCTAAGCAGGCTAGCAAGCTATAAACAGTTGTGCAGCATGCCTGCAGCAACCCAAAATATAGAAATAGCTCTTTAAGGTAACAATTACAGGTTACTACTTTTTACGGTGCAGTATACTGAATACGAAATGTAGTATGTGAAAGTATGCAAACTACACATTATTAAAAAAACTGCTGATATTAATTCCAGTTCATTATTTTCTAGATATTTCATGCATAAAGAACATTTGCATAATGTGCACCTGGAACTAGAAATGGTTCAAGGGACAAAAACGAATGGATTTTGGTGTCTTTCTGGGTAAGATAAAACTAAGTTTCTTATAAACAATACAGTATAATAAACCTGCATTACGTTGACATGGGGGCTTGATCTCTCTTTGGGGAGCCAATTCACTGTCAAGCGAAGCATTCAACATTATCTGCTTTTCTCTCCCATGATTCCCACCAGACTGCAGTAGCTTCTCTCTAGTGTAAGACCTGCAATAGATTTGACCTCTTCTGAGAAATTCCCAGAATACATCTATTGGAATTGCTTTTGTTAAGATGGCAATCTTGAGTAATACTGAAAAGTGATTCCTTTAGGTGCTGTAAAATATGGCACAGTGAGCACAAGCGAGAATCAGATAACAAAATGCACTTTTCTTAAATGCAATTTGATGCAATTTGGTGTCTCAAATCCTATGTTCAAAAATCTTAATTTTAACAAAAAGAATATGAAAAATATAAAGTAAAAAAACATTAATTGTTAGCTATGTACATTGAATAAATATATTTTTATTTGATAAGACAATACATGCAATTTTTCTGTGAAATATAAAATGAAAAGTATGATTTACACACAGTGAAAATTATATTAAGTTTAACAAGCCAATACATACAGAAGCTCAAAGGGGGGGTCGGCTTCAGGCCTTTTTTTCCTCATTAATAGAAAGTGCTAAATATTACATGATTCAAACAAAGAACCTCAAAGCCAAAAGAAAGGACAGCAATAGTTTTTAAGTCTTTGCTGTCTGGGCCTTTATGTAACTTGAATGCAGCTGATTGCTCTGAGACCCTTTTTATACACAACTGTGTTGGCACAAACGTTGAGCGAATCAAACGCTCTCGCCTCCACAGTGGCTGTTCTCTCTGTCTCCTCAGAAGTCTGCACAATACATGGCTTCACATCTTCACACTGTTTTCCCTTCACCCTCTGTAAATAATTCACACTTTTTTTTTTACAAGCCAACAATCCTTTACTTTCATTTATCCACTGAGGACAGTTTAAATTAATGGCAGGGACTTTATTGTCATGAGTAAGTTTCAACTGACCTCAAAACTTCAGAGCGGTATTCAAGCAAAAGAAAAAATAAGATAAAATGAAATGAGCAGCCATCATTTACCTACAGGCAAAGAAAATTATAAATGGAATAAAGGAATATTTATTTTAAAAGAAAAATGTGTGTATAATAAATCAGTAAGCCACGAGAGGCTGTGCATTACAATGATTTTCTAATGAATGGCTGGACAATAAATGGCTCTATTTAAGAGTGTTTGTAACTGGAATCATAATACATTTTTCATGTTCTCTAAGGGTATGGAAACTAAACGAGCACTCTGAATTGAAGGTGCACACTTTATATTAGGTGGCCTTAACTACTATGTACTAACATGAAATAAATACAAGATTATGCATTTACTGTGTAACTACAAATGTTCCCACATTTGCTGTTACTGAGGTTAAGGTACGAGTAGGGTTAGGGTTAGGGTCTAGTATTGAATGTGAATGTAGTTCACATGGAAGGTTGATGCTTGATGGCATGATGGCGCCAGGTTGTTTACCGGCTTGCAGTCATGGCCAATGTGACTTATCTATGTTAACACTAGTTTTTATCTTTGTCATTGGCTTTATTTCTCGCATGGTTTGCTGTGTTCTAGTCTATGATCGCTTGGCTTTTTTACATTTTCGATCTGAGGTAACTGACTGTTTGATACACGATCCCAGTGTCAACTGATGGTTCCCTTCCCATGCTGCGCCGGTCACGCTGACGCAAGTCTGCCTCCTACCTGGGTGTATGTGCCTGTGGAGGAAACGCTGAAGGAAGCATCGAAAGTGGGCTGGACGATTAGTGAGGTCGAAGAAGTCGCAAAGGATTACTTTCTTCTCCTCTGTGGCCTCAGTGCAGGATGGTGTTGAAGTGCTGCCGACTGTGAGGGGTTCATACTTGGTGCCTGTTTTTTCAACTTCATCTGGATCTGGGTGGCGACCATCGCGGAACGTGGTTTCGAGGTGGCGGCATGAAGGCCGCGGTGCTAACCTAAACAAGCTACGTTACCTGGGTAGCGGTAGGTCGGGAAATACATATGTGACTTCTCATCTTTCGTCTGACTATATCTCAGTGACAATGGCTTTGATCAATGCAAGATCTCTCTCTCTCTAACAAATCCTTTATACTGATATATACTATATATCCTTTATACTCTCAGAAATTTGATTTTTTATTTGTTACAGAGACTTGGCTCAGCAACGGCGACATGGCTCCTCTTTCAGAACTTTCACCTCCCGACTATAGTTATTTTAGCTCACCTAGGTTCCAAGCATGTTATTGTTTGTTAACAGTAGCCTGTCCACTGGTATTGTTCCCAGCTGCTTCAAGCATGCTGTTATTCAGCCTTTTCTTAAGAAATCAAACCTTGATCCATCTGATATGAACAGCTTTCGACCTATATCAAAATGATCCTTTATGTCAAAAATATTAGAGAAGACGGTGCTTGCACAATTAAATAATTTTTTAGCTATCAATAATTTGCTCTATAAATTTCAGTCAGGCTTGAGAGCTGGTTATAGCACAGAGTCAGCTCTGTTGAGAGTTTTAAATTATATTTTATTAGGTGTGGATTCTGGTAGTCCTGTTGGTCTTCTGCTGCTGGATCTTAGTGCCGCTTTCGATATGGTTGATCATGACATACTTTTCGAAAGAGACCAGGTTGGTATTCAGGGGTTAGCCTTGGATTTGGTCTCTTCATATCTGAAAGGTAGAACAATTACAGTCTGTTTAGAGAACTGTTCTTCATCAGTTGTTCCTTTAACATGTGGGGTCCCTCAGGGCTCCATTTTGGGACCCGTTTTATTCTCGCTCTACATGCTTCCGTTAGGAAAGCTCTTTGATAAGCATGGCATACACTACCATCTGTATGCTGATGACTCTCAACTTTACTTTCCTATTAAACATGGGAAGCACCCTTCTTTTGAGTCTCTGCATAAATGCATGGCCGATGTGAAGTGTTGGTTTTCAAACAACTTTCTCCAATTAAATGAGGATAAGTCAGAGTTTATTGTTTTTGGTCAAATGGGATGTGAGGTAAATTTAGAAAGAAATTTGTCACTGCTACCCTATGTGAAAAACCTGGGTGTTATATTTGACTCTGAGCTCAAGTTTGATCGACAAATAAATGCTGTTGTTAAAAATAGTTTTTTCCATCTTAGATCTATAACAAAGTTGAAGTCCATCCTTTGTTTTGATGATTTGGAGAAGGTTGTGCATGCTTTTGTGTCTTCTCGATTGGACTATTGTAATGCTTTGTATCTGGGTGTGAGTCAGGTCTCTCTCTCTCACCTGCAGCTGGTCCAGAATTCATCTGCTAGGCTTTTAACTGGAACAAGGAAAAGAGAGCATATTACCCCAGTATTGATTTCCCTTCATTGGTTACCGATCCAATACAGAATCAAGTACAAAGTGTTGCTGTATGTATTTAAGGCTCTAATAAGTTTGAACCAACCTTCAAGGTCTCTCCGCTCTGGTGATCAGCTGTGTCTGACAGTTCCTCGATTTCGCGTATTTATTTTCCCTAGCTTTTAATTAATTGCATTATAAATTGAACTAGGTCAATTTATCTTAATCTTGTTTTATTGGTTTTAAATGTTTTTTGCATTCTTAAGCTGTATTAATGTAATTTCATTTATTTTTTGTAACTCCATGTACAGCACTTTGGTACCCAGTGTGGTTTTTGAAAGTGTTCTATAAATACAACTGAGTTGAGTTGAGTTAGGATAAGGGGTTAGAGTTAGGTTTTGAGGTAAGGGATGGGTTAGGGGTAAAGTTGACAGTGTAACTATAAATGAAATTAAATGCAAGTACTGTAGTATTATACATGCAGAAGAATTGCAGCCATATTATTTGAGTCTAGGAAAAACCCAATCTTAATCCTGTAATTCCACAACATCATAAATTGAAAGACTTCTGTGCTAGTGAGTCTCACATCTGGCGAATAAAACTAACAAAGAGACTTGTCTAGATCCCATATGACTTGAAAATGTCTCTGCAAAGAGGCCCTAAGTTCAAAGGTCAAAGCAATAAAAGACAGAACACACACTCTTGGAGTTCCCAAAAGACTCGGGACACACAAGATTCTGTCCTCTGATATAAACCAATTTGCCACACTCATCAGATCACATGACATTGTGATCATTGTTCAGCAAACAGTATCTTAAAAATGGCATTCCTCACAGAACTTTGCTGAACCAATCCTATAAAATATACAAGACCGCATGGACCCACAGGATATCTAGCCTTGCTAGATAATTCTGACAATTGCTTTGAACTGTGGTAACTTGTATAACTGACAAATTAATGATTATAGCCTGATGTACCTCTTTGAAACGTGTGTAATGTTTTATCCATGTTGTATAACCAAGGAATTAACCAGTATGATTTGTAACCAAGGATTTTCATGTTTTGTTACCTACACGTATAACATCCATGAAAAAATGTCATGGTTAGTATGTAAGTGTTTATATACAGAGAAAGCTGATGACAACGAATATCATGTCTCTTGTACCATTCTCAAGATATAAAAGTTCATGATTAAATATGCACTATTTTTGAGCGGGAGATTTGTAAGACCATAAAATCAATTGTCGGAAAGGACAGCCCAGTCGACCATCTGACTCTGAAAAGTCACTTCTGATTGGCGCAGGACACCTTTGGGGATGCGGCCAATTTCAGATCAAATGTTTCCAAACAGGAAGAACACGCTGTCTTCTCTATGCTCTTCTTCTTCTGCTCTTCTGACTGCTCAGACTTTGCTCTGACTCTTCCCTCGTGGTCTTCTCTGGACCTCTTCAGAACCAGATCCATGCCATGTGAGGTCCAAGGAAGCTTGGGACTCGAAGTCCAGAGGAAGCCTCTCACTTTCCAAGGGGAGTCACGGATACTCCATGAGAAGTCCTCGATTCAAATCCAGCCTCATCATTCATACAGACAATAACTATCCGATCTTACAGAGGTCCAAAACATTGACGGAATGAACTTTCGACCAACAGCCAAGAACCAAGCAACACAAAGAACACATGGAAACACCACGACATGCAAGTACATCTCCAATATTTTGCACAAAGTGCTGGTGTATTAGTTAAATACTTTGGGTAATCCGATGGCAAATCGATGTAGACTCGAATAAGGTTAAATGGTTCTTAAGGCATTGTCAACAGACCCCATAAAGTTCATTTTCACTGTATTGATAATTTATTTCACATTCTTTCACTCTTCTCACCAACCTGTCTCATGTGTATATATGTGTTAGATTAGCTTTATGTTTAGATTAGTAATAAAGTTTGTCTGTATTCAAAGATGATTTGACCGTGGTATATTATGATAAATAATCTCATCCCTGTTTCTAAAATATTTCGCTTCAAACCTGTAACTAAATACGTGTGATATTATTTTCAATAAGCCATGAGAATAATATCACTCCAATAAGTGAATTAATCATAATTCACTTATTGAAGCTAATTCCTTACAGTAGAAATTGTGAGCGGATACAACGAGACGTTGTATTACGATTTTAATGATGGAGAATAATCTAGTTATTTGTCATTTATCTAATGTATAATGGTTGTCGAACACAACTAATTCCATTACTTATTTCATTACATAATAATGTAGAATAACAACAGTTTAATTTAGTTCATAGCTCACATATTTCAAGACCCTAAATTCCCTTAAATATATTGGTGTGAGAAGACGAGCACTTTAACGGTTGCCGTCTAAATTTAGCATACCAAATATCTTACATATAATGGTGTGAGAATGCGGGCACTTTAAAAGTTCCCGTATAAATTCATCAGTACCAAATACCCCTACAGTATGTTAAATGTAATTAGAATGCAACAACATGTATGTACATAATAAGTACATTGTATCAAATGGTTAAGTACATAGTAGTTAAGGCCACCTAATATAAAGTGGGTCCAATTGAAGAATTAATTTAAAGATAAAGGGATAAAGGGAATAGTATTTTTCCAGAGGGTACATGAATTATGCTGAAACTGGTATTATTAGAGCAAAACTTTATAAATCATGGGGTGTTACGAATGCAGACAGCGAAGGCAGACGAGGAGAGTGGATCTAAGTGCAAGCTTACTTTATTGAAACACAAAAAACACAAAGGAAAACCCTCAATGGGGAAATAAACATAACACAGAAAATACAGGCAGGGAACACACACCGGGCTAACAACATTCAACGAAAGACAAGGACTGAACCAGAAACCAGGATATAAATACACAAGGACAGGATGATACAAATGATAAACAGGTGTGAACAATGACACAAAATGGCAGTGATGATGACAGGTGGATACTGGGAAGTGTAGTTCTTTAAACAATAGACTAGTGAGACAGTGGAGCTAAACAAGGGACAAAAGTGAACCTATGGAAAACAAAAGGGACAAAAATGGAAACCAGGTAACCCTAACATGGAGTTCATATAAAAATAGCTACGGAACTGTGATGTGGATGTTTTTTTCTTCTTTACATCATTTTTAGTCTATTAAACCTCAAAATTACTAATTTTAAGAATCTATAACAAACATTGCATTTCTCAAAGGCAAATACTGAACTATTGTATTTTACAACAACCTCAACTACATACGTCATGTTGTTTCAAACCTGTATGAATTTCTTTCTTCTTTGAAACACAAGATAAGTTTTAAGGAATGTCCCAGATGCTCTTAGCTAAAGGTAAAACAGACCAAGTTGCTACTCTCTAAATCTTCCCCTCCACTGCATGGGCACTCTCAGATATAGGCTACAGAGGCTGGCTGAGTATGGGCATATCATCCATTTCAGCCCTCATTTAATGAGATTGTCTTATCATTCTATAGCACCTCCATGCAGCATTTTGAAAAACAATGTACAATGTTCTTTGTGCACAGATATGACTAATGCCTATTTCCATAACTGCCGTCTATTATTTTGAATGGTGTGGAAAAACAACTTTAATAAATAAACGGATGGCTACCGCAATTAAATTAATCGCAAAGAGTGGCCATTCATTTGTTCTCCGTGTACTTTTTGATTACATGTGCATGATACAAGATATTTGTGTTGGCACTCCTGGATGTGTCATGACACAGATGTGTTTTCATCATCAGATCTGTGCAGGTATGCCATTAAGACCAATCCATAACAGTGTGAGTAATGCTTCACGTACAATAAATTGGCTTTCAAAGACGTATACCTCGTCGTCATGATTAACACAGACTAACGATTGGGGTAAATTCTGTCATACTCTTAAATAATAATAATTTAAAAAAAAGAAAAAACATAAAAAATCAATAAAAACCATTTGTATAGAATCCAAGCTATTGATGCCTAACACCATTGGTTACAACCAATCTGAACATAATCTTTTAATATGCAGAAGTGTGAATGAAATTCAAAGTTATTGTGGAGAGGAATTTTATAGACAATAAAAACCTTTCAGTCTGTATTACTTACTTTAATCGTATGGCTTCAGAAGGCTTATAGGGTATGTACTTAAATAAAACTTCAATAATTGGGGGGGGAAGTAGCATGGACTTATTTTATTGTACTTTAAAGGGGCTTTTTGTCATTTTTGGAGCTTGGCAGCATCTATCTGTATTCAATTTAATTGTATGGAAAAGAGCACCTAGGACATTCTGCTAATATGTCTCCTTTTGTTTACACATAAAATGATAGTCGTACTTGTATGACTTAAGGATGAGTATGATTCTCATTGTTGGGTGAACTATTCTTTTAAAAATCAGCTTTGATGCCAACTGCTGACCTTTACAGGGGCATTCAGTTGTTATCTAGCTAGCGTTAGCATTACTCTTCTTCGTGCACTTTAAGTACCGATACAACAGTTGTGTTAGATGTTATACTGCCATCTATTGATGTGGATAAGCATGATCATCTTTGCTACCCCCACCAGCTTTGGAATTTCATTTGCTTCTGGAAAATGTCAGAGTTTGAGGTAATTTCTAAAGTTATTTATTACTACTATAATACAATTGCTTTGCCTGAAAACAATTGTCAGAATTCAAGCAAACAGACTTCTACAGTTAAGGACAGATTATTATGGTCCCTCGTAGTAAAGGAGAGATTATAATTTTTTGATGATCAAATTTATAATGTCCATGAATACTGTAATTGAAGAACTTGTTTTGTTTCCAAGCAAACCAACATCATGTTTTACAATCGCTGTGCCAAGCTACTAAACGAATGAAGACTAATGCCATTTCACAGAGGTGGAGGTATATGGGGCCCCCCTTACTATAGCTGTGATAACAAAGAAAATAAGTATGTTCCATTGTATTCTTTTTGCTCTTCACATCACCAAACAACACTGTGCTAAGCATAACCAAGCATATCTGCATAGGCGGCAGCCAATGAGCACAAAGATTTTCTTCTACGACGTTTAGAGAAACACAGCAGACCATGTAATTTCAATATGGTGAAATACATTGGAGGTATGTCCCACATCATGTATGATAAAAACACTTTTTATAGAAAACTATTATGAGCACAGTCTTCATCTCATCTGAGTGTACACCTTTCAGATCATTCTTCACAAAAACACACTTAATTTGTTAATGTGTAAAACTTTTTAGATTAGCCCTAAATTACTGAATAAACCTTTAAAGGATTTCCAATATAGCACGTGGCACAATGTGATGAGCTTATAGAGCCAATTTGAACAATTGAAGCAGATAATGAAAGAGATGAAAAATTTGCTTATTACTGTGCCATAATGGCTTTGACTTCAGTCTGTCTGTGAAAAGAAGTGGGTGAGAACAATTTGATTATAAAGAGTTTACTGAGTGAATATTTTAGGATTTAAAGTTGCTAAAAAGGAACCTTGGAAATAATGTAACATGGAAAAACTCTAAACCCAAGCAAATAAATGTAAAAGAAAAAGAATTTGAAAAACATTAAAAGCATGTTAATTCAACGTGATCTCATGTGTAACGTTGGCTGGTAGGCTGGCAAGCAATGTCAGGCAGACGATGACGATGAAGTGTAGAACCCAAGTGCAGTTTATTCATTAGCGTGAACGAGAACAAAACATAAACATGAACTAGACTAGATTTGACTTGACATGGAACGACATTCAATACATTCAATACCTGACCCAGACACAATGGAAACTTTTGACTTAAATACATGGACATGGGAAATATAAACCAATACACAAACAGAACCTTAAACAAGATAAGACAATGAGCATAAACCAATGACATGATAGAACCACTCGGGCTCGGCGACCATGACGTTGCACTCTGGCTCGGTGGCCATGACGTGGGACTCTGGCTCGGCGGCCATGATGTGGGACTCTGGCTCGGCGGCCATGATGTGGGACTCTGTCTCAGCGGCCATAACGTTGCACTCTGGCTCGGCGGCCATGACGTGGGACTCTGGCTCGGCGGCCATGACATGGGACTCTGGCTCGGCGGCCATGACGTGGGACTCTGGCTCGGCGGCCATGACGAGGGACTCTGGCTCGGCGGCCATGACGTGGGACTCTGGCTCGGCGGCCATGACGTGGGACTCTGGCTCGGCGGCCATGACGTGGGACTCTGGCTCAGTGGCCATGATGTGGGACTCTGGCTCGGCGGCCATGACGTGGGACTCAGTATCATTAAATCCAACCCTGTAGGCCAGACCGCAGAAGTCCTCCACATATTTTTCTATGGAACGCTTGACGTAGACGTATAAGTAGATCTGCTGGGTTAATTTTGGTGTTAATTTTGTATCGTTGGCTGGCAGGCTGGCAAGCAATGACAGGCAGAGGATGACTATGAAGTGTAGAACCCAAATGCAGTTTATTAATTTACGTGAACAAGAACAAAACATAAACATGAACTAAACTAGTCTTGACTTAAATTGACTTGACATGACATGACATGATTTGACATGAACGACGTTACACCAACATTAAATATATTCAATACCAGACCCAGACACAATGGAAACATGAGACTTAAATACATGGACATGAGAAATATAAACCAATGAACAAACAGAACTCTATACAAGATAACAAGAAAATGAGCATAAACCAATGACATCATTGAACCAATAACAAGACTATGAACCAATGGGAAACAGACACAAAGAACATGAGGGAAACAGCATGATCACATGACATGGCAGGGAAACAGGAAATAACATGACACGCAACTACTTTTCAAAATAAAAGACAAACACAAACCATGAACATGAACACATCTAGACGTGACATCATGAGTATTCAAACGCATTCTTACGTAAATTGTGTTTTTTGCACAAGCACATTTACATACTTTTTCACAGACACTGAAACAAACTGTAAAGAGAATTAACAGCATCTAAAACATAATTGTTTTTACGTATGAAAAACTTTAGAGATTAACAAATGTTCATGGATTTTATTGAATCCATGAAAATGTAATTAATGTAATTAATCTGTTGACTTCATGGAATTTATAATCAGCTATATTAATAAAATTTTAAATCACATTCCATCACATTTATTTAACACAGTTGACGCATTTACCTCATTTGACATTGAGGTAAATCCCCCAAAGGAGGATGTACTGTCATAAAGTCCTCGCCGCTGCCGTCTGCCAGGAGGCAGTGCAGCAGGCTGAGAACCATCTGACAGCATGTTCGAGGGCTGGCAAACTGGAATGTTTTTCTTTTTTCTTTCTCTCTCTCTCTCTCTCTCTCTCTCTCTCTCCCCCTCTCTTTCTCTCGGGCTCTCCCACTCTCTTTCTCTCTCCCTCCCCTCATCCTACTCATGTTACCAGGAGGTGGGGAAGACCAGCCAGCAGCAGAACATCCAAAGGGGGGTAGTAGGTCAGGCCGGTTAGTTCCCCAACCTGAATCGGGCGTTGGGAGTACATGACAAGGAGGAGGGCATGGCCGGGCCGTGAGGATGCACACCTGGCACTGACTTGCCCCAATCAGCGGGAGAGAGAGATAAGGAGGAGCCAGGGACACCAGAGAGAGAGAGAGACATGCGGCAGTGTGTGTGTGTGTGTGTACGTGTCACACACACACACACACACACAAACACTGCGAGAGAATGGTGGTGGCATAGTGGGCTAAAGCAAATAACTGTTAATCAGTTAACTGTTAATCAGAAGGTCACTGGTTCATTCCCCACGGCCACCACCATTGTGTTCTTGAGCAAGGCACTTAACTCCAGGTTGCTCTGGGGGGATTGTCCCTGTAATAAGTGCACTGTAAGTCACTTTGGATAAAAGCGTCTGCCAAATGCATAAATGTAAATGTGTCAGCGTGAAGCAGTGTGTTATTGTGTGCAACTGAAAAGTGCTACAATAAATGTTTATGTGTACTGTTCAACCCGGTCCCAGCTTCCTCCTTCCCACACAACAACGAAACTTGTTACACTGATATGCTAGCTAATGACAGGAAATGTTAGCATGCTAAAGAAATCCTTAACACAAGTTCAAGCTCCTTTCTTCACCACTAACCCCCAAAACTAAATATAAAAAAATAAAATAAATTGATCAATTTATGCCAAACAGTGGTGTCTAGGGGCTTGAACCCCTGACCTTCTGGTCAGTAATCCAGAGCCTTAACCGCTGAGCCACCCTGATGGCCACCATTGCCCCTGATACATACATCTATACATGACAAAACACAATCATAAGACATTACTTCAAAAACTCACATTGCTGATGTTATTTTTCATTTAGTAACATGCTATGCTAAAATGTATAAGAACATGCTTTAGTTATGTTTTTAATTATGTTTATAATTCAGTTTATTATTATAATTCTGTTAGCTTTCTTTATTCTAATTATTTTTAAAAAGGGGGAATTTGTTTTACACATACTTCCATTATAAAAAATGGTTTCAAGTTTCAATTATAATAAAGCGTTTGTTCAACAAAAACTGTCACTGTCACTAAGTGTCATTGTAACTGATAATAATAATTGTAATACCGTATACGTGAAACCGTGAAATTTTCTGAGACGGTTATTGTATCATGAAAAATGCCAACACGCTGATATGGTTTCAATGTATTTACCTGACACGATTGGCAGCATGTTGCATCAGCTGCGTGGGAGACAAGGGTTCAGAGCCAGGTCGTAACCACTTTTGAATAATCAATGACGAGCATGATTCAGAGGTTTCACTTTTCCCTCTATCATAATTTTTTTACTCCACTAATGGTTATGGTAAGGTTTGGGTTTGGGTATAGAATCTATAAATATATGGTTCCCTTCCGAGGGAACTCGCACTGCGTCGTTGAAAACGACTCTTTGGGGAACGCTCCTTAGCGTGCGCCTCTGAAGTATGAATGAAACTATTCCAATCTTGATTGGTGTTGCGTCATGACGTAACATGTGACGGCATAACCGGATGCATAAAAGTGGCGCCGGCACACATACACATTAGCTTTACGCTCTTCAGCAAGCGCTCTATGTTGAAATTGTTTGTCTTATTTGGTGTTGTTTGTCTGATTTAAAAATATTATGGCCACCGAACAGTTCAAGAAGTGCGTGCACCCCTGCCCTCGTTTCATTACGGGTAGGGACACGCACGCTTTATGTGTGAACTGTTTGGGAGCACAGCACGCACAGAGCAGCTCTCGAGGGATCTGCCTGTGAAAGTTGTGAAGCACTACCCATGAGAGTGCTGCGCTCCGGTTGGCGTGCTTCGATGAGCACGGTCAGGCTCGCGTTCCCCACGGTTTTGGTCCCGCGTCTGTTGAGGCAGCGCGGCGATTGAAATCGCGGGGTTCGCAGCGGGATTTTGCAGATGAGAATGAGACTGCTGCGGCACGTTCTCATTCTTCGTTTGAGGATCCCGAGCCTACTGTGAGTGGTGCAGAAGCCCGCGTCGCGGCTTCTTCTGCCCATGATCAGGTCCCCTTGCTTGAGCTCACTGCTTCCGAGGAAGTGGATATGCTCAGCATCGATCGCGGACGACCGTGAGCCAAGCACGCCAGTTTTTGGCCAAGCTTATGAGGAGCTGATTGAGGTTGTGACGCGTGCCGTGGCCAGACTGAATATCAGCTGGCCACAAAATGAGCAGGGAACGCAAGTTGAAAGCAAATTAGGCGTGCGTTTCCTGCGGCACAGATCACAAACTCAGCGCCGGGGTTTGCCGTTTTTCCGATCTCCACAAAGATATCTAAAAGCGAGATCGTGGGGTAAACCGCATTCGTCCCGTATCTCCAGCCCCAGTGTTTGATTACGTTTTGGGGCACGGTATATGGGCTAAAACCCGGCGCTGCCTAGTAAGCCCTGCAGAGATACATCTGCTTTAATAAGTAGGGCTTACATGGCCGCACACTATCGGTGTTGGTTTCCGCCGTCTCTGACGCTTCGGGCCACATCAATTTCCAGCGAACGCACAGCGAACGTTAGTGTCAAAAAAAAAATAAAATAAAATAAAAAAACAACAAGCATCAATTGTGGTCACAAGAACCGTATCGACTAAATCCTGCCGGTTTCCTGCTTCAGGAAGTCGGGAACAGTGCTCGAAAAACACCCGAGACCAGCCTTGAGAGACTGGTTCCCTTAGTTGAAGCTTCAGGAAAGAGGTCCTACCGAGGTGGTAGAACCTCGGAGGGCTGTCCCCCGCTGCAGAGCAACCGAGGTTGCTCTCGCAGCGGAGTCCTCAGGAAATCGGTGTCGGTTCCCGCCGTCTCTGACGCTTCGGGCCACATCAATTTCCAGCGAATGCACACCGTGCCGTTCTTGTCAAAAAATAAAAAACAAGCATCAATGGTGGTCACAGAAACCGTATCGACTAAATCCTGCCGGTCTTTCGCTTCAGGAAGTCGAGAACAGTGCTTGAAAAACACCCGAGACCAGCCTCGAGAGGCTGGTTCCCTTAGTGGAAGCTTCGGGGAAGAGGTCCTACCGAGGTGGTAGAACCTCGGAGGGCTGTCCCCGCTGCAGAGCAACCGAGGTTGCTCTCGCAGCGGAGTCCTCAGGAAATCGGTGTCGGTTCCCGCCGTCTCTGGCGCCGGGCCACATCAATTTCCAGCGAATGCACACCGTGCCGTTCGCGTCAAAAAATAAAAACACACATCAATTGTGGTCACAAGGACTGTATCGACTAAATCCTGCCGGTATCTCGCTTCAGGAAGTCGAGAACAGTGCTCGAAAAACACCGAGACCAGCCTCGAGAGGCTGGTTCCCGTAGTAGATTTTGTAGAGGCATGGAATCATCTTCCCAACATATCTGCATGGGTCCTGCATATAATAAAATCAGGGTACAAACTGCAGTTCGGGCACCGCCCCCCCAAATTCTCTGGGGTGGTGCAGACTACAGTGGTTCCGGAGCAGGCTCAGGTGATGGAACAAGAAGTGCAATCTCTGCTGCTGAAGGAGGCCATAGAACGTGTTCCTCATTCAGACAGGAAGTCCGGTCTTTACAGCCGGTACTTTATAGTTCCATAAAAAGGATGGGGTTTTGAGGCCGATTTTAGATCTCAGAGTTTTGAACCGGCCTTTGAGGAGGTTCAGGTTCAAAATGCTTACCATTCCTGTCATCGTGAGTCAGATCAGATCCGAGGACTGGTTTGTCACGATAGATCTAAAAGACGCCTATTTTCATGTACCCATCCTTCCATGTCACAGAAGGTTCCTGAGGTTCAGCTTTGGGGCGAAGCTTACCAATATCGGGTTCTTCCGTTCGGCCTAGCACTCTCTCCCGCACATTCACCAAATGTATGGATGCAGCTCCTGCTCCTCTGAGACTTCAGGGCATCCGCATACTGAATTTTATCGACGACTGGCTCATTCTGGCCCAGTCTCGAGAAATGGCGATTCGACATCGAGATGTCGTTCTTGGCCACATTCGAAGTTTGGGGTTGAGACTCAACACAAAAAGAGTGTGTTACAACCATCCCAGTGCACAACGTTTCTGGGCGTTGTGTGGAACTCTGTTACGATGCAGGCACGCATGTCTCCTGCACGTGTCGAGTCCCTTATGGTGATGGTGTCCGGGTTAAAGCTAGGCCAGGCCATCACTGTAAAGCAATTTCAAAGACTGCTGGGCCTCATGGCAGCGGCATCCAACATTGTACCGTTGGGCCTTCTACACATGAGGCCCCTCCAGTGGTGGCTGAAAGCCAAGGGGTTTTCCCCAGCGGGAATCCATTTCAGTATAATCAGAGTAGCAGCGCAGGTGCCTTCGTTCTCTGCTAATATGGAAGAAACCTTGGTTCCTGTCCCAAGGGCCAGTGTTGGGAGCGTCATGTCGCCGGAAAACCGTTTCGACAGGCGCCTCCCTCACTGGCTGAAGCCGGTCATGGGCGGCCGCTTTGCCAGGGGTCTGTGGCAGGACCATCATCATTCTTGGCACATAAACTGTCTAGAGATGTTGGCTGTGTTCAGGGCTCTGAGGAGCTTCCTTCCAGACATCAAAGGTTACCATGTCCTAATGCGTTCGGACAATACATCAGTGGTAGCTTATCTGAACCGACAAGGAGGACTCAGATCGCGCCCTCTGTGCAGACTGGCGCATCAGATAATTCTTTGGTCCCAAGGGAAAATACTGTCTATCAGAGCAATGTATATTCCGGGGTTCAGAATCAGGGAGCAGACATCCTGTCGAGGCAGGGGCTGAGGCCGGGGAATGGAGACTTCATCCAGAGGTGGTGAAGTTGATATGGGACAAATTTGGACCATCAGAAGTGGATCTGTTAGCGTCTCGAGAGACGTCCCACTGTCCACTTTGGTTCTCCCTCTCACATCCAGCCCCACTGGGGTTGGGCGCCATGGTACAGGCTTGGCCGAGGCCTCGCCTGTACTGCGTTTCCCCTGATCGCTCTGCTCCGGGAGTCCTGGAAAGGGTCCGCCAAGAGGGCATCAGTCTACTTCTGGTTGCCCCCATGTGGCCGGCCCAGTATGGTTCTCAGACATAATTTCACTCCTGATAGCTCCGCCATGGCAGATTCCTCTGAGGAGGGATCTGTTGTCTCAGGCGGGGGGCACAGTCTTCCACCCTCGTCCAGAGCTGTGGAAACTGTGGGTCTGGCCCCTGAGGGGGTTCAGTACCTAAATGCTGGTCTATCAGCGGGGGTGTTTGAAACCATACTTAGCTCTAGGGCTCCGTCTACTAGGAGATTATATGGCCTCAAGTGGAATGTGTTCTCCACTTGGTGTAGAGAACATGAAGTAGATCCAGTTAACTGCCCGGTGGCTTCAGTTCTGGAGTTTCTTCAAGATCGTTTCTCTGCGGGTCTCTCCCTTCCACACTTAAGGTGTGCGTGGCTGCCATTTCGACGTTCCATGCACCACTGAGTGATGGGCCTCTGGGGAGGCACCAGCTGGTCATTCGTTTTCTCCGTGGTACATGGAGGATGAGACCGACAACCAGGTCCAGGGTTCCTGCCTGGGACCTGGCGGTGGTTCTCGAAGGGTTATCCCTGGCCCCCTTCGAACCCCTTCAGTCGGCTTCACCCAAGGACCTGACGTTCAAGATGGCTTTTCTCTTAGCTATTACCTCTCTAAAGAGGGTGGGTGATCTTCAAGCCCTGGCAGTGACGCCAGCTTGCTTGGAGTTTGCCCCTGGCGGAGTTAAAGCCATTTTACACCCGAGACCTGGCTATGTGCCTAAGGTGCCGTCTAACACGGCACGGTCTACTGATCCTGCAGGCTTTTCATCCTCCACCTCATGTGTCGGCAGAAGAAGAGAGGCTCCATTTGCTCTGCCCTGTCAGAGCTTTGAGCGCTACCTCGAGAGGTCCTCTTCTTGGAGGAGGTCGGACCAACTGTTAGTGTGTTTTGGGTCACCTAAGAAGGGGCTCCTGCCTCGAAACAAACCATTAGTAATTGGATTGTTCAGGCTATTATCTCGACCTACAAGGTGCGCAATTTGCCTTCACCTTTGGCCGTGAGGGCTCATTCAACTAGAGGCATGGCGTCCTCTAGGGCTCTCTTATCGGGAGTACCCCTCCAGGAGATCTGTGAGGCAGCCGGTTGGGCTACCCCGCACACTTTCATCAGGTTTTACAGTCTGCACCTCCCTAGTACGCCTGGCGCACGTGTGCTCTCGTCCTAGCTGAGTGCCTGAGTTCAGTTTCACCCTAGGGCAGGCCTTTTTTCGGTGCGTGGCCTAGTGGGCATTCGTTCCCCAAAGAGTCGTTTTCAACGGCGCAGTGCGAGTTCCCTCGGAAGGGAACGTCTCGGGTTATGACTATAACCCTTGTTCCCTGAGAAGGAACGAGACACTGCGTCGTCCTGCCACGCCCCTCAAGGCCTGAGAGCGGCTTGCTTCATCGCTAGGCTAATGTGTATGTGTGCCGGCGTCACTTTTATGCATCCGGTTATGCCGTCACATGTTACGTCATGACGCAACACCAATCAAGATTGGAATAGTTTCATTCATACTTCAGAGGCGCACGCTAAGGAGCGTTCCCCAAAGAGTCGTTTTCAACGACGCAGTGTCTCGTTCCCTTCTCAGGGAACAAGGGTTATAGTCATAACCCGAGACGTTTTCTCTTCATTGTATAACATCATGTAAAGCTGAAAACAACATTAGCTTTTGGCAATTTCTCCTGGACATTAATGGAGCTCATACTTGCCAATATGCCCTACAACACTTACCGCTTTGGCCACTAGAGGCAGTGTTTAGAAATTTCGGTCAACAGATACTGATTTTGACAAAAGTGGATCTACTTTTTCCAATTTCACTGTAAGATCAGGCTGGAATTCAAAGGTGTTTTTTCAATAACATGTTAATACTGGAGATGTTGAGTGCCTTGAAGGCAGCTCAACTTCTGAATGGCATAGCAGCGGTTGTATCACGCTAGACAATGAAGGACCTTGTGACACATTAGAGAGGTCAGGCACACATGAAAATCTCTGAAAAGGAATGTGCCACGAACAAGCACAAAAGGAGTGAGCAGCTTTAAATGATGCATAAACCCCTTAAGCAACCTCTTCTGCCTCCATTAATATTTATATGCATCAGGCAAACTGGGAAGTGGCAATTTATAACAGCTTACCTGAAGAGATATGGAATTCAGTGAGACCTTTGATTCTGTTGAGTGTTGCTAGTGAATAGGGTGGTCACGATAGCAACATTTCAGTAATCAAATCCAATACCAATTCAGATATCACAGCAAACACTATACTAATTTCTTATTTAAGTAAACATTGTATCAAGTTATCATGCAAATGATTTATTATCATTCAGTAATAAAATCAGACCAAAGAAACACTAAGCAAGCAATAGAACAAATAAAGACAATAGCACAAAGAAACAAATTAGCTGAGGAAAGGGATAAATGCGGCAGAACGTGGCAGTTTGGGAGAGAGAGCCACATGCAGCTGCCATGTGTGTGTTTATGTTTCTGTCTTTTTGTTTAAGCTCTTATTAAATATGATTTTGTTCAGCCAGTTCCCATTCCAAACCTTAACCTTGTTACATATATATATTCTGTTATATTTTGATGTTTTATTTTTCATATATCATAGAGATGATGCAACAGGATTCATTAATTCAACACATATTGAGCTACATATATGAGGCCTCCTAACCCTGAGGCCCTACAGCCTCCTCCCAGGTCGCCTGACCCTGTCCTATGGCCACCTCCTAGGCCACCTAACCCGGTCCCTGTCCTACGGGCGCCTCCCAGACCTCCTGACCCCGTCCCCTTGGTCTCCTGGCCGTCCGCCGGATTTGCTCTGGTATAATATATATATATATATTATTTCTGTTAAAAAAAATATGCACAAAAGAGCTTTACAGTATTAATGACAACATCTGATAACCTGAGGCAAAAGGCTGCCATGGCTGAATCTGATCCTGAAATTCAGTACACTTGCTTTTGTGATATTGCTTACTGATAATAATTGTAATAATATAACCATTTAATATTATATTATGTGATTATGAGTAGTATTGCAACTACTTTGAATATTACACTTTTATATAGTAGTAATATTTTTCTGTCGTAATGTCTTTAATTTCACGCATCCGGTTGAATAGAGCTCTCATTTCACTGAGACTTTTATTTTGAAAGATCTTTGAAGTTCTTCCTATTTGTGAAGTGTTCGTTACAACAAGCTTCCTGTGACTCGCAAGCTGAAATCTCCGAGCTGCAATGGTGAAACCGGTCATTTGAGAGTTCACAGCTGATTATAAACTAAATGCTCTGCAGCTCTGCAGATGGATACTATTAGACACACTGCATGAAAATGAAGCATTAGTAGCGTGTGTTGCGTTTATGTCTGTGCCTGCTTGTGTGTGTGTGTGTGTGAAGGAGATGACAGAGCAGGACAGAGCCTCTAATTCGTTCTGTGGCATGCAAATGACTGTATATTATTTCATTTAATGACATCCTTCTGCTGTTTAATGATCACACTTGGCCATATAAAACTTTTTTATTATTATTTTCAAATGGTCTTTGATTTAATCTCAAAACTCTCACATTATATTACATTTGGCTAATGGCAGCATATTTTAATATGGTACAGAAATTAAAGATTAATCATAGCATTTAAAATTCTTTAGTATCAGGATATTTCGTTAGTACCGGTATACCACGCAACCCTAATAACATGATCACACGGAAAGTCAGCATGTTGTTTCTGAGTGTTCTGGTGCCCTATTGGCCACATTATGCTGACTCGCAGACAAGTGCCATCTCCTATCAGACATTTTTGCATCGGTTTCTCTGGGTTTACCTTCCCTTGTGGTGTGACCAAAAGTGTGGCACATCAGCAGTGTGGGAGACCCGAGTTCAGATACTGCATTGAAACCAGGAAATAATTGCATTTGCATAGCCAGTAACGAGCACAATTTGAAGGTTGCATTTTTTCCCTCGATCACTATTTATGGCTGATGGTTAGGTTTAGGTTTTGGGTTTGGAGAAAAGGCTGTATGTCTGAAAGCAACTACAGAAATGTACAATATCAACATATTAACAGCATCTAAAACATAAACTCTTTGAGAGAATGTACAATGTAGAGACTTTATAAATCTTTATAAATCCTCTCACGACTGGAATTTTTGCGGTACACAATCAGACACACTCAGACACAATTATCAGCGAATGATAGCAACACTTATTTTGATAAATCATGATGAGACATATGAAAGTCATTTGCACTCTTTGTACGACTGAATTAAAATATCATCAAAGCTCAACAAGTAGGAAATATAGGTGAAGAACTGTGTAACATTAAAATATGTTTCAAACAAAAACTTTAGAAATCATAGAACAGAATTAAATGCTATGTATGTTTATAAGTGACTTACAGTGCCCTTATTACAGGGACAATCCCCCCAGAACAACCTGGAGTTAAGTGTCTTGCTCAAGGACACAATGGTGGTGACTGTGGGGATCGAAACAACAACCTTCTGATTAACAGTTGTGTGCATTAGCCCACTACGCCACCACCACTCCATATTTTCTCCTTATTTTCCTGGTCAATGGCTGTGCCGATGCCAAAAAAACCCCACTCCAAATGTATGTGTGATGCTCCTGTTCTACCCGCTCTGTAAGGGACTCGAACTGGCATCTCCGACATGGGAGGCGGGTGCACTGAAAAGGAGGCTGAAGGCTTCAGCCCCTAGCAACAGTCACTAGTGTACCTCTTGATGTAAGGAGAGTGTGGTTTATACACATTACACAGCAATCTATCAGGTGAGGGTATACTGGGTTGGAAATCTCAAGGATTAATAGTGGTGCTTTTCTTATTACATCACGTGTTGTTCTGAAAGCAAAAAGAAACAAATGAAACACCGAATGTTGGCTGTCATCCGCGCAGCCTGACCGAAGCAATGTGGGCTCATGTACTTATGCAATTAATTGAAAGCGAAGCGCTGCCAACTCGTGATGCGCGAATGGCTTGCACGCGCTGCACGAGTCTGTTTGGTATACTGCAGTCTCGTCACATTTGATCTTTTTGTTTAGCCTCCCATTCAGCTCATGAAAACACACTGCGTGATCATGAGGAAGGATTACATGTAGATGTATTTTTATAAATAAAACAGTCTACTCCACTCTCACTGTTTCTGGCATGCCGGTGATTACCACTTTGCATGCTAGTGCTGGTATGCGTGCCTTAGGTAGAACAATTATTTACATTTTTGATGCTGTAAATATGTTGGCATTATTTGTTTTATAATTGTGGATCCAAACTAACAAAAATGTTTGTGTGCTAAAACCAAGCATTATGTATGAACACTAATGAAATCATATTGAAACAGTAGTATAAACACAAGGACGAAGTGTTAGGATGTGATGGATTTGTGGAGTGAATGTGTCAGGGTGCTGCACTTCCACATATCCCATTAGCAATGCACTTACAATGCACAAACTCTGGCATGACTTCAACAGGTTTTTATCATACATGACAAGACAAATGCTTTTGTGTTTCCCTCTGCGTATGCTGAAGGGGGAATTTTGGCCTGTATTTTCAGGCAATGTTTATAAGCCAAATCGACTACTTACACAGAAAAAAGAAAGTCATATGGGTTTGGAACAATATAAAGATGAGTAAAAGATGACAAAATTGTATTTTATTTTTTCTAATCTAGTACAATACAGACGTACTGACAGCATCTAAACACAGATGCTTTAATGTAAATACAGCTTAAGAAATTGCAAATATATATTTTAGTTACATATTAATTATTCTATTTTATAGATATTTTACAGTAGATCCCCTAAACCAACCCTAAATGCAACCACCTCTTCACTATATATATATATATATATATATATAATCTAAAATGTAACAATAATTTTAAGTGTGTGTGTGTGTGTGTGTGTGTGTTTGGGTGGTTTACGAGAAAAACGTCTAGGTTACGCATGTAAACTCCGTTCCCCGATGGGGAAGACACAACGTCTCGTTCCCTCCATCGGGGAACGGAGGTTACATACGTAACCTAGACGTTCCCCTTCTGTCGCTCTCTCCACGTTGTGTCAGAGAAGCGACACTAGGGGTCCACTTTTAAACGTGCCATGCGCTGAGCCGTGTACGTGAACTGCTGACAGGAGCGGGCAGGTATTTCTTAAGTGCAAAGGCGACCAGCTGTATCAGGCTGCACGTAGCCTTCCCCAACTCCCCATTAAAGCCATCAGAATCCTTCTGGTTACCCTGGAGGGGGGAACAAGGTGATGGCTGCCAACCTGGGAACGGGCCAAGCCTGGCTGGGCCTCTTTTCTCTCTATGTTTCTCGCATAGAGCAACTACAGCCAGGGCCCTTACATGCATTAAGGGAAGGGGGTCATACCCCGTTTCCTATTCTTTCAGGGGGAGAAGACCCTTCGGAGACCACACCTACCCTGCAGGGGAGGCAAAGAGTGGCGAATACAACACATGGCCACTTAGGACCTATGTGGGAAAGTTGGTGCGGTGATAGATCCAGCCTCGTAGAGGGGGGAAGCTTACAGCACGGCGACCGAGGCAGCTGTAACGGCCTAAGGGAGACACGGAAGTCCGCTCATGAGGGGACAGTACCGCGGAATTACACACAGGGGGACAATTAGAACAGGAGGCCTTAACCTGTGGAGAACCTATTCCAGTACAGGGTAGATTGATTACCCGTAGTGACTTGGGTCGGCGAGTTCCTCCGCTGAACTGCGGACCTAAAAGGGCTAGGGAGGAATCAACCAGGGACCCGAGGATGGGGTCTCCTGGGAACAAAGGCACGCTATTTTACCTTGGCTGAGGGAAAGGGCGCTAGGCACAAGCGATTCACCCGGCCAGAACGTCAGCGTGTTACCGAGTTCTATGGGCTCGGACCTGAGAAAACACGAAAGAATCTCACAAAAGTGTTGGGTGTTGCCCACCCTGCTGCTCTGCAGATGTCTACTAGGGAGGTGCCCCTGGCCAGTGCCCATAAGGATGCAACACTCCTGGTTGAGTGAGCTCGGACACGCAGGGGGGGGGCACGGCCTGGGTGTGATAAGCCAGTGAGATGGTGTCGACAACCCAGTGGGCGAGCCTCTGATTGGAGACAGCGTTCCCTTGCAGGTCCCCGACCCTCTTGATGGAGGCGAGCCCGATCAGCAGTGCGGTCTTCAGAGAGAGGGCCCTGAGTCTAGCGCGGAAGGGGGGTCTCTGAAGGCCCGTGAGGACGATCGAGAGATCCCAGGAGGGAAACAGGTTAGGCTGGGAGGGAGTTAGCCTCCGGGCACCTTTTAGAAACCTGATAATTAAGTTGTGCTTACCTAGAGACTTGCCGTCTATCGTGTCGTGGTGAGCCGTGATAGCGTTGACATACACCTTAAGGGTGGAGGGGGACAGCCTTTTCTCCAGCCTCTCCTGTAGAAATCACGAGCACTGACCTAACCGCGCACTTCTGTGGGTCTTCAGCCCGGGAAGAACACCAGTTTGCGAACAAGTATCTATGACGGTCGATGGAAGACTGGCTAGATCTTCCGCATCCCGTCCAGGGGCCAGACGTGGAGGTTCCAGAGGTCTGGGTGCGGGTGCCAGAGCGTGCCCTGTCCCTGAGAAAGAAGGTCCTTCCTCGCCAGGGAGGGGCTGTCGCGAGGAGTGTGAGGTCCGAGAACCATGTCCGGGTGGGCCAGTAGGGGGCCACCAGAATGACTTGCTCTTCGTCCTCCCTGACCTTGCACAGCACCTGTGCAAGAAGGCTCACTGGGGGAAATGCGTACTTGCGCAGCCCCACGGGACAGCTGTGTGCCAAAGCGTCTGCTCCGAGGGGAGCCTCTGTCCTGGCATACCAGAGCGGGCAGTGGGAGGTTTCTTGGGAGGCAAACAGGTCTACCTGGGCCTTGCCGAACCGGTCCCAGATCAGCTGGACCAACTGGGGGTGGAGCCTCCACTCTCTGCTGGGCAAGCTTTGTCTCTACAGCGCGTCCGCTATCACATTGAGGTTTCTGGGGATGTGAGTGGTGCGCAGTGACATGAGTCGCTGCTGACTCCAAAGGAGGAGATGACGGGCGAGCTGTGACATGTGGCGGGAGCATACTCCGCCTTGGCAATTTATGTAGGCTACCACTGTGGTGCTGTCTGTCCTGACTAGGACATGTTTGTCTCGAATTAATGGGAGAAACTTCCTCAGGGCAAAGAAAACAGCCAGCAGCTCTAGGCAGTTGATGTGCCAACGCAGTGGGGCCCTGTTCCAACCGCCTGCGGCTGCGTGCCCGTTGCACACGGCGCTCCAACCCAGTTTGGAGGCGTCGGTTGTGACCAGAACACGTCGGGACACCTGCTGCAAGGGTACTCCTGCCCGTAGAAAGCAGAGGTCTGTCCAGGGTTTGAAGGTTTGGCGACAGGCGGTGGTGATTCTCACACAGTGCGTGCCGCGGCTCCATGCAGTCCAACTCCAATCCGAGAAAAGAGATGCTCTGAACCGGGGTGAGCTTGCTCTTTTCCCAGTTGACCTGAAGCCCCAAGCGGCTGAGGTGCCTGAGCACCTGGTCTCTGTGCACGCATATTAACTCTCGCGAGGGGGCCAGGATGAGCCAATCGTCGAGGTAATTGAGTATGCCTATGCCGGCTTCTTGGAGCGGGGCAAGAGCTGCCTCTGCGACTTTCGTGAAGACACGAGGGGACAGAGACAGGCCGAAGGGGAGGACTTTGTACTGATACGCCTGGCCGTCAAACGCGAACCTTAGGAAGGGTCGATGACGAGGGCGGATTGAGACATGGAAGTACGCGTCCTTCAGGTCTACCGCTGCGAAACAATCTAGATGCCGGACGCCAGATAGAATTTGTTTCTGGATGAGCATTTTAAATGGGAGTTTGGTCAGAGCCCGGTTGAAAACTTGCAGGTCCAAGCCTTTCTTGGGTACAACGAAGTAAGGGCTGTAGAAACCCTTCTTCGTTTCGGTTGGAGGGACAGGCTCTATCGCGTCTTTGATTAGAAGAGAGGCGATTTCTTCGCGCAGGGACTTGGCATGTTCGCCGTGTACTGCGGAAAAATGGACGCCCACGAAGGGGGGCGGAGGCTTGGCAAACTGAATTGCGTAACCGAGTCGAATGGTCCGGTGCAGCCAGCGTGACAGGTTGTGCAGTGAGAGCCACGCCTCTAAACTCCGTGCTAGGGGCACCAAGGGGACGAGTATTTTGGACGTACCTGGCGGGGCTTCTCAGCGGTGCGAAACAGGTAATGCGGCGTCGGGAGGCAGTAAAGCGGCCCGAGGCTCTGGTGCTGAGAATAGACTCAAAGCACTTACCTTGCTCCGCGCACCCGGCAGGGGGCGGGTTCGTGACTGAGGAGGAGGTCTGGTGTTGGCGTCCTCTGGACTCGTCTGAACCGGCCGGCCGGGGAACAGTCGTGGGGCAGTGGCGGCGAGGGCGGATGAGCAGGTGGCGGTGTGACGAGTGGAGAGGGGTGCTCTCCACGAAGACGTCAGCTCATCATGCACCTCCGGGAAGAACGGAACCGGGTTGGGGCGAGGCTGTGAGCGGCGCCCAGACCCCAGAAACCAGTCATCCAGCCGTGATGGCTGTGGGGAGGATGGAGGGTTCCAATCCAAGCCCACGTTGTTGGCTGCCCGGGAAAGCATGTCGGCCATCGGCAGCCCAGGGGAGTCCTCAGCGTCAGATACCGCGCCCTCCGATGCCGCGGCGAGCTCAACTGCTTCGGTCTCAGGAGGGTAGGCTGACTGGCTGTAAGGCGAGTCGCCGTTGCCTCGAGCACGGACGGGAGTCAATGAGCGTGCCGGGGTGTGGGTGGTCCGAGGGGGCGTACCCGGCGGAGCTGCAAAATCGCCTCCATAGCCAACCGCATCGTCCTCAATCCCGTGGGAAGAAGGAGCAACACGGGGGGCGGCTGGAGTGGCTTGCTTACGGTTGTAAGCGAGCCGCGACCGCAATGTTGTCATGGTCATGTTCTCGCAGTGAGAACATGAACCATCCACAAACGCAGTCTCGGTGTGATCGCCAACAACACAAGACAACGCCTGTGGCCGTCTAAAGCGGAGAGCACTCTACCGCATCCAGGAACAACACAGGGGTGGAAAGGCATCTTTATAAAGACGCGTCCTTAAAAGGACGTTCAACGCCGCTGTGTTTTGCTCTTTTAGAGGAAATTACTCTTTTAAATAAAATCACTCTTTTGTGAAAAAACTCGTGAGAGTTATTTAATCTGCGCTGTAGAAGCGCCCAGGGGCAGGAATGCACAGCCGTGCAAACAGGAGAAAGCCGCTGTTGTGCGCCGTAAGGTCCAACAGCATGCAACAGAGGAATGACAGGAACTGGTGTGTAACTCGCAACAATTGCAGACACGACCATCGGCTCCGAAGAAATTTTCTGAATGAACTCCTGTATTCACCCCGCTTAAATACCCGTATGTCCGGGGGCGGGATATGCAAATACCGTCTGCCAACTTCTCATTGGCCTTTTTTCATAAGACAGAGGTAAATATCGGTGCTCAAGAGAGACCACTAGTGTCGCTTCTCTGACACAACGTGGAGAGAGCGACAGAAGGGGAAATGTGGTTTATGAGGACATTTGTAATGTCTCCATAATTCAAATCGCTTAAAAAAAAACATACTAAACGATGTTTTTTTTTTTTTTTTCAAATGTGAAATGTTCAAATGCTGAAAGTTTTTTGTGAGGGTAAGGGTTAGGGGATAACATCTATAGTTTGTACATTATACAGATCATTATGTCTATGGAGAGTCCTCATAAGGATAGCTGTACCAACATCTCTCATCAACAAGGCATTTCCATCTGCAGAACTTCCCCTCACTGGATGTTTTTGTTTATTCATTCTAGAGACTGTTGTGTGTGAAAATCCCAGGAAATCAGCAATTACAGAAATACTAATTTCAGCACATACAGCCCCAAAAATCATCCATGCGATTATCTAATCAGCCAGTCGTGTGGCAGCAGTGCAATGCATAAAACCATGTAGATACAGGTCAGGAGTTTCAGTTAATGTTCACATCAACCATCAGAAAGGGGAAAAATGTGATCTCAGTGATTTGGACCGTGGCATGCTTGTTTGTGCCAGACGGGCTGGTTTGAGTATTTCTGTAACTGCTGATCTCCTGGGATTTTCACGCTCAACAGTCTCTAGAATTTAAAACCATCCAAAAACCAAATGTCTTGTTGATGAGAGAGGTCAACAGAGAATGACCAGACTGGTTTGAACTGACAAAGTCTACGGTAACTCAGATAACAGCTCAGTACAATTGTGGTGAGAAGAATGCTATTCTGAGATGCGAGTTGGCACTGATTTGATGGCATGAGGGGAACCTACACAATATTAAGCAGGTGGTTTTAAGATTGTGGCTGATTGGTGTATATATTGTAAACATATATATATATATATATATATATTTTAAAATCTTAATTCCTAATCTAAATGTCCATGGATGTGTAATGCATCAACTATCCTGATATCTAAAAAATGTTGGAGTCCAGTAAAAATAACTGTATTTTGACATATACCATCATACTCCTACTGTGATATAGGATTTTGGTAATATTGCCCACCCATTCTGTAATCTGTGACATATGAGCAGCAAGGTTTTAGAAGACTCATGATTGATGACATGTTTAATTTGCTTATTGTTGGGATGGAAAATAACCTTTAACGAGGAGAAAAATCTAACCATGTGATGGGAAGGGTCGGTTAAATATATCATCTTCATCAGCTCAGTCTATTTTTAAATTTTCTCCTCAGCACCAGCCCTGCAGTGGGAATTTTTATTTCTGCTAAACCCCAAGAGCTTAACAAAACCTCTCAAAATGTGCCTGATCCACATTTGAACAGAAATAGCCAAACTGTAAAACGGGTGACAGGTGGAAAGAGCCCTGTATACACAAAAAATGCTTATAGTAAAGCAGTAAAGACTATCCAGATACATTTCATTTTAACAAGGTGTATTGATGGTACAAGCTTCTGTTGCTTCTAAAGTGTACTGTATCAGGTTTAAGGATTATTGCACCATGATGGTGGTGGAATGACCAATTGCAATAAATGTTATTAAATGCGATTAATGACAGTTCAGTTACTGAGATGTAAAATCCATGATTAAAGAGCCGTTGCATGCTGTAGCCACATTAAGCACTGGAGAAAGGGCAAACAGAAATTGCTTAAATCCTCACCCAAGGTTAAACCCTCTAGAACAGCTGAAAGGACGAATAGTTTGATATCAGCTTTACAGTAAACTGAGGGTTCCCCTTCAGCATTTTGCCACTTAAATATGGGACACAATGCCTTTGCTACAGGACATTTTGCTGTCCAACCCCCTCGAGCATTTTGCCGCTAATTACAAGGACTATAGGATTCCACATGGGGCGTCTTCCTTTCAGTGAAGATACAGGACATTTCGGCTAATACGAATGGGGACCGGGCGCGCGATATTCCGACCGGCCCGCCCCCCTCCGCTCCACACTCCTCCCGGCGTTATCTCAGGCCGGGGTGCCACCGGCATGACGTACCCCCCATCCCTGGGGCGGGGTGTATCTTGCATCCCGCGTGGTCATCCCCGCCTTCCTCGCCCTGGGAGGAGACAGGAGGGGAAGACAACAACAACAAAACAAAATAGGTGAGGGAAAAGGCCAACACGGTGCGACAGGGAGAGAGAGAGGAGAGAGAGAAAAAGCTCACTCACCGGTTCTCTGATGTACCGTCGCGTGGTCCTCGAACACTCCTCCACAATCAGGCGGACGACAACCGCTCCACCCCCGGGCGAACCGGAGTGAAACCGTCGACCCCCAGCGGGTAGAACGCGCCTCACGCTTTTCTGGCGGCAAATGGGGACACTCCTCCGCCCCTGGCAGCGGCTCTACCGCTCCACAACGAAATAGTCCTAAAATCTCGTTTACAGGCAGATTAAAAAATTTGGATTCTTTAAAGATTATCCCTTTGTCTTCCACTGAACAAAATAAAGACCAACAGGATTGTAATGAGACAACATTTGTGAGAACAAAAAGGCAAACACCAAGATTTCCAGTGGCTCTTCAGCACAATGATGCTACTTTACTCTCCCACAAGGGAGGCAATCTTCCTGAGTGATCAAGCCAGCTTAAATCATGCAGTGCAAAGCTGAAAGTGAGTCAGCTGTTACGCATGACTGCATTGAGCTGATTAATAATCAGATAACTCCAGGCATGATTAGTCACTCCTATCAACTTCTATGCTCATATAGGAGATGTCACTGGCAACAACAGTGTTGTCAAACACAGTTGTTTCTCGGTCAGATATTGTGGCAACCTCTCAAACCTGAAGACAAACTTTCTAAACGGCTTAAATGAGGATCAGAGCATCTCATCACAAATTAAAATTGAAGTAGCACAAAGAACTGAATTCAGTTGGCAATTAGAGGAGCAGCTTTTTAATGCATAATTTGTTTTATTGAATAATGACATTAGCAGTAATGAAGACAGGGAGTTAGATGGGTTTCTTCATTACAAAAGTGGCACTATTGAGCAAACTACTGAGCCGAAGGACTAATAGTAATGGCATTTTTTACAAATGTGATATTCGGAAAAAAAGAATCATGGCATAGTGAAACTATAATTGACTTCTGTGACTCATGGTTTTTCCTACCCAGATTCACCTGTGAGGAGGGCAGCGAGGGCTTTTAAAAACCAGCTCTCGTCATTCCTGGAGTGCCTCTCCCTGATCCAGACTTGTGTTGCTTGGCTTTATTCTTGTTTTGTTATTATTTAATTTCCTGTACACATACTTTCCCTTTATTAAATTATGTTATTTGAGCCTGTATCCACCGTGTAGTCTCCCTTATTGTTGGAGCTAATGAGCCAGCCATGACAAGAGGGAGCTCGTGTCTGGGATCTTTGTTTGTTTGTGTTCATTGGCACAATTTGGTAGGTGTGTGTCACCCACGTTGTATCTTCAGCCGATTGAATACAAACATTGTAACGTTATTGTAATGAATATTTGTACTCGCCGTTTTGTGGGAGATACGCGTTGAATTTAAGAATATTCAATCTGTTTGTTTGTTTTTTGTGGGGAGGATATTATGGGAAGTTTCTGTTTTCCCAGTTGGTTCTGTTTCTGGGAGAGGAATGTCACGGCGAGTCTCTAGCTTTAGCTGAAGTTGTTGTTTCTCCACGTTGTTTAAAACGGAGGTGATCTTTTTGGTTTAAACATTGGGGGATTTTAGGAGCAGCTTTATTGCTGCTGTTGCCGTTATGTTCCCCTGTTTGGTCTTAGCGTCATGTTCTCTATTGGAACAAGTTGAGCTCATCGTAAATTGTTTGTTATTTTTGTGTTATTACCGTGGGTAGAGCAGTTGTCTTTGGGGCACATCTGTGGCACAGTAGATTTGCCAGCATGCTGGCTGCTTGTACTGTGCAGGTGGGCTTTAGTGCATCAATACCTCGCACCAGTAACTGCACAAAGACTAGGGTGAAGTTAATTAGCATCTTGTGTTTTTAGATAGGAGTAGGGAATTTTCCCCTTTACATAAATTTCTCCTGTTTGGCCTTTGTGATCACGTTATTTATCGCTTAAGTACAATCTGCGCATCATTTTCATATTATGGCAAACGTGGTACAAGATTTTATTCATTCATCTGAAGCTTTGTTTGAGTCGTGTACAAAAGATCAGTTATTGAAGATCACTGAGCATTATGAGATTGAAGTAGGTGACAAGCGATTGAAAGACACTATTAAATAAATATTCAAAGCTAATCTAATGGATAATGGCAAGCAGTTACTAAAATAACTTCTCAATCTGGAAGTTCGAGCAGTGTAAATGTGAGCAGCAAGAGAGACATTTAATGTTGCAGCTTGAACAAGAGCATATGAAGCTAGAACTTGAATGTGAAGAGCAAACAAGCAAACAAACCTCGATCAATAGAGATTTTGATTAGATCTGGTAAGAGAGGGTAAAGTTGTAAATGAGAGTCCTGCTGATTTTTCTCAGCATGATCTTTAATTCGACACCATTGAAAATTTGCGGTTGTTACCAAAATGTTATGAGAAAGATCCTGATATATCTTTCAGATTGTTTGAGCGTGTGGCAGATGCAAAATGTTGGCCTGATATAGAGCGAACACTGCTTTTGCAATGTTTTTTTTCCGGAAAGGCTCAAGAGGTTTACTCCACTCTGCCTGTATCAGAGAGTAAAAATAACACTACAGTTAAAGACACTGTTCTAAAGGCTTGTGTACTGGTATCAGAAGCATTCCGCCAAAAGTTTAGAACTTTGTCCAAAGGGGTGAATGAAGCTCATGTTGAGTTTGACAGAGAGCTAACCATCCTGTTCAATCGTTGGTGTGTCTCATCTGTGGTACAAGCCTTTGAGGAATTGAGTGATTTAATTGTGCTTGAACAATTAAAAAATTCTGTGCCCGCCATGACAAAGGATATTGGAAAAACAACTGTCATGTGCTTAAGTCTAAAAGTAAACATTCAAATAATTCTACAAGCATTAAGCCTGCTGTGCTTGTGGCGCTCGTAACTATTAGTTCTGTTAAGTCTGACGGTAAAGAATAGTCTAATGCTGTGAACACTGTTAAAGACTTGAAGTACACTCCATTTATTACAAATCCTTATGTGTCTTTGACTGGAAGTGACAAAAATATTTTTGAGAGATATAGGCGCTTCAGAGTCTTTTGTCTTAAAGTCTGTACTGCCAATTTTCCTGGGTAAGTGATCCTGGGATTAGTGTCCTTATTCAGGGAATTGGGTTAACCACGTTTTCTGTTCCTTTACACGAAGTACTGTTATTTACTTTTCTGGCGAATGGGGAAGTCTTGGTTGGCGTGCATCCCTTACTGCCAGTTGAAATGTTTGAAGTAATCCTTGGAAACACCTTTTCAGGTGGACGGGTTTGGCCTGATGTTCCTCCACCTCTTGTGGTTTCTTCTGTTCCACTGTAGCCAGAGGAGTCTGATGAGAGTGCACAGTAGTATCCCGAAGTATTTACATCTTATGCTTTAAATCAAGTTATAAGTGCTAACCAACCTTCTTTCTATGACCTAGGACTGACAACAGTGAAGTTTGTGTGGAGCAAAATTTCTCTCTACCTGAGTCTCTTTCTGTGTCCTGCCCTGCAGTGAGCTGATTCTACTCTCACAGAAATGTTTGATTATGTTTTATCTTTTGATAAAATCAGAGATGTTGCTCATGGCTATTTGTATTCAGGATGGAATTTGAATGCAAAAATGGATTGCTCTTGCCAGCAGTTTGCAGGTGACCCTATTATGCATGTGGTGGTTCCAACCAAGTTCCATTCTTTAGTAAAGCAGATTTTCCATGATACTATTGCTGGACATTTAGTTGTTAAAAAGACATATGACCGCATTCTACACCATTTCTTTTGGCCAAAATTGAAAAAAGATGTTTCTCAGAACATTAAAACTTGTCATACTTGTCAAATAACTGCGAAGCCGACTCAAAAACATTAAACCTGACCCATTGTTTCCTATTCGTGTAATAAGCCATGTAATAAGCCATTTGAACATTCTATTATTGACCATGTAGGTCCACTGTCTAGATTAAAGTCTGGCAGTACTTATTTGATCACTGTTATGTGTGCTTCGACATGGTACCCTGCAGCGTATCCTCTTATTATTATTACGGCAAAGGTGTTAACCTATTTTATGTCCATTTTTGGCATTCCCAAGATCGTACAGATTGATCAGAGATCTAACTTCTCTTCTCACTTGTTTTTACATGTGTTACAGCAGTTGCAGGTTAAACACAATAAAGTGAGCTCCTATCATCCCCAAAGCCAAGGTGCTTTGGAAAATTTTCACCAGACACTTCATTTATTATGTGCTTACTGTACGGAGATGGATGGTGATTGGGAAGAGAGATTGCCATGGCTGGTGTTGGCATCCCGGAAGGCTGGTCATGAGAGTATATGTTTCAGTCTAAATGATCTAGTGTTTGTGCACACTGTTTGAGACCCGTTAGCAGTGTTGCGGGTAACTGGACAGAGGCTAAGCCTCCTCAAAATTTTATAAATTACGTGAATTATTTTAGGCTCAGACTTTATGAAGTGGGTAATTTAGCAAAAGAAAAGGTGCTCATCTCTCAGTCAAAGTCTCTTTTTGATTGGCGAGCTGAACACCAACAAAAGGTGGTTGGATAGGGGTGTGTATTACCCATTGATCGCTACCCCTCTCCTACCACAAAGAAAGAGTTGATGCATTTTCTAGGACTGTTAGGCTACTATTGTAACAAGCTGCATTCAACTGGATGCCTGCCTGTCAGCAAGCTTTTGAGGCAGCTAAATCACTTCTCAATTCTGCCCCTGTGTTGGCAGCACCATAGTTTGATAAACTGCAGGAGCGGTGCTTCTTCAGGAGAATGATGAGGGCAGCGATCGACCGGTGAGCTACTTATCAAAAAGGTTATCAACTTACCAGCTAAACTATTCTGTGATTGAGGAGGAGGCATTGGCTTTGATTTGAGCCCTGCTACATTTTGAGGTCTATGCTGGGTCAGTGGTTGTTCCATTGGTGGTGTACACTGATCACAACACCATCACATATTTACATTCTATGCAGTACCCAAATCAACACCTTACCCGGTGGTGTTTGTTCCTACAGTCTTATGTTCTAGACATTAAACACATGAACGGCTCTGATAACGTGTTGGCTATTGCCTTATCTACAGCCTCCTTTCCCTAAGTCTTTGTAGTCACTGTTGTTGGGTTGCCCTATTGTAAAATGAATTTGCTTCTGCAGGGCCCATGGTTGCAGAAGACCAGAGTTGGCATGGTGTACAGGTTGAGGCTATCCAAATGCATGATTGTTTTTTTGTTTGTTTTTTAAGCACGTCTCCTCTGGATCCCTTTTTTTATGGAGAAGGGTGTGACGACGGCTGGTGCTTCGTTTTGAGTTGATGCTCTCCCTGCTCATTAAGCCTACCTGGATTCGGGCACCGAGGGCTTTTAAAAACCAGCTCCCATCATTCCTGGAGTGCATCTCCCTGATCCAAACTTGTGTTGTTTGGCTTTATTCTTGTTTTGCCATTTCATTTCCTGTACATATTCGTTCCCTTTATTAAATTTATATCCTTTGTGCCTGTATCCAACATGTAGTCTCCCTTATTGTTGCAGCTTATGAGGCGACCGTGACACTTCCAAATCCCTCATCTCTCTGAAGGAGTGACTAATAATTTGCTCAGCTGATTATATTGGTTACCTGGTTACTCTAAAAACCACAAAGCATACTTCAATAAGGTCTGACCTTTCAAACTACCTGCTCACGTAAAAGGGGAATTAAAGATTTAGGTTTGGGTTTGTCTGCTAATAACATTCACCAGATAGTCTTTCTGAATAGAAACAATGGGATTCCTATAAATGTATTCACATGGGGTTTGGGCATTTGTTTGCAGCCCAAAAGATTTTTTTTCTTTTGCTGACAAATAAATCTGACCAACCACTGAGGCACAAGCTTTGGTCACGTTTCCCGACCAGCTGTTCAGACAACAAGCTAAGCTTTTGTTTTCATTTAGGCCAGTGAATATTAGTTTAGGTCATGGTGTGAATAAACCTTTCGCCTGTGATGCATTTCATATTTATGTTTTGCGATTACAAAGGTTTAATCTCGTATGACCCTGCGTCCACATGTGTGGATGTTGTATTTGGGCTTTGCTACACGTAACGCATCATTTAAATTCATTTTAACTGACTGAATACTGTTCACAAGACTCTACAATTTCATTTAAAGGTTAAACTTCTGGCTCACCGAGTCATTTGACACAACAGCATGGCGTAGATTTCCGTGAAACGCTTTTACGGGCGAAGAGTTAAACAAATTGGCTCTGTAAGAAACCCCTTTATGTTTTTCATCGAAACTGTGGTTGTAAAGAGTAGCATCTCGAGTTTCGTTTGATTTGACGATTTAATAAATGTATACATTTTTTGCATGTCAGCGCGTTGATAAACATGATATCCACATATGTGGATTTTGGGATGTTATTCCCTCAAAAGTTGAAAAAACATGTTAGATATTTTGATCATTAACACATTTTTATGTCATGTTGCTTCATTTTAATATACATTTTGTAATATTTTATTATGGTATCACTGTACAATATGGTTCTGTTCATTAACTTAGTAAATGCATTCCTATTTACTGTGCATTTACACATTGAAAGCAAAATCATTCAGCTTTTGGATGAATCCATTGATTTTCAGAGGCTTTATATAGACTTATGATGAAAATAAGGTGCATTTCGAACTGTTCTGAGACAAGTGCAGACAGGCAGCACACTGGAAGTTAAGTTTTTCACTAAATAGGGAGCCTGGGGAAATCCTATATCTTTCTATGCATTCACTCCTAAAATCCGAACAAAATCCCAGTTTCAGTCTCCAAATGATGTTTGGACCTCTTAACATGTTTGGCAGACATGGGACAATAGTAATCAATACATAGATTCAATTTATAATGCATAGTTGGCAGAGATTGGATGATGCTGGCCATTACTTGAATTAAAATTATTTATTCATCTATACAAAAAAATCAGCTGTAATTTCTGTAATGTCTCAAAAACATGCATAAGCAAGACTACTGGAAACATAAACAATTTGATGAAATAAAATCTGACTTTCTATAGCTTGGTATTATTTAAAATCTCACAGCTTAGTTCAAAGAGGGGTGAGAAAAAAAAGAGGGTGATAGCTTCTCTTGTCAAGATTTATCAAGATCTCTGTGATGAGGAGGTGGGCGTGGCCGGGCCATCGCTAAATCAGCTTATCAGCGGGAGAGCAAGATAAAGGGGAGCCGAAGGCACCAGTTCGAGAAAGAGAGGGATGCACATGGCCATGCATCGTGTGTCTGTGTGTCATTATGTTTATTTTATGTTAAGTTTCTGTAAAGGGATTAATGGAAAGGAGGAGGCCAGAACCGGCTTGACAATATAAATAATAGTTTAATATAAAATTGAAACAAAAAGACAAACACTCAAATGTGTCGTACAGCTGTCCGTAAATCTCTCTCTCTCTCGCACTTCAGCTTCCAGTCTGCCTTTATCCTTTATCCTATCTGAGGCTTGATTAGCCCGACTAGGGGCCGGGTGTACAGAATCACAACCCGACCCCACCCTCCCCTCGTCTCTACCCTAGGTTCACCTTGGGGGCTGCACTCATCACTTTTTATTTATTTTTTTAACTAAAAAATATATATAGATATCTAGCTTGATCATTGTAAAAGTGTGGTTATTTGTAAAACAAAAATTTATATTAAAATAATGATTATACATAGGCCTATACAGTATGTGTTTTGTTTGTTTTATTCACACTTTTAAAATTATACTATATACTGCAGCACAATGCACCAATGCCTAAAAGTTTAAGTTCATTTAAAATGTTCATTTTGTGAAATATTTATAAATATATAAATATCTATATTTATGCCATATATAGAAAGAAGAGATGATCTGTTCTGTTGTCACTCTAAAAGATTGTCATGACACACTGGCTACCTAGTGAACACACACACACACACACACACCAGAAATACAGTATCCTCAATACAGTACAGATATATCCAATACTAGCTCCAAAAGTGCTTCAATCAGAAATAATTTCTTTATATAGTTATTTTTAGGTTATTAACACAAATAGCTAATAATAAAACATTTGGGAAAAGATGAATAACTCTTATTGCAGGATAAAACTTTTTTTTCCTGTTATTACTGTTCGCGACGAGCATATATCTCTGTTGAGCTCTTCAAATGGGTTTGTCACCTGACACTCATTGACTATGTGGCAGTGATGAACATATGTGGAAGAGACAGCGTTTCTAACAACATGCGCACTGACTGACGCTGCACTCATGTTATAGTTTATAATCAGATTTATATTTCATGATTAATTATTTTGCCGTTTCTTTTCCTCTGTGACGGTCCAGTAACCTAACAGTACTGAGAATTACCGTAAAGGCTCTAGAAAATTGACAACTCAAAATTCATAAACATTAATAATTTAATGTCATGACAACATCACACGGGCCACAAAAATATGTTTTGCAGGCCGGATGCAATGCATATATAACATTTCATATATTTCTGTTATATATTAATTGTTAAATTGTATCATTTGTCCTATTTACAAGTATTTACATTGATTTGTTGAACACATGCTAAAATCGGCAATGTAATAAAAGCGTAGTTCTAGCAGGAAGACTAGCAGCTGTACATCATCGCACCATTAGCTGGGTAATTCCCAGCCAATCACATGTAAACTGTTGCTTTATAAGTCCGCTCACAATCGATCACATTGCTGTTTCAGTGTGCTAACATGGCAACCTCCACCACCCCATCAGCACCAGTTGAGTCCCGTCCTGCACGGGGGTAGGCTCCTCACCCCTGCCTCCTATCTCCGACAGAATATGACGGTTCAACTTCTTCAGCACTGTAATCATATTTGCGATTTAAATTTTGCTTGCAATAAATTTTGTTTCGTCAGGGTACACGGTTACTTTTCAAAACTTGATCTGACACTGAATGCTCAAGCAGCCTAATTGATGTTGCTATAACAATGCAAAAAGCACTTACCAATTAGCTTGAAGTGAATATCAGTCCTCATTTACTGTTTAATTAATCAATTGCACAATCATGCAGAACATCTCATGTTTGTAAATCCATAAGGATCTCTTTCTCAATGTCAATACCAGCAGTGATGACAGCCGACTTGTCACCAAGATCTCACACTCAAATTACGTCACTTAAAGCATGATTGTGTCACTCAAGGCCAGCTAGTAGGCCTGGACTGGGACATATCCTAAAGACCAAACCCACCAAGAACAAATAAATCATTCTGTTTGACTGATGAATCTGACAATCTGACTTAAGATGCCTATTCACTGCAGTGTTGAGGGATTCTGTGGAAATTCTGAAGCAGTCCCGGTTCTACAGGAACCACCCCAATCAGAGATTTATACTTGCACAAATTGGAAATATTTCACCTTATGTCATACTTAATTTATGCAATCTGGCAACCATACATGCGAGTGCACACGCTTTCTCTCCGCAAAAAAACAAACAAACAACAACTTAGCACTCAATAGAATATGGAGGGGACACGTGAGTAAAACCAAGCAAGAGAGGAAAGATTAAAAGATAAAACTGCAGAAATGTTCATCTTCTCTGTTCCATGTTCTACTTAATGGCTGATGTGGCCCCAGTACCAAAATAATTGGACATCCCTGCTCAACTGTATATGTAAGACTAATACTGTAAATTGGCGAGCAGATTTTCTTGAATACCAGCAAACACATAAAAATCCCTGCATTTCGTGAATGCACATAAATACACAGGCAAAAAGCTGAATGAGAATGAAAGGATGAAAAATTATTTATTTATTAGGCATGTTACGCCAGCAGAGAAGGCTTTGCTGGCTGTGAGAAATCGCCTCTGCATTTCTGTAAACAGCACCTTTAAATGAGCGCATGTTTACTATAGAGGACTCTAATGGCTTTACCTCATCTGTGCTATACATGATTAGAATTTAAATTTTGAAGTTGTTTTTGATCAACAACTGACTGTAAAGAACAGAAAGTGTATTAAAAGAGACATTATTCAATGTCAAATGGGTCACGTGGATCTTGTCATGGACACACATTACACAGAACAACTTTTACTCTCAACATGCTGTGAAAGGATCTCGCTGCTGAACACTTCACAAATAAACTACACAATTACTGGTGAGTGAAATCTACCCGAACATTTATTTAACTTTAATTTAGTCATAGTGCAAAATTTGGTTGCAAATGAGAGTGATTTCCTCGCATTATAGTGGAGGGTTGTGCATTGAATTAAAGCTCGATCTTGGGATTTATGAAACAATATCGAGATTGTTCAAATGAAGATCTTGATTAATTGGAAAAACTATATTTTTACCCACCACTAATATTGAATATATGATATACAGTATTACCAATTAAATTGTAATGTAATCAGCAGGTCACTAGTCAAGTCAAGTCAAGTCAAGTCAAGTGGTTTTTATTGTCGTTTCAACCATATACAGTTAGTACAGTACACAGCAAAAGGAGACAACGTTCCTCCAGGACCATGGTGCTACATAAAAACAACAAAGGACCAACATAGGACCACATGAGACTACACAACGAAATAAAATACCTATATAAAAAACCTATATATATCTATATAAAGTGCACGTGCAAACATGTGCAAAAAGTACAGGACAGTACAACAAATTACTGACAATGAACAGGACAATAGACAGTGCAGCGCCGACCAGTACTCAGTAGTGCAAAAAGATGACAGTTTCTAAAAATTTAAACATAACATACTATGAGATAATGTTCTATGCACATAGCAGTTATTGAGGTAGCAGACAGTTAGCAGACAGTTATAAAGTGACAGTTATTAAAGTGCAACTCAGGACACGTGTGTGTGTCAAACCAGTCTCTGAGTATTGAGAAGCCTGATGGCTTGGGGGAAGAAGCTGTTACACAGTCTGGCCGTGAGGGCCCGAATGCTTCGGTACCTCTTGCCAGACGGGAGGAGGGTAAAGAGTTTGTGTGAGGGGTGTGTGGGGTCGTCCACAATGCTGGTTGCTTTGCGGATACAGTGTTTTTTGAAAATGTCTTTGATGGAGGGAAGAGAGACCCCAATGATCTTCTCAGCTGTCCTCACTATCCTCTGCAGGGCTTTGCGGTCCGAAACGGTGCAAGTCCCAAACCAGGCAGTGATGCAGCTGCTCAGGATGCTCTCAATAGTCCCTCTATAGAATGTAGTGAGGATGGGGGTTGGGAGATGTGCTTTCCTCAGCCTTCGAAGAAAGTAGAGACGCTGCTGGGCTTTCTTGGTGATAGAGCTGGTGTTGAGGGACCAGGTGAGGTTCTCCGCCAGGTGAACACCAAGAAATTTGGTGCTCTTGACGATCTCCACAGAGGAGCCGTCGATGTTCAGCGGAGTGTGTTCACCTTGTGCTCTCCTAAAGTCAACAACCATCTCTTTTGTTTTGTCGACATTCAGGGACAGGTTGTTGGCTCTACACCAGTTCGTCAGCCGCTGCACCTCCTCTCTGTATGCTGACTCGTTGTTCTTGCTGATGAGACCCACCACGGTCGTGTCATCGGCGAACTTGATGATGTGATTCGAGCTGTGCATTGCTGCACAGTCGTGAGTCAGCAGAGTGAACAGCAGTGGACTGAGCACACAGCCCTGGGGGGCCCCAGTGCTCAGTGTGGTGGTGGTGGAGATGCTGTTCCCGATCCGGACTGACTGAGGTCTCCCAGTCAGGAAGTCCAGGATCCAGTTGCAGAGGGAGGTGTCCAGGCCCAGCAGGTTCAGCTTTCCAATCAGGTGCTGGGGAATGATTGTGTTGAATGCTGAGCTGAAATCTATGAACAGCATTCGAACGTATGAGTCCTTATTGTCTAGGTGGGTGAGGGCCAGATGGAGGGTTGTGGTGATGGCATCGTCCGTTGAACGGTTTGAACGATACGCAAACTGCAGTGGGTCTAGTGAGGGGGCAGCTGGGTCTTAATCTGCCTCATGACGAGCCTCTCGAAGCACTTCATGATGATGGGTGTAAGTGCGACGGGACGGTAGTCGTTGAGGCAGGACACTGAAGACTTCTTTGGCATGGGGATGATGGTGGTGGCCTTGAAGCACGTTGGAACAACGGCGCTGCTCAGAGAGATGTTGAAGATGTCGGTAAGAACATCTGCTAGCTGGTCTGCACATCCTCTGAGCACTCTGCCAGGAATGTTGTCTGGTCCAGCAGCCTTCCGTGGGTTGACTCTACGTAGAGTTTTCCTCACATCTGCCGTGGTAAGACAGAGCACCTGGTCGTTGGGAGGAGGGGTGGACTTCCTCGCCATCACGTCGTTCTGCACTTCAAACCGAGCGTAGAAGTCGTTCAGCGCATCTGGAAGGGAGGCATCTTTGTCACAGGCAACTGATGTTGTCCTGTAGTTGGTGATGGCCTGGATGCCCTGCCACATGCGCCGCGTGTCACTGCTGTCCTGGAAGTGACTGTGGATTCTCTGGGCGTGTGCGCGCTTTGCCTCTCTGATTGCCCGTGACAGTTTGGCCCTAGCTGTTCTTAGGGCTGCCTTATCGCCTGCTCTGAAGGCGGAGTCTCGGGACCTCAGCAGCGTGCGCACCTCCGCAGTCATCCACGGCTTCTGGTTGGAGCGTGTGGTGATGGTCTTGGAGAAAGTGACATCATCAATGCACTTGCTGATGTAGCTGGTCACTGATGCTGTGTATTCCTCCAAGTTGGTAGAATCGCCATATGTTGCAGCCTCCCTGAACATGTGCCAGTCAGTACACTCAAAACAGTCCTGAAGAGCAGAGATGGCACCTGCTGGCCAGGTTTTCACCTGCTTCTGAAGCGGTTTTGTGTGTCTGACGAGCGGTCTGTATGCTGGAATTAACATAACAGAGATGTGGTCTGAGTAGCCGAGGTGGGGGTGGGGCTCCGCCCGGTACGCGCCTGGGATGTTTGTGTAAACAAGATCAAGCGCGTTCGCCCCTCTCGTTGCAAAGTCCACATACTGATGGAATTTAGGGAGCACTGTCTTGAGATTTGCATGGTTGAAATCTCCGGCGACAATAAACAGTCCGTCGGGGTGAGCGTTCTGCAGTTCGCTCATAGCCCCATACAGTTCACAGAGCGCTTCCTTAGCGTTAGCGCTGGGGGGAATGTAAACTCCGGTTATGCAAACAGTGGTGAATTCCCGTGGTAGATAAAAAGGTCTGCATCTAACAGTCACAAGCTCCAACAGCGATGAACAGTAACTAGAGACTAGCATAGAGTTCTTGCACCATTCCGTGTTGATGTAAACACACAAGCCACCACCGCGAGTCTTACCGCAGAGAGCTGTATTTCTGTCGGCACGAAACGAGGCGAGCCCGTCTAGCTGAATGGCGGCATCCGGAACTCTGTCGCTGAGCCACGTCTCCGTGAAAACAAAGACGCAGCAGTCTCTAAACTCACGCTGCGTAGCCTGCTGGAGTCGGATATAGTCCAGTTTATTGTCCAGGGAGCAAACATTTGAGAGCAGGATAGACGGGAGAGCCGGCCGGCTAGGGTTTGTTTTTAGCCTAGCATGGACCCCCGCCCTCTTTCCGCGCTTCCGCTTTCTCGCACACCGCTTACGACGTCCTCTCCCCGGCCACCGGCATCAGGCGACGCCGAGGGCTGGAGGCCTGGTCTCCGCAGCAAGCCGAGTACGCGTAGCGCCTCCTGCAGGTCATCATGCAGCTTGGTTTTTGCATGAGTCTTATATTTGAGTAGTGTCTGGCGATGGTAGACACGAACACTGGTTGCTCCGATGTCCATGTGTTGCAAAAGTCGGGCTTTTTTAACAAAAATAGCACCATTGTGGATCCGGAGTGGCCGCTGCGTGCTACCGCGCCGCCATCTTGGATTGTGGAATCCACAATCCACTAGCAAACAGAAAGACATTTTACTAAAAGGACTAGTTCACACAAACATTGATATTCTGTCATTGTTTAATCACCCTCTTATTGTTTCAAACCTGTATGCCCGTATTTTTTCAGTGAATAATGACTTGAATTTCACTGTATTCATTACCATAGAGATTTCATATAGCATAAGAAGACTTGGAAAATAGCGCACATGTCATTTGGACTACTTTTATGGTGCTTTTAAGTGATTTATATCCTTTTTAGAACTTGACAAGCCATTGATCACTTAGAATTATCTTTTTCAGATCACTGAAAAAGATGTGTTTAATGTTTCTTTAAAATACTGTACACTCTTTTTGTGTTTTCTACAGTAAAATAACAGTATTCGTGTTAATAATGACAGAATCTCACTTTTGGGTGAACTATAAATTATTCAATCCTCGCTCAGAAACGAAAGGCTTACATTTGCCTTGGAGCCTCGTATTATCCTCTAATGTGAAAGTCACAGAAAAACACTGAACAAAGTAACATGATGTATGAGCGAACAAGGGAATTCCACTGAGCTCTGATTTGTGCACAAAACTGCAGCAGTTAAGAGACACTTTGATTTTCATGCACTCTTTAAAATACAGTTTGCACAGTATGCATTGTATTCAGTGGCACCTCATGGGTTTGAACACAAATCATATTGCAATTCTAAGACAACAATATATACAATATAAAACACAATATAAACAAAGCCAGACCATAGAGATTTCACACACCATGTATCAAATACTGCATGTCTTTTGCTTCTGTTTTGATTTTGGATTTTACAGCGTATCGCAAATAACTCATCATCCAATCATCAACTTTGATCCAACCTTTTTTATTATTATAAACAAATACAGTATGTCTCCATATCTCCATATGCTGCAGATTGTGAATAATTTAAACAGAAGATGACTTATCAACTATTTAAACATATGCTTTATACTATCTCTGCATAATATTATTTCTCTGATATTCAACTATTATTAAAAACTCTTTCATTTCCACCAAGGAAATATATATTTTCTATGATTGCACATAGTTGTACAGTAAGCTAGGCTCATAATGTGAAATTGATGCTCATGTAAATTACGTGATTGATCCCATTTGGAGTCTGTCAAAACAACAGCAGGTGCTGCATTCATAGTGACTTTAATAAAGGTCTCTCCCTCGTCTGCTTCTAAAACGTGACAACTACATTCTTGACACTTTGAATCATCCTTACAGACTCTCACTTTCACTTCCACTTTTTTAAGGGCAATCAGTCAGAAATCTGACAAAGACATCAGTCAAATATATGTAACCTCTAACAAACATGAATATATGCTAAACGGAGTGCTGTAGTGCTTGCTCCAATTCATTTACAATGTATATTAATACAAGGTAGTTTCTTTCTAGATTCTTAAATCAACTATTTGAATCTTGTTTTAGAAGCTTTTAGTCAACAAATGTTGATCTACAGATCATTGCTTTGACCAAATCAGTGAACAAAACACACCTGATGCCTCTTTACAGACAAAATAATGTTCTGAGATTTCAATTAATGACACAACATGAGCAACCCAGGCATTGGTTGGTCTCACTTCCATGTCTGGAGTCTGCAAAAAATACTCTGAGATTATGTGAAACAGCATCACAGACAAACACAATGTGTGCGCGCGTGTGTGTGTGTGTGTGTGTGTGTGTGTGTGTGTGTATTTATCACTTTGTGGGTACCAAATGTCCCCATAAGGATAGTAAAACCCGAAATTTTTGACCTTGTGGGGACATTTTGTCGGTCCCCATGAGGAAAACAGCTTATAAATTAAATTATGTTATGAAAATGTAAAAATGCAGAATGTTTTCTGTGAGGGTTAGGTTTAGGGGATAGAATATAAAGTTTGTACAGTATAAAAACCATTATGTCTATGGAAAGTCCCCATAAAACATGGAAACACAACAAGTGTGTGTGTGTTTCACAGCCCGCTTCATTTCACACATTAAAGCAAAGAGCATGTGGCAGGGCAGATAAAATTGTCCTCCTCTCACAGAAACCCAAACGGTGAGCAAACTATTGCCTACATTATTAAGATTGATCGATATATCTATCTATCTATCTATCTATCTATCTATCTATCTATCTATCTATCTATCTATCTATCTATCTATCTGTCTGTCTGTCTGTCTGTCTGTCTGTCTGTCTGTCTGTCTGTCTGTCTGTAATATATCTATATGTATAGACTATATCTATATGTATGATCTATATCTATAGTAGTAGTGCACATAAATGAACTGTCCTAAAGGGATGCACCTGTCCACAAACCTCTTTTGTTTTCATTCATTCATTCATTCATATACATATACATATTCATATACATAAACATGAATGAATATATATATATATATATATATATATATATATATATATATATATATATATATATATATATATATATATATATATATATATATATATATATATATTAAACTCAGTGTTTTGACACATATATTGCAACATTATAAAAATAAATCGTTATTTTCATAAAGCCTATACGGACAATGCACTCACTAGTTGTGTTGTATTTCACGCCGTTGATGTACTCCGGACAGGGACGCTCAACTATTCGACCAGAGTTGCTTCTCGGCCAGCAAGTTCCGATCTCATCCGTGGTGGCGTTACAGTTGAGACCTTAGAAGAAGAAGACAACAAATACTCATGCACGTGCACTAAATAAAACATACGCCTGAACAAATAAGAGAAATCCGCACCATCTAGACCCATCAACGCGAAAGACGAATTCTCGTAAGTATCCTGAAAAGCATCCATAAAAGTGCAGTTGGGGTCTCCGAACTCCCCAATAAAGAACTGAAACAGGGAGGCATCCATGATTTTAAAGCAGCTTAAACCGGGGTGAAATAAAGGTTTCAGACGGTAAAATCAGCAACGAGTCTGTCCTCCTGTCAACTTGATACAGTTTCGCCTCTTCACTGATGACAAGTGTGCCTTGAGCGCGCGTCACAGCGCGTAGTCTTGTCCGATTCAAAGCCGGTCTGTGGATTGCTCTGTGCGCGCGCCGATAGACAATGATTGTGATGTCAGAATAAAGGGATGTCGCGGATCAGAGCAGCCGCTCTGGGTAATATCTCTCCGGCAATGAAGAAACGTTCTATAATTGCTTTGCCTCTGCTCTTTAATGTTACCATGCATTTTGACAGGTTATCAAGAAATACATTTGATTCAGTTGCTAATTTTTTTTTAGGACTAACCCTCAAACAGTTAGTCTGTGTACACTAAAATGCATAATATTGTCTAGAGATATTGATGAGGATGGCAAGGGTATTATTTTTCAATAATACATATTCTGTTCTATTTTAATACAATGTATTCTATCACACAGAGAAAATATGTACCTAGCATATATATGGTACTTTAGTACTGTATAATGTCACCAAAAGTTGTGGTAAGGTTTTAGCTGATAAAGGAATAATAATCAAATATATTATGGCCACAAACTTTTATAGAATAAATAATAAAAACAACAATGCATTCTATTCTGTTTCACAGAGCAATTCATTTTTTCCACTCTTAAGCACAATTGTACTTCCGTTTACCCAGTATAAACAGAGCAGAATATTATAAAACCATTTTCTGAAGACTACTATAGTAAATTAGCAAAATCCCAATCCAGACAAGAGTTTAAATTAGTCCCACTTTTGATTAAAATAATTAATCAGCGCTTTGCAAAGATAACCATATGGTTTTTTTCTAATCATGGCTTTATAAACATAATTCCTCATAAATATGAGATATCACCTTAAGTTATGATTTCACTTTCCAAAAACGCTTAGGCACGGACCAGAGGCATGTTGATTTAGCAGTGCATCAAAGGTGGATGTAATTGCCTGACTTAGGCTAATAATATTATTGGCGCTAAGTGTCAATGCATTCCAGAATATGTGCCTTGAACAGACCTGTTAGAGCACACAGTGCAGATTGTGATTGGAAAGTGGTAATGCTGCTTATTGGCAATCTCATTATTTTGTGAATCTTAGTATTGAGACACACTTTATGATTCAAGTGTCAGTAATTATCATGGTTTCAAATTATTTGTATGAAGCAATTATACAGTCTTTAAATAAGAAAAAGAAAGGTCACCCATTCAGAAATCTCATGGGAAAATATGCTAAACACATACTGTATATAAAGGATATGCTCATATATGGTTTTCGTTGATATGAAAAGGTCACATGTGTGTGCATACTGTATAGGCAACACACGTTACATATCATTTGTGTTATTAAATGTCCATATATCAGATTTCTGTGTACATATTATAAATAATAATGCTTAAATGAAACGTTTGAATGTCTTTCTCTTCGGGGAAAACAGACCAAATATATTAATGACTCATCTTTCTTGTAGTGATGTAAACAAACTGTGCTTGTTAAACCAATTAATGAGTTCTTTAAGAGTTTCTGATTGCATATATAGGATAGTGATCATGTAAACCTTCTTGGTCCAAAAGAGGTCTTCTGACTGAAAACAAGCTGTTACATCTTATTAAATTAAATCACTGTACCTATAGAAATTGTTTAATACAGCAGCGTTTCCCTTTCTGGTTCCATTGTAAAGAATATCACTAAGCTGGGTGAGTCACATCTTGGAGTGTAAGTGAGAACACACTGCTAAACCAAAGACCCTTTTAGTAAATGAGAAGCTGAATGCAAACATTGCTTTCTGCAATAAATCATGACTCACTTGAGTAGTTTTCTTACCCTATGTGATGGGAGAGAAATGGAGCGTGGCTTTCCGTCAGTTCAGAAAGATGATCAGAGACGTTGTCATTTCACCACATCGATTTGTGCAACCATGGTCTTGTAGAATGAATATTAAGATAACTAAATTTTTGCAAACTGACTTTTAAATGCAGTGTTACGTTTTGGCGCATTTTTCACTAGAAGTGCTACAACAACTATGCGTTTTATTAACTTTTACACAAATCACCACTACAACGGATGATTATGAATTTGTAATCACTTGTTATGATAACGAAACACATTTACACCAATGCATCATTTGAAAAACAATACATTTTAACACTTTTAATGAAGACTCACCTACATTTTCACACTTATTCCACTGTGATAGCTTTTGCAGTAGCTTACCTGATAGAGTGTTGGACATTGAACTTTAGGAGTTTAGCTGACACATGAGACGAAAGTGTCATAGAAGCAACACCAAATTATGTGGTTGCTTCAGAAAATGTGCTTTTCACTTCTCATTTACTTTTAGGACACTATTGGTTAGTTTTAGGTTAAAGTTTTAGGTTAGGGAGTTACGTTTTACTAGAGACTATTTAGCAGAGACGGGTCACTTCTATCAATATGAATGGGAGAAATTGGAATACCCAGTGATCACTAACAGTCAACCTATGTAGAAAGGATGTCCTGCCATACAGGTAAAAGAGCCAATCACCTTTTAGACACAGGCATCACCTGTCAATCAACTCGAGAACGCACATGCGCATTAGATATACAAGCCGGTAACATTTTATTTTTGGTGTAATCTTAGGTAAAGTAGCCTAATTTATGATTTCATAATAAGTTCTTTGATCGTAATCTTGACCATTCAATAGATTGTGCAAAAGTCTCAAGCAAGTTACCATGCTTTTCTCAGGTTGCACTGATTCAGTCGCATTCTTTAGTTCATTTTCATATATACTCTATGTTTGTGTTTTCAATGTCAAATGTTCTTTATTTTGTTATTTTTAATTCTTTAATATAAAATAAAGCTGCTTCAAAGTTTCATGGTTTTAAACATTCTTGGGTGTATGTCAGTATTAAGGGTCGTCCCTAAATCAGATGTATAGCCTGTCTGGTAATACAGAAGAAGAGGACGGTTATAGAGTGGCACCCAAACAGGAACCCGACATTGACATTATGTTATCTGATATTGATCAACATTGTCTTGCACATTTGCACATATTGAACAGTGTATATTTCAGTATTCAGAATGGCAAGCCATAATGCTCTGGACAAGGATGAGTTCGTACCCAAATTAGATTATTCATCTGTTCCATTTACTACCAGTAGAGAGCCTCTCAGAGAGCTGATTAATACTTTCAGCGAACTGTACATAGACTCCGAGGCAGAGAATGAAGTGATCGAGGATGAAGCTTCTGATGACTTTCCTTTTTCACTGAAATCGAAGAAGAACCAAACCACGAACCATTTACCTCTGTTGCAGCAATAATAGAATGACTGTCAGAAAGATTCACTTCACTAGAAGATCGCTTTCAGGAATGCACCAAGAAGGTGAGTGAATGTGTTTCTCATACTGAGTTTGAAGGCAAAAGCTTAAATTTAGAAAAATATAATTACCGTATAGATCGTGAATGTGATAGTCAAGAAAAAGCTGGAGCTTAATTTTCAAGATTTAGGCCAGTCCATGTTTGATTGTTTGAAGAATACTTTGTGATTCGACCCCTCAGTGAATATGAGATACTTGCTTCTCTGATATCTGTGCTAAAAAATACAGCTAAGGATTGGTGGCAAGATGAGAAAAGGAATGTTCACACTTGGAAGCAATTTAAAGAAGTTTTATTGTGCTCTATTTTATTTATTTTTATAATTTTTTAATTTTTTGCAAATACTATGAAGATGTAGCTGCAAGGAGATTACTTGAGAGGAAGCTGGGTGCAAAGGAGAGCATCAGAGATTTTGCATTCCATTAACGAGCCTTATGCCTGAGATGGAACAAAGAAATGTCTGAAAAATAAGTCGTACAAGCTATTCTTAGAAACTGCAATCCACGCCTAGCCAGTTTACTGGGAGGAACTGTTGGAGATGTTGGTGAACTAGTAAGAATAGGAACCCAGATTGAGAGAGATTTTGAAGAATCCAAGAGATATTGGAGCCAAGTCAATGCAGTGGAGCAAAAGAAGAAACCTTAGTCTTCTAGAGAGCCTCGGTCTAAACCTCCTTCTACTAACACTAGAGTCATACAATCTGTGCAAAATTCTATTCATTCTGCTATCAAAATGGTCACAATCCCCATCATTCTACGTGAAAGATATTTTACAGTAATGGTTGATACTGGCAGCATGTTGTCGCTCATTCAAGAATCATGCTGGAAGCAGTTGGGAAGAGAGGAGCAATGCCAGCCGAGTAAGGGACAATAAGTTTTACGCTTGCTAATAGACAGAGACAGACCGCCATTGGAAAGGTAGAATGGCAATGTGAGCTACAAGGACAGAAAATTGACCTGACACTGTTTATTTTTGAGAGACTCAACTCAACTGAGAGATTTAACTGTACCGATTATACTAGTTATACAAGTTTTATTCTTACCTCAGGAATTACGTTGGATTTAGTAACGTAAAATGTGTGCAACAGTTTGCACACATGAAATTGGACCATCAAAAGTGGTAAAACATTGCATCATCACCAACAAAGCTCTCAACGAAGGCGGTCACATTTTCTCACCCTCTCCCTCCCCTTACCTTCCCTGCTTTGCTCCTCTCGTCACATCTAGTCTACTGTCTTGTACTTTGAGAGACTCTCTCAGCACTGCTCTTCAAACTAAGTCATCATGGATTTGATCAACTGGTCTCTCAACGCAATTGACACCATCCTCGACGAGAAGCTTGGGTTCGGGGGAACCTGACTGCCCTGACGGAACGTTCGCAGCTGGCTACACGATGGACGAGGTGGCGGGTTGTGTGTCTGGCGGCTCTTTCCGTGGAGGACGTTGAAGATATCTACCTATTCGTTACCATGATAACAGGTCTTCTGCTGATTGGATTAGGCATTGCCCTGGTTTATCGAGGAATTAAGAAGACAGTGACAGCTGTCCAAAGCCCCACAAGGCTGCCCGTCATGATTGAAGCAGTGGGCAGAGCTGTCTGCACTCAGACTGGGTCTATGAACCAAAATATGGATAACATCATGGAGAAGCTCACAGCTTTGCAAAGGCAAATGGATCGTTTCAGACACCAAAATGGACCTGAAGAATAGCCGTGTAAATTAGAAGTGGCTACTCGCCTCAAGACCAAACAATCCCAATCTTATCTGTTTCGCCGCCCTTAACCAGCACTGGCCTTGGCCAAGGCCGCTGTTGGAACAACAACTCCCCCGGAAGAGCACTGCAGTGAGACACTCTCGCGTTCCTTCCCCGACTCTCCAGACACCTGGTGATTGTTGAATATTTATTTTATTTATTTATTTATTTCAATCTCCATTAGCTGCACACGAGCAGCTACTCTTCCTGGAGTCGATACAATCCAACATGCCGTTTACAAAACTTTTACACCAATATTCAATGCATTATATTTTGCAAAACAAAACACTAATGCAATAAAGATTAAAAACACAACACCCCTACTCACACATACCTACATTCAAATTCAAACAAACACCCATATACACAAGACCTAGTTTAGTCATAATTCTAAGATCTGAAATAATATTTTGTTACAAAAATTATTTTTAATATGTCTGGGACCTGATCAAGGTTGTCTCCATGGCAACTTGCTGTGTATCGCTATGACAACCCTGCGGACTGAGGCACCTAGATTAGATGCTGGCATAGCGACTCTCCAGGCCTACACACACATGAACTCTTACACATATATACAGATATGCAATCATTCGCCTGATACCCTATCCCTCGCCTTCGCCGCTTCACCCGTAGATGTAGTACCTAAGAAGGATGGGGCATCTAGACTCTGTGTTGACTGCCGAGGTTTGAATGCCAAGACACACCTTGATGCTCACCACATGTCACAGATCCAATACATCTTAGAGCCTCTCCATGGAGTGACAGATTTTAGCATACTTCACCTAAAGAGTGGATATTGGCAGGTGGAAATGGAGTTTGAAAGTGACCAGAAAACTTATTTTTTAACATCAGCAGGACTATTTGAATTCTTACATGTTCCTTTTGGTTTAAGAAATGCTGCTACATTGTTCCAGAGGCTAATGGAGCATGTACTGAGGGAACTGAAAGGTAAATGCTGTCTAATGTACATTGATGTCTCAATATATACTCAAAGAATGAATGACAACACTTTCAACATTTTAATCAAGTGTTCAGTTGTCTCCACGATGCAGGTCTCACATTAAACCTCAAGAAATGCAATTTTATTCAACGAGCAGTCGCATTTGTTGGGCATGTTGTTTTAGTTGACAGAGTAAAAACTGATCCATCCAAGGTAACGGCAGTAAATGACGTGCAGCGGTTCTTGGGATTGGCTGGTTGGTACCACCGTTTTATCCCTAACTTGTCAGAGAAAGTTGCACCATTATATGCCCTGAAACAAAAGAAATCCACATGGACTTGAACAGAGCAATGCCAAAAAGCTTTTGACACTACTAAAAGAGATCTTACCCAAGCACCAGTTTTAATACCACCTGATTTTAGCCAACCATTCAGAGTACAAACTGACATGAGCTTGGAGTGTTAGGATTGTTAGATTATAAGGTGACGAACATGTGATTGCGTACGCTTCTAGATTGCTGCGAGGAGCAGAGAAATCTTACTCTGTGTCTGAAAAGGAGTGTTTAGCAGTCGTGTTGGTCATGGAGAAATGGAGACCATACTTGGAAGGCCGACGTTTTGAAGTGGTCACCATAGGACCGGTCAGCAACAGGGGAGGTGGCTGAGCGCCCTCTCGGTTCATCATGACCGCCTGGCCGTGGCCGTGTGTGTGCCATGGGCAGGTGCTTGAAGGCAGGGGGCCTGGCCGCGAGTGTTCGGTGTCTGGCTGTCGTGATAGCGACAGCCGTAAACACCGGCTGTGTGACCCAGGGAGTGAGGAAACCACTCTTTTTATGGGTACCGCAGACCCTTGGGCATGCAGCCAAAACAAAACAAAAGGGAACACAGGATTCTCCTCCCAGCTCTCCACCGGGGGACAGAGTATTCTGGATACCTACTCTGAGGTTCCAGTGGGCCTTTTCCTCCCTGTGTTGTCCATTACAGGGGCGCTTGGGGGCCTTATTTGGGGGCTTTCCTGGGGCTCTTAATGCCTGACCGTGAGGCGGGTGGCATCAGCTTTCTGAGGGGGGCTCTATGCTGGGGCCGAGCGGTTGACTCGGGCTGCGGCGAAGCCGCTTGAGATTCTGCTGCAGGGGTATGCCCTAGGTGGTGAACAGATGGGGTGCGGGACCTTGATTCACGCCAGGGCAGGATCTGTTGAATGGCCTCCGTCTGCTTCTTAACCACTGAGAACTGCTGGGCAAAGTATTCAAAGGTGTCGCCAAATAGGCCAATCTGGGAGATGGGAGCATCGAGGAAGCAGACCTTGTCGCCGTCCATAATCTCAACCAGATTCAGCCATAGGTGGCGCTCCTGGACCACCAAGGTTTACATCACCTGCCCGAGTGCCCGTGCCGTGACTTCCGTCACCCGGAGATCGGTCACCGAGCTTAGCTCCTGCATCTCTTCGGGGTCAGGACTACCCACATGCAGCTCTTTCAATGCCTTGGTTTGGTGTACTTGCAGGAGGGCCATGGCATGCAGTGCGGAGGTGGCCTGTCCAGTAGAAGTGTAAGCTTTGGCCACCAGAGAGGACATTGGCTTACAGGCACTGGATGGGTGTTTCGGGCGTTTCCTGGGCACAAGTGCACCGCAACCACGTTATCCACCTCCTGGTCGCCCCACCGTCGAGGGTAGTGAAAGCGGATGAGCAAAGAAGTTGGGTCCAGGCAGTAAAAGATGCCCACCATGACTTTGTGAGTTCTTCATGCACCTCTGGGAAGAATGGGACCGGGCAGGGTGTGGCGGTAATTGCTGTTCAAGGGCTCAGAGCAGGGTGGAGAGTTCCACTCCAGCCTGACACTTGAGGCTGCCCAGGCAAGTGTGGCAGACAGCTCCACATCAGCCTCAGACTAGGCGGCAACACCTGAAGGTGTAAGTCGAGCCCTTAGCATCCGACCTTGCCAACCCTTTTGCAATGCTGCGATTGAGAGCTCATCCTGCTTACAAGCTCCAAAAGATACATTAAACTCACCCTGAGGCAAGCTGCCTGTCTCATCCCAGCACTCAACTGGGACAAACAAGCCTACTGGGTAATGATAGGTCCGTGGGAGATTACCCGGTGGAAGCACTTCCATATGGGTCCCCAAATCGTCCCCAGTGCTAACGGACCCAGCCTTGTACTTGTAGGAAGATGGCCTGGGGCGGGGAGCGGCTGCAACATTGCCATGGTCATGTTCTCACAGTTAGAACATGAACCATCCACAAACGCTGCTGCAATGGGACTACGGCCCAGGCAAGTGAGACAGCATTCGAGGTCCTCAGAGGCGGAGAAATAGCTACCGCATCCAGGAACTACACACAGATGGAAAATCATTTTTAAAAAGACGCTCTCCGTCAGTGCCCATTCTTCTAGAATAAAATATACTCTTTTCTGCAAGAATATATACTCTTTCAGCTGTCAAAGCGCCCAGGGGAGTACTCTGCATCAATTGCGCAGAGGGGGAGAAGGCTGCTGAAATGTGGAACTCACTGCTCAACACCACTCGGCTCCGAAGAAAAAATCTGAAGCAGTGGTTGCGAGCTAGCTACTTTTTTACAAGTATGTCCGGGGGAGTGGCATGCAAATTCCACTTGCCAATTCCCATTGTTCTTTTCAAAATCTCAAAGATCAGAGGTGTTTTTGGCACCCAAGAGCAACCCCTAGTGTCACTACATCGACACAACGTCGAGTGAGTGACAGATAGGGAATCATAATTTAGTTTTGCCATAATTTTGCCATGGTCATGTAATGCTGAATTAATTTGTCTCAGGGAATGTAATACATTTTATTCAGCAATTTTTCCACTAAAATGAAATGGATAACCCTGAAGAAGTCATCAAGCAGTTTTCTTTGTGTTAGACTGCTTTTAAATCCGAACTGAGCTACAGAGAAGGAACGTTACATCAGCATTGCATAATTTAGGAGATCAAACACTTGCAAATGTACAAGTGATCAGAGAGCATTTCTGAGAGCCCTGTGGTGGTGAGGAAAGGTTTGTTCTGCTCTTGTTTTACTTTTAATCTAAAAGTATGATTGTTGATTGTCATCACTATTGTTGAGTTTTTATATCTGTATGTGTCTAGTTGACAATTCACAAATTCACTATTAACAATAGACACTCACTATAAAAGTCTGCATTGCAGAACTCTCTTTGAATGTTTATAATTAAATTACTTATTGTATACTGATATAATGCTATTGCCTCATTTAGTGGCATTTGCAATTTATAATCATACTTAAAGTCTGACCTTAAGTTTAGCTTTTTTCCTTTCAAGTAACACAGTGCAAATGATTGTATTGAACTACAACACATTAACACTAGCTGGAGGAACATTAAGAAAAAAGAAATAAGGTCCCAGCCCATGGGAACACCAACCACCATAATGGTGATTTTAAATAAAACAAATATTTAGGATAAAAAATTTAAGAAAACACCAAATAATGCTCTGAACTCTATTAATTCTGAATAAAAAAATCAGTACATGTCCCCATAAAACCCTGATGCCACCCAAACATATCTAGTATTTATTAAAGCGCAAGACCTGCAGTGCAATACTGTTATTTTACATTTATACAGTATATATATATATATATATATATATATATATATATATATATATATATATATATATATATATATATATATATTTTTTTTTTTTAAATTGCATTTAGACAAGTGAAGAATGAGGGTGTCAGGGTTTGATCCAGAATTGTTTTTATGTGTCAACAGCATGAACACTGACAATAAGCCACAGATCTGTACCACACTTTGGGTTTTAAAATATATGGTTAAAAATGTCACTAGCTTTCACCAAGATGGCACTAGGGTTTTTAATGTTTATCTTTCCAAAAATAATTGGCAAATAACAGCTTTTTACTGTTATACTCACTTCACAATGAGCCTGCACTTTATCTCCCAGAATGCTCTTAGATTCTCCATAATGCTAATGTGAACCACAAGTCAGAATTGTGATTAAATTGCCACTTTTACGTTTTACATTTATGTGATTTTTTACAACATTTTCAGTTGCATCTAAACCAGTGATTCTCAACCTTTGTAACGCCACTCAATGCCAGAGACAATATTCAAAGTTGTTTTAAAAGGTGTTATTTTATTTTAATTATTTATTTTTTTTTTTAAAGTTTATTTATACATTACAAAAATCGGCAATACTTTACTCTCCTTTTTTAAGGGATTATAATGGGGTTCAGTAAGCACTTATTCATTTTTAAATACATTTTAAATCACTGATATGTGGTTATACCAACTTACAAAACACACATGACTTTCATGCAATACCTGCAAAATAGTATGCATTTTAATGTACGTGTTACAAATTCTTAATGGCACTTATTCAACATTAAGAACCAATGAAAATGCATTTTAATGTAAAGTGGACATACAGTATAAAAATTATTTATTAAGGAGTTGGCAGCATTAGAAGGCTGGATACTTATATATATATATATATATATAGCTTAATTGTCATCAAGCTTTATTACATGACCTATTATGGTAAAAGTGATTTTGCAAAGGACTTAAGGTAACTAGGACTACATAAAACAATTATTTGGACATAATCTTAGCAAGGAAAGCAACACAAATTAGTCAAGGCAATACAGTAAATAATATAAATACAAAGCTGTCTACATATATATATATATATATATATATATATATATATATATATATCCTTTTAATCACACTATAATAGTCTATTCTGCTACATTATGACATAAATCACAGATTGCAGTTTATGTGTTTGATTAATATAAGTATGAATAAGTGCATTAATGAAGCATTTATACACAAGTCTAATGGACCACTTGTATGGGGTTTTAACCCCACAATGAACTGAACTGTAGTTAAATGAAGAAAAAAAAGAGCTCCCTTCAACATTTCTCATAATTCTTATAATGTGCTGGTGTCTGTGATATTTAGCAATGTTTTTTTAAGCATTCTTAGTCTGTCATGCATGTTAATTAGCACAAACACTTAAAGCTCTTTGACCCCCTCGTCCTTGTGCAGTTTATGCTGAAGAAAATTCACTGATAATTCAATTCCCACCACTCTGCTTAAGCTGTATGGACAGATAAAAGCAGTGCTTGTCCAATTTAGTTCAAAGACGGTGACTCCATAGATCTGTAGTGTTAGAGACAAATCACGTAAACCTATAATGGGACAATGTGCCCGAATGGGTAAGCGTTTAATTACTTAGCTAATCGAATGTTCACTCCTACATGGGAATTATCTTTAGGCAAACTCAGTGTAATAACCTGTTCCCTTCCGAGGGAACTCGCACTGCGTCGTTGAAAACGACTCTTTGGGGAACGCTCCTTAGCGTGCGCCTCTGAATTATGAATGAAACTATTCCAATCTTGATTGGTGTTGCGTCATGACGTAACATGTGACGGCATAACCGGATGCATAAAAGTGACGCCGGCACACAAACACATTAGCTTTCGCTCTTCAGCAAGCGCTCTATGTGTATTGTTTGTCTTATTTGGTGTTGTTTGTCTGATTTAAAAATATTTTGGCCACCCAACAGTTCAAGAAGTTCGTGCACCCCTGCCCTCGTTTCATTATGGGTAGGGACACGCACGCTTTATGTGTGAATTGTTTGGGAGCGCAGCACGCACAGGCAGCTCTCGAGGGATCTGCCTGTGAAAGTTGTGAAGCACTACCCATGAGAGTGCTGCGCTCCCGGTTGGCGTGCTTTGATGATCACGGTCAGGCTCGCGTTCCCCACAGATCTGGTCCCGCGTCTGTTGAGGCAGCGCGGCGGTTGAGATCGAGGGGTTCGCAGCGGGATCTTGCAGATGAGAATGAGACTGCTGCGGCACTTTCTCATTCTTCGTTTGAGGATCCCGAGCCTACTGTGAGTGGTGCAGAAGCCCGCGTCGCGGCTTCTTCTGCCCACGATCAGGTCCCAATGCTTGAGCTCTCTGCTTCCGAGGAAGTGGATATGCTCAGCATTGATGCGGACGACCGTGAGTCAAGCACGGCAGTTTTCGGCCAAGCTTATGAGGAGCTGATTGAGGTTGTGACGCGTGCCGTGGCCAGACTTGATATCAGCTGGCCACAAAATGAGCAGGAAACGCAAGTTGAAAGACAAATTAGATGAGCGTTTCCTGCGGCACAGATCACAACCTCAGCGCCGGGGTTTGCCGTTTTTCCCTGATCTCCACAAAAAAAAATATATATCTCGAGATCGTGGGGTAAACCGCATTCGTCCCGTGTCTCCAGCCCCAGTGTGGTGATTACAGACGATGTTTTGGGGGCACGGGATATGGGCTAAAACCCCGGCGCTGCCTAGTAAGCCCTGCAGGGATACATCTGCTTTAATAAGTAGGGCTTACATGGCGGCAGATCGGGCTGGTTCATGCCTGCATTCAATGGCTATTGGCCGCTCTATGGCAGCTATGGTGGCCACAGAGAGGCATCTGTGGCTGAATTTATCGGGGATAAAGGAAAAGGTTAGATCTTTTCTGCTTGATGCTTCCCACGTAAGGTAAGTCTAAATCGAGTAGGGCAAGCAGATCAGCCCCAGCCATCAGTCAGCTCCTCGCACCACAGAGTTCCCCCCCGCTGCAGAGCAACCGAGGTTGTTCTCACAGCGGCGTCCTCAGGAAATCGGTGTCGGTTTCCCGCCGTCTCTGACGCTTCGGGCCACATCAATTTCCAGCGGACGCACGCCATGCCGTTCGTGTCAAAAAAAAATATATAAATTTAAAAAAAAAAGTATCCATTGTGGTCACAAGAACCGTATCGACTAAATCCTGCCGGTCTCTCGCTTCAGGAAGTCGAGAACGGTGCTCGAAAAACACCCGAGACCAGCCTCGAGAGGCTGGTTCCCTTAGTAGATTTTGTAGAGGCATGGAATCATCTTCCCAACATATCTGCATGGGTACTGCATATAATAAAATCAGGGTACAGACTGCAGTTCGGGCACCGCCCCCCCAAATTCTCTGGGGTGGTGCAGACTACAGTGGTTCCGGAGCAGGCTCAGGTGATGGAACAAGAAGTGCAATCTCTGCTGCTAAAGGAGGCCATAGAATGTGTTCCTCATTCAGACAGGGAGTCCGTATTTTACAGCCGGTACTTTATAGTTCCAAAAAAGGATGGGGGGTTGAGGCCGATTTTAGATCTCAGAGTTTTGAACCGGCCTTTGAGGAGGTTCAGGTTCAAAATGCTTACTATTCCTGCCATCGTGAGTCAGATCAGATCCGAGGACTGGTTTGTCACGATAGATCTAAAAGACACCTATTTTCATGTATCCATCCTTCCATGTCACAGGAGGTTCCTGAGGTTCGCTTTCGGGGGCGAAGCTTACCAATATCGGGTTTTTCCGTTCGGCCTAGCACTCTCTCCCCGCACATTCACCAAATGTATGGATGCAGCTCCTGCTCCTCTGGGACTTCAGGGCATCCGCATACTGAATTATATCGACGATTGGCTCATTCTGGCCCAGTCTTGAGAAATGGCGGTTCGGCATCGAGATGTCGTCCTTGGCCACATTCGAAGTTTGGGGTTGAGACTCAACACAAAAAAGAGTGTGTTACAACCATCCCAGTGCACAACGTTTCTGGGTGTTGTGTGGAACTCGGTTACGATGCAGGCACGCATGTCTCCTGCACGTATCGAGTCCGTTCTGGCGATGGTGTCCGGGTTAAAGCTAGGCCAGGCCATCACTGTAAAGCAGTTTCTAAGACTGCTGGGCCTCATGGCAGCGGCATCCAACTTTATACCTTTGGGCCTTCTACACATGAGGCCCCTCCAGTGGTGGCTGAAAGCCAAGGGGTTTTTCCCCAAGGGGAATCCATTTCAGTAAAATCAGAGTAACGCCGCAGATGCCTTCGTTCTCTGCTAATATGGAAGAAACCTTGGTTCCTGTCCCAAGGGCCAGTCTTGGGAGCGTCATGTCGCCAGAAAACCGTTTCGACAGACGCCTCCCTCACTGGCTGGGGCGCGGTCATGGACGGCCGCTTTGCCAGGGGTCTGTGGCAGGACCATCATCATTCTTGGCACATAAACTGTCTAGAGATGTTGGCTGTGTTCAGGGCTCTGAGGAGCTTCCTTCCAGACATCTAAGGTTACCATGTCCTAGTACGTTCGGACAATGCATCAGTGGTAGCTTATCTGAACCAACAAGGGGGACTCAGATCGCGCCCTCTGTGCAGACCGGCGCATCAGATAATTTCTTTGGTCCCAAGGAAAAATACTGTCTAGCAGAGCATGTATGTTCCAGGGGTACAGAATCAGGGAGCAGACATCCTGTCGAGGCAGGGGCTGAGGCCCGGGGAATGGAGACTTCATCCAGAGGTGGTGAAGTTGATATGGGACAAATTTGGACCATCGGAAGTGGATCTATTCGCGTCTCGAGAGACGTCCCACTGTCCATTTTGGTTCTCCCTCTCACATCCAGCCCCACTGGGGTTGGATGCCATGGTACAGGCCTGGCCGAGGCTTCGCCTGTACGCATTTCCCCCGATCGCTCTGCTCCCGGGAGTCCTGGAAAGGGTCCGTCAAGAGGGCATCAGTCTACTTCTGGTTGCCCCGATGTGGCCGGCCCGAGTATGGTTCTCAGACATAATCTCACTCCTGATAGCTCCGCCATGGCAGATTCCTCTGAGGAGGGATCTGTTGTCTCAGGCAGGGGCACAGTTTTCCACCCTTGTCCAGAGCTGTGGAAACTGTGGGTCTGGCCCCTGAGGGGTTCAGTACCTAAATGCTGGTCTATCAGCGGGGTGGTTGAAACCATACTTAACTCTAGGGCTCCGTCTACTTGGAGATTATATGGCCTCAAGTGGAATGTATTCTCCACTTGGTGTAGAGAACATGAAGTAGATCCAGTTAACTGCCCGGTGGCTTCAGTTCTGGAGTTTCTTCAAGATCGTTTCTCTCGTGGTCTCTCCCTTCCACACTTAAGGTGTACGTGGCTGCCATTGCGGCTTTCCATGCACCATTGAGTGCTGGGCCTCTGGGTGAGGCACCAGCTGGTCATTCGTTTTCTCCGTGGTACATGGAGGATGAGACCGACAACCAGGTCCAGGGTTCCTGCCTGGGACCTGGCGGTGGTTCTCGAAGGGTTATCCCTGGCCCCCTTTGAACCCCTTCAGTCGGCCTCGCCCAAGGACCTGACGTTCAAGATGGCTTTTCTCTTAGCTATTACCTCTCTAAAGAAGGTGGGAGACCTTCAAGCCCTGGCAGTAACACCAGCTTGCTTGGAGTTTGCCCCTGGCGGAGTTAAAGCCATTCTGCATCCGAGACCCGGCTTTGTGCCTAAGGTACCTTCGAACACGGCACGGTCTACGGTCCTGCAGGCATTCATCCTCCACCTCATGTGTCGGCAGAAGAAGAGAGGCTCCATTTGCTCTGCCCTGTCAGAGCTTTGAGCGTTTACCTCGAGAGGTCCTCTTCTTGGGGGAGGTCGGACCAACTGTTAGTGTGTTTTGGGTCACCTAAGAAGGGGCTCCCTGCTTCGAAACAAACCATTAGTAATTGGATTGTTCAGGCTATTATCTCGGCCTACAAGGTGCTAATTTGCCTTCACCTTTGGCCATAAGGGCTCATTCAACTAGAGGCATGGCGTCCTCTAGGGCTCTCTTATTGGGAGTGCCCCTCCAGGAGATCTGTGAGGCAGCCGGTTGGGCTACCCCGCACACTTTCATCAGGGTTTCTGCACCTCCCTAGTACGCCTGGCGCACGTGTGCTCTCGTCCTAGCTGAGTGCCTGAGTTCAGTTTCACTCTAGGGCAGGCTTTTTCGGCGCGTGGCCTAGTGGGCATTCGTTCCCCAAAGAGTCGCTTTCAACGACGCAGTGCGAGTTCCCTCGGAAGGGAACGTCTCGGGTTATGACTATAACCCTTGTTCCCTGAGAAGGGAACGAGACACTGCGTCGTCCTGCCACGCCCCTCAATGCCTGAGAGCGGCTTGCTTCATCACTAGGCTAATGTGTTTGTGTGCCGGCGTCACTTTTATGCATCCGGTTATGCCGTCACATGTTACGTCATGACGCAACACCAATCAAGATTGGAATAGTTTCATTCATAATTCAGTGGCGCACGCTAAGGAGCGTTCCCCAAAGAGTCGTTTTCAACGACGCAGTGACTCGTTCCCTTCTCATGGAACAAGGGTTATAGTCATAACCCGAGACGTTTTTTTTATAAGAAAGTAATCGCCGTTTTTTAGGAGGTGACGAAGGAAACTCAACGTATTGGCTGTTGCAAAAGTTGTAGGAATTCATACAACCCAACAACCCAGCTTAAGCCAAGTCATCCGAATCTATACACTTTCTCTGTGAGAGCGAGTTGGACTAAACCTACCCATACCCAAATCCCAACCTCATTGGTACATAATTTTTTTAAAACAACACATATGTTTTAAATAAGCACATTCTGTCAAATGCTTCCATTTTTGATGTAAGATGTGGATTTACTTAGAACAAGCAGTGCCAAGTGCTCCCACGCAACAGCGTTGAGTAGTTTCGATAAGCCACTCTTCAATTGTATGAACTAAAGAAATTCAAGTAAATTCAACATTGCTTTAATATTTACTTAACATTATTGATGTAAATTAGTCTTACTTGACAATAAGTGTTAAATTTACATAAATTATAATTTATTATTTTAGTTAATGACTGGTTAGCAACAGTCTGCATGAACATAGTAAATACTTAAGTCATTGGCTTAAATCACAACAAAAATGATTCTTAACACTCTGTTGCGAGTGGCACAGAAATCGCTTATTGTGCAAAGCATTATTGAAGTGTTTAGTAATTGTCTTTCCCAACCTCTGCTCAAGCTCCACTTTTCACCATAGTTTTAACCCCCAAAAATACAAAACATTACAGAAACTCCTCTAAATATTAATATAACTAACGCTGAATAACTATAATCTCCCCTTGTATTCGTCTTGTACAAAAACAGATACAAAAAACCCTCTTAATTTCAACATTTACTTTCTCCATCCAGTTCCATGCAAAGCATGCTCTGAACTAGAATTCCTTGCGGTTTCAGTTAAAGCTAACAAAAATATTCAACACAAATGGATTAAGTAATGCTGAAAAGACACTTTTTTTTTTACATTGAAACAACTCAGTTAAATTAAGTTCACTTGGTTACATGCATTTGTTGAGTAATATAAACTAGGGAGGATTCAGTAAATCTGACGTTAGTGAAAGTACTTTTTTTTGAGCGTGCAAAGCAGCTCAAGGCACCTAAAGTTGGATTGATTCATTTTTAAGAGATTCAAGCCCAATTCAGGGAAAGTGCCTTAAGAGCATCTTTATGTAAAACTGCTTTTTATTCACAAAAGTTAACAGAGACTATTTTCACAATGGTTAAAACATGTATCTTTTGACTTCATTCTAGATTTCTCAGAAATCTGTAGTTTATTGTGTTATATATAAATCACTAAGTGGCCTGCTTTGCTCCACGGTGTGTTTGTTCAGTAGAGCATGTTTGTGTCCTCTCTTCGGGGAATGTATGGCGAAATAAAAATGTTCACCTCATTGACTTAATTGCTTTGATTTCTGGGGTTGTGTCCAGATTAGCAGCTCTTGCCTGGCAGCAAAATGCTACTGCTAGCTTTGATCTTGATAGTTTTTGGGACAGCCATGTCCCTTTATCACTTTTGCCTGCAATCAGTAATTTTCACATGGACAGTCTGGTGTCAGCAATGATAGCCAGCCCTCATTTACAGTAACTGGACTCATTCATAATACAGCTATAACTTATGATGCTTTGTCAAGGATACCACCATGTGCCATAAGCAGAACAAAAAGCCAATCAAATATATCAGGTGGAACTTTCTAGAGACAAAGTGGAATCCATGAGTTGATGACAAACAGTTTTCCAAGCAATGTTTCAATTTCCAAAAAATAAAAATCAGATAATGACCGCAGCTTGGTTATTCAGAACAAAAGTAAGCAATCTAAAAATTCATTTCATCTGAATCTTGGCTTTGAATTGGTTGAACGACAGAAATGTGGCACAAACATGGAGCTTTGAAAAATAATAAAGATTTTTATGCAAACAATAGAAGCAATTTTCCTGTGTCTATGGTAACGAGAAATAGTAAAAACACGCTTTAAAAATGCTCAACATCCCATTGGCTCTAGGAAATATTTTATGAAAATTCCAAAAATTGACTAATTCTAATCAATTCCATAAGGAAGGCTGGCAGTTGTAAATGAGAACATCATTTATAGTATTGCTGATAATGATTTGACTGTAAATATTTCTGATTACTTAAACTTTGTCTTTGGGAGAAATGCCCCAACATAACTTGGCTAGAAACCTAATTAAGTTTTGACATTGAAACCTGTTTAAGTCAAAAGATTAGAGGCTCTAGATTCATCTGACATGCCATTTTTTACATTTGATTGATTTATCACGAAACACCATGCTGTTAAACACAATGACCACTATAGTGGACAATAGCGCTAGTTTTTCATTAGAAATCTTATATTTACTGTGCATTTACACACTGAGAAAATATGATTTCAGGATCTTTATATGTAGTTAGCATGAAAATAAGGAGCATTTTGAACTGTTCTGAGACCAGTGCAGACAGACAGCATACTGGAGGTTATGTCATTTACTAAATATGGAGCAAGGGACCATCCTATCGCTTTCCTATGCAGCAAGTGAACTCCTAACATCCGACCAAAAGTTCAGTTTCAGGCTGCAGATGATGTTTGGACCACTCAACATGTTTGGCAGACATGGGACAATGGTCATCAGTACATAGATTCAGAATTTATAATGTATAATTTTATTTTAACATGGTTGGCTGTGATTGGATGATGCTGCTCATTACTTTGAATCAGAATTCTTTATGCTAATTTCTGATTGGTAAAATGCTTCAGCACTGGCTATTACTTATATGGTTGATAGTGCAAAGAGAGATGAGCAGCTTCACAGAAAATCAGCTCTAATGTCATTATCTCTCAAAAACATGAATAATCAACACTCCTGTAAACATAATAAATAGTTTGTTTAAAAAAGAAAAATCTGACTTTCTATACCTTTATAGTATTATTTCAAATTTCACAACTTATTCCCACTTTCCCTATATGAGGACATTTTAAGGAAAACGATATGCTCTAGATGCAAACATCAGTCAAGCTCGTGTCTCAAGAGATTCATTTTAGTAGTGGTCGATAAATTGTTTCAATAACTAGTGAGCAAGGAGGTCAAAATAATGCCTATATATTTGAGATAACAGTTTAATAATAACAACTGAGATGTAGACAGATAAATGCTGACAGTTTTTAGACAATGTTTACACAAAATGTGCAAAACAAATGGGCATTATTCATTGAAACAGGCTGTTATACTTCTAGGCTGTTATAAATGGAGAGTTATACCTCAGTTAATCAGCTAAGCACAATTATTACCAAAGTTGTTAATCGCAAAATGGCCAAAAGTTGGTAGATACACAATCTATCACTAGCATCAGATCAATGCATTAATCTGAAAACATAAGTGAACATCAATGAAGAATGAAAAGATGTGAAATAGAAGATTAAAGTAGACAGTTCATTCCTAAAATCTTTGGAGTAAATCAAGCAGAATTTTAAACAGAATCCAGGCTGTTCTATTGGTACCTGTGTTCAGAAATAAAGGATTTGGATTGTAGGTCTTCATCTCTGAGCAAGAAAGGACTACTTTCTTGGAAAAGCTTTAAAATGGCCATTGCGCAAAATAAGGTGACCTGAAATACTGGTGTTTTTTAAAGTGCAAGCTTATTTAAAGGGCAGCTTAGCATTCAAGCCAGCTTCTATTAGTGCAGAAAGGTTGGGGACATTAAAATGAAGTGGGTTCAAGTATGATTTGTAGTATTTTATCAAAATGGGAATGGACGGTAATTTGTTAGAGAAAAAAACGATTAATATAAAGAAATGAACAAAATACTGTTGGCTCTTTTGAATACTGTTTGGACTTTTTCCTGGTATGTACCGTATCTGATCTTCTTAAAAAAGGATCTTTAAAAACTTTTTCAGATTACTGAAGAATATCAGGTACTAAGACCCTGGTGGTCAAACAATCGATAAATTGTCCAGGGCTGACCATTCCCACAGTCATGTCCTTTAGGGAGTTGTTCCTGATGTTGTTCTTGTGAGTCTGATTCTCTAAGCATGCACAAATGTGACCAATTACATATCATCACTGATTTAACCTTCGAATAAGATACTGTACATATTTACATTTTGGGTGGGATCAAATCACACACAAGGACAGTTGAATGATATATCACATAATGTTATGCAATCCAGGGTGCAGTGCTCATCTCACTCTGTTTGACTGAAAAGTAATTTGGCAATTCCCCTGAAAATACTGCACTAGTTCATTAACAGGACGGCACTGATGCTGTCATAGTATACCAGGTTTTGGAGCCCAGTGTCACATATTCCCTGTTTGCGACTAGACTTCTACGTTGAAATTCTTGTTTAGTTTCCCGTTCCTGTTTCCTGTGTTAGTTTTGTAGTCCTTTGTAGTTTCATTTTATGATTGGATTACCCTGATTGTTTCCCCATGTGTTCCTCATTCCCTTGTTTTCCCTTATGTATTTAAGTCCTTGTTTCCCCTGGTTTCCTTGTCAGTCTTCGCATGTGTTATGCTCTGTGCTTGGTTCCCTGTGTTTTCTTTCTTTATATTCTGAGATACTTAGTTTATCTTTGTTTCATTAAAGTAGCATTTAGATACTTTATCCTCACCTACCTTGTTACAAAATAATTTTCTTAAACAATATTTGTGTGTTGTTTTTAGGTAAAATGATCTAAGCATCCTTAAGGATATTTAGATATTGGGAAAACAAGACAAAAATGCTGATGAAAATAATGACTTTTTCAGTGTTATAACTTCAAATATCGAAAATGCTCATGATAGATGCTGTTAAAGGTGATAATAGAGTGAAAGATAGTAAAGGTGAAAGAAGATGGTATGGAAATATAATATTTTTGCACAAGTCAAGTCAAGTGGTTTTTATTGTCATTCAAGCATATACAGTTAGTACAGTACACAGTGAAATGAGACAACGTTCCTCCAGCACCATGGTGCTACATAAATCAACATAGGGCAAACACAGAACCACATGAGACTACACAGACTAAATAACATACCTATATAAAGTGCACTTGCAAACGTGTGCAAAAAGTACGGGACAGTACAATAAATTACTAACAATGAACAGGACAATAGGCACAGTGAGAGACAGTGCAGCGCCGACCAGTACACAGTGGTGCAAAAAGATGACAGTTTCTAAAAATGCCAAATGTAAACATATGGACAGTGCAGTTATTGAGGTAGCAGCCAGGTATATAAATTGACAATATTTAAAGTGCAACTCAGGACACAGGTATGTGTGTCAGTCCAGTCTGAGTATTGAGGAGTCTGATGGCTTGGGGGAAGAAGCTGTTACGCAGTCTGGCCGTGATTGCCCGAATGCTTCGGTACCTCTTGCCAGACGGGAGGAGGGTGAAGAGTTTGTGTGAGGGGTGTGTGGGTCATCCACAATGCTGATTGCTTTGCGGATGCAGTGTTTTGGGTATATGTCTTTGATGGAGGGAAGAGAGACCCCGATGATCTTCTCAGCTGTCCTCACTATCCTCTGCAGGGCTTTGCGGTCCGAAGTCCCAAACCAGGCAGTGATGCAGCTGCTCAGGATGCTCTCAATAGTCCCTCTATAGAATGTAGTGAGGATGGGGGGTGAGAGATGTGCTTTCCTCAGCCTTCGAAAAAAGTAGAGACGCTGCTGGGCTTTCTTGGTGATAGAGCTGGTGTTGAGGGACCAGGTGAGGTTCTCCGCCAAGTGAACACCAAGGAATTTGGTGCTCTTGACGATCTCCACAGAGGAGCCGTCGATGTTCAGCGGAGTGCGGTCGCTCAACAACCATCTCTTTTGTTTTGTCCACATTCAGAGACAGGTTGTTGGCTCTACACCAGTCCGTTAGCCACTGCACCTCCTCTCTGTATGCTGACTCGTCGTTCTTGCTTGACCCACTACGGTCGTGTCATTGGCGAACATGATGATGTGGTTCTGTCTCTCTCTGTGTGTGTGTGTGTGTGTGTGTGTGTGTGTGTGTGTGTGTGTGTGTGTGTGTGTGTGTGTGTGTGTGTGTGTGTGTTTACAATATACAAATAAATCTGTTATATACAGATGCAAGGGAATGTATGGCATAAGAGGTATGGTTTGTTGGAAAAATATAAATAGACAGCTGTTTATAGCACATAATTATTGCTCAATGAGGCAGCTTTGATTTTCTGTTCATGAGATGGATAGTCTGAGGAAAAAAACAGTTTATAAAGGTAGAGGCTGGGTGAGTGGGGTCAAGACTGATTTTTACAGCCCTTTACCTCACTCTGGAAGTGTACAGAAGTGTGAAGGGAGGGCAGGGGGAAACCAATAATCCTCTCAGTGGTCTGAACTGTCCTTTGTAGATTTTTTATGTCCAAACCAGACAGTTCTTGAAGTGCAGAGGACAGACTCAATGACTGCTGAGTAGAACTGTATCAGGAGCGCCTGTGGCAGGTTGAACTTCCTCAACTCGCAAAGGAAGTATAACCTCTGCTGGGCTTTTTTTACAATGAGTCAATGTGGGTCTCCCACTTCAGGTCCTTTGAGATGGTAGTGCCCAGGAACCTGAATGACCCCACTGCTGCCACAGTGCTGTTTAGAATGGTAAGCAGGGGCAATGTTGGGGTGGACTTCATATAGTCCAAAATCATCAAAACTGTTGGCAATCCCATGTTGACTGCATCATCCACAGACATGTTTGATCAATAAGCAAATTTAAGTGGATCTAGAAAGATTCCAGTGATGTCCTTCATGTCCCCTGGTGGGCAACACCAGTCTCTCAAATGAGTTTACGACCACAGATGTCAGAGTGACGGGTCTACCATTTGGGGTTTCTTTGAGACAGGAATGATGTCAGTCCAATGTGAAAACATGCTCAAAGTAAAAAACAAAGTACAAATAAAGAAACCTTTCTTCTAAAATAGTAACCAACAATGTTTTCAGAAAATTCTTCATGCAACTTTTGAGAGCCAGTCCGACACATAACAAATCTCCCCTCTGAGCTCTGTGAGCCGATCAGCTAGTCAACCTCATGGCTGCCAATGATGACATTCCAAAGTTAAAATTAATTTTTTGTGTGCTCACAGTTCAGTGGCAATTATTTTTATATCCGTTTGACTGACTCAAGTCAAAGAGCAGTACAGTAGCTAATGTTGTGAACAGCCTATTTTGGGAAGTGAGAAGAGAGGATTTGGGATTTGGACATGTAAGACACTGAGAGATAATATGAGCTGTGATCAATCCATTGGGATTCAATGGTGATGTCAGGAGGCCCTTAAGCTGTGTAGGAGGGTGAAAAAGACATACGGGTATAAAAGGAGATAATGTGCATCAATCATTCAGATTCTTTCTTCTAAGCCATGTGTGTTCATCCCTATCACGACGCTTACTCTGCCAGATTTACGGCACATATCAGCGGTCACACTTGCACGGTCAAGTCTTGTGCTTCCCCTGGGTGCTTCGGTGGCTGAGTCTGCAGTTGCTAAAAGACTATATTCTAAAGAGTTTATTTTCCTCTAAAAGAGCTAATACAAGTGATTGGCATCATTCAGGTGATTGGGTGCCAGCATGCCAAGGCAGCTTTTGTGGAGGGATCATTTTCTCATTGCGAGAACATGCCCATGAGAACGTTGCGTCACCTACTTCTTCGTGAAGCAGGGAGCCACCATGGCTGCTTCCCAGCCTGGTCTGTCCTGGGCTGATACTCAGGTGGCTGGGTTGGCGAGCACCGCGGGCGATCTGGATGAGGACATGGGAGCTTTTCTGCCGGCTCAACCCCCGTAGACCTCCCATCCCCAGGTATGCTCGTTCTACCAAGAGGATCTATCAAGCGATGTAGGCAGTTAGCCTCAGGGCAGATTTAATGTCTCATTCAGGGCTGCTGATGAGGATGAGTTCTTCGTTGCAGCATCAATAGGTAGGCTTCTGCTTTCGGAAGTGGATGAATCTTCCGAGAACCTGCCCACGGACGGTAGAGCTCTGGATGAGGCTGATGCTGAAATGGCAGCAGTGCTTGCCCGGGAAGCTGCGAACATTGGAGATGAACAACTGAATCTGTCTTACTGAGATGTACATCAACTGCAAATAAAATAGATTATTGGACAACAATCTCTTAGCATGTCGTGTGAGGATGCTTAAGAAATGCAGATTATTTTGTTTTTCAGATGTGTACAAAAGTTATATTTAACAGAGGTTTGTCTCTATTTTGTGTTGCTGATATATTTTTGTTTCATTTGAAGTCACCATTATGGTGATTGGTGTTCACTTGGTTAGACACTTGAACTTTCTAAAGATGTTATATAATTTTTACTCAGCCAGTGCAGTATTATTCAAAAGAACATTTGTGATGTGCTATGGAGAGGATACTTTTTGATGAGTTCAGGTACCTTATTGAGACATCACTCAAAGTGTAAAGAATAGAAGTCATAGCTTAATTTGAAGTTGGCATTACCTATAGAAATATAATTTGCAGATAATAAAGATGGGTAAATGCAATTAATAAACTTAATTTCAGATTCGTGCCGTAATATATTGTGGTTGTCCACATAGTACCGAACTCAACATTGGCACCCAGCATGCACTGTTGCATGAGCTTGAAAAGGAGTTTGTTGATTGTCACCGTTGTTGTGTTTTGTATGTGAAATGTTAATGTCTGTGTGTCTTATTGTCAGCTGAATTGATTATATACTCTAATGACAGTAACTGCTCAATGTGTTACAGCACTATCACATTGACCTATCTTTATTACGATATTCAGTCTGAATTTTTAAATTATTTTAACCAAATCATATCAGAATGCCAAATTATAAACACAACAAAAAAGAAAAGTACTGTCACTTTTAACTTTTATTTTCAGAAAACTTAACATGTGTAAATATTTGTATGAACATAAAAAGATTCAACAACTACGACATAAACTGAAAACGTTTCACAGACAACAGAAATGGAATAATGTGTCCTTGAACAGGAGGGGGGGGGTTCAAAATAAAAATAAACAAAATAAAAAAGTGCATTAAGTACAGCAGATCATCTCCTCCTCATGGACTGCACTATATTTGCCAGTTCTAGCTGAGAGATGTTACTCCACTCTTCCACCAAGGCACTTGCAAGTTCCTGGACATTTATGGGTGGAATGGCCCTAGCCCTAACCATCCAATCTAACAGGTCCCAAACATGCTCAATGGGATTGAGATCCGGGCTCTTCGCTGGCCATGGCAGAACACTGACATTCCTTTCTTGCAGGAAATCATGCACAGAATGAGCAGTATGGCTGGTGGCATTGTCATGCCGGAGGATCATGTCAGGATGAGTCTGCAGGAAGGGTACAAATTGAGGAAGGAGGATGTCTTCCCTGTAACGCACAGCATTGAGAGTGCCTGCAATGACAACAAGCTCAGTCCGATGATGCTGTGACATACCGCCCCAGATGGACCCTCCACCTCCAAATCGATCCTGCTCCAGAGTACAGGCCTCGGTGTAACGCTCATTCCTTTGACGATAAATGCGAGTCCGACCATCACCCCTGGTGAGACAATACCGCAACTCCTCAGTGAATAGCACTTTTTGCTAGTCCTGTCTGGTTCAGCGAAGATGGGTTTGTGCCCATAGCCGACATTGTTGCCGGTGATGTCTGGTAAGGACCTGCCTTACAACAGGCCCACAAGCCCTCAGTCCAGCATCTCTCAGCCTATTGCCGGAAGTCTGAACACTGATGGATGGATTATCCATTCCTGGTGTAACTCGGGAAGTTGTTGTTGCCATCCTGTACCTGTGCAGGTGTTGTTACACATGGTCTGCCACTGCAAGGATGATCAGCTGTCCTTCCTGTCTCCCTGTAGTGCTGTTTTAGGCATCTCACAGTACGGACATTGCAATTTATTACCCTGGTCACATCTGCAGTCCTCATGCCTCCATGCAGCATGCATAAGGCACATTCACACAGATGAGCAGGGACCCTGGGCATCTTTCTTTTGCTGTTTTACAGAGTCAGTAGAAAGGTCTCTTTAGTGTTCTAAGGTTTTATAACTGTGATGTTAATTGTCTACCATCTTTTAGCTGTTAGTGTCTAAACGACCGTTCAACAAGTGCATGTTCATTAATTGTTTATGGTTCATTGAACAAGCATGGAAAACATTGTTTAAACCCTTTACAATAAAGATCTGTAAAGTTATTTGGATTTTTAAAAATGTATCTTTAAAATGCAGTGTCCTGAAAAAGGGACGTTTCTTTTTTGCTGAGTTTATTTGGTTTTAAGCTAGGTATTAGCTCATTGGGGAGCAAAGCTGACTTGATCATCTGGCATAGTAAGCTGCTGAATGAATTGCCATGTTGGCACACTGAAACATCAAAGAGGTAGATTGAAAACAGGCTTTTAAAGCAATGGCCCCTAATCAGGCTAATCAAGCCCACAATAGGGATAAAGGTGGCCAGAGGCAGCAGTTCGGCAGAGAGAGAGCTACAGGCTTTTTGCATTTGTGTTTATGTTTTGTATGTTTTCATTTATCATTAAACATTATTTATATTGTCAAGCCGGTTCTGGCCTCCTCCTTTCCCTTTTACCCCATTACATTGGTGCTGAAATCCGGGAAGGAGGAGGGATGTGCAGTTGTAGACTCCTCGCCATTTCCATCCACCCCAAAGAAGCAGATGCAGCCATCTGGCGAGGGACTGAGGAGGAACGGCCGCCGACCATGAGGGGAGGAGGGGCTCCCTACCAACAGCCAGCAGCAGCTGAGGGGCAGAGGAGACCCCTACCATCCATCAAAATGCGGCGGGGTTTTCCGTCTGCCAGGTGCCAGAGGACTGCCCCCGATCCACCCGGGGAGGAGTGGCTGTCAACCACTAGCGTGTGGAGGAGTGACCGAGGACCAGATTACGGCATATCAGAGAACTGGCGAGTACGTTTTTTTTTTCTCTCTCTCCTCCGTCTCTCCTGCTGTCGCTCCGTGTTGGCCTTTCTCTCTCTTTTTTGTTTTTTTTCCCTCCCCTTGTCTCCCTCCCAGGTCCGAGAAGGTGAGGAAGACCTGCCGGCAGGTGGGGCCGGAAGGGAGGAGGGGTGTATGTCATTCCGGGGGCTCCCCGGCCTGAAGCAAAGGAGGGAGTAGTGTGGCAAGGTGGAGGGGCCTGGCCTCTAATCAGGCTAATCAAACCCACGAGAGGGATAAAGGTGGCTGGAGGCGGCAGTTCGGCAGAGAGAGAGCTGCCCTATGGGTTTATGTTTTGTGTTTATGTTTTAAATTATCATTAAACATTATTTATATTGTCAAGCCGGTTCTCGCCTCCTTTCCCTTTTACCCTGTTATATCAGCAAAATTATTATTGTCATACTGGACAGCATTTACAAATCCTTAAGGCACAGCATCAAAAGCAAAGTGGTCAAGCTTTGGTTGGTTAGTATGGTATATACCTTAAAAACAATATTCTGTTGAGAAAAATTATCTTTCTCCATTGATGTGTATCTGTTGTTGGTGCATCACTGTAACCTAGATTTTTGCTTTTTTTTTAAAGAATAGGAGGGATGAGTTGAAGTTTTGTGGTAATAAACATTATTCCACAAGTGCTGTCAATTGAAATTAACTTGTATTGGACCCAAATATTCCTTTAAATGTGGACCTCAGGAAAAATAAATCTATTATATTAATCCCATTAATGTTATGCCCATTTATAATGGTGACATTGTAAGTTCATGTGAACATGGTGATGACATATTGCATCACCAAATCTTGTATTTACTGTATTAGAATAAAATGACTAGTTCGGGCAGGAATTTCTGAATGGCGCAAGATTATATGTTCTTTGAACTTCTTATCTGTCAGACAATCAGCTCGCTCACATGGTGAAAGCTAAAAGGTATTTTGTAATCTTGTAATATTGTAGCCAAACACTCTCTTTGCTTGACATGTGCTGTGAGTTTTTCTCTGAAAATTGCTATTTACTCAGGTGGTTGCTGGGGCTTTTATTTGAGCAGCTTGCACAGTAAGGTCTGCTTTAGGACATGACACATAGAAGCATGTCTTTATCAAGGTAGCTGTAGCCAAATCAGGCATTGGCACCCATTGCTATTGTAGGTCATTAGTTTACATGAATCCAAACATAGCTAGGCTAAGTCACTAGTTAAATGAGTTATGTGCTTTCCGTTTAAGCCATTCAGCCAAGCAGTCCAAGACAGTATACTGTGCAAAAGTTTTAGGAACTTGTGAAAAATGTTACAAGGTGAAGATTTCTTCAAAAATAATGCTATAAATAATTTTCATGTATCAATTAACATCATACAAATTCCAGTAAACCTTAAAGCTAAATCAATATTTGGTGTGACCACCTCTGTCTTACACCTTACACCACGTGGTTAGTGGCAGGTAGGATATTCCAAGCTTCTTGAATAAATTGCCACAGTTCTTCTGTCTTTTTTTGTCTCAATTGCTTCTAATCCCAGACTGACTCAATGATGTTGAGATCCGGACTCAGTGGGGGCCATTCCATCTGTTGTAGGGCTTCTTGTTCTCCTTCTATTCAATTTGATGCATCCTCATAGACTGGGTATCTGTACACTGAAGAATGCTGTACTGATACGAGCAGGGAATAAAACAGAACAGGCATCTGTTGTCACTCACTGTAGACATATCTCCCAGGAAAATCAAAAATCACCTGGAACTGTTTGCTGAATGTGGCCATTAGAGATTCTGTTTTATTTAATATCACACAGGCCAATTAACACTGACTGAATGCAGCCAAACCCAGTTAGTGTTTGTAGTCTGCTCCAACTCTACACAATGTTCACCTTATTGACATGCATCCTCCTAGACTGATTCTTATTATTACGCAAATGGAAAAAAATATATCTAGCTCTAAAAAAAAGGCAATAAATAAATAACCATCAAAAAATTAATTTAAATATTTTCCTACCTCTCGAAAAACCAGTACAGTGCACAAATATTTTAATTTTTTTCTTAACAAAATTACATATTTTTTTGTCGAAAATATTAGAAAATGTAATGTGCTCCCAACTATGTTCATTTCTACAGAGAAATAGTATATATGAACAATTTCAGTCAGGATTTAGGCCCATCACAGTACAGAGTCTGCACTTATCAGAGTTACAAATTACTTGCTCTTATCATCTGATTGCAGCTGCATTTCTCTTCTAGTGCTTTGGGATCTTAGTGCTACCTAAGACATTCTCTTAAATAGGCTAAAGAATTAAGTTAGCATTAGTACACTTGCATTAGCATGGTTAAGGTCCTATTTATCATACTGCTACCACTTTGTATGTGTAAACGAGGAATTGTGAAATCAAACAAAAGTATGGAGTGCCACAGGGTTCAGGTTTAGGACCTCTGCTTTTCTCCTTATACATGCTTATCCTGGGAGATATTATCAGGAATCATGGAATAAGTTTCCACTTTTATGCAGACAATACCCAACTTTATATTTCTTCTAAATCCAATGAAAATTCACAATTCTCTCAATTAACAGAGTGTATCAATGAAATCAAAGATTGGATGGCCAGAAATGTCCTTCTACTCAATTCCAACAAAACAGAGGTACTAATTTTTGAACCAAAATAAGCAGCTTTTGACTCTCAACGTTTGTACTGTTACGTTGTCTTCTTCGGCAAAGAATTTATGTGTTATATTTGAGTCCTCTAAAGCCAACTGTGAGGAACACACCAAAATGTAAACAGTTATTCATTGAGAACCATACTCTTTGTTGCATCTTTCCAAATATCATTCTTCATTTCATACATTCTAACTAGGTTTGTTTACGATTCTGCAATTTGCATGAGTGTGTCAGTTGCATCAAACCCGACCCAACATGTTCTTTTTGGTGCCATTTTTAGTCCAAACGTGTTCAGGAAGAGATTTTAGAGCTTCAGTTGACACTTGTTAGAATAAAGTAGGGGGGCTCATGTTCTGAAACTATGTTCTGATCCCCCTTGATGTAGGGCATCTTTATTAATTTGGCAGCAATGCATTGGATTTTATTACATTTTACAAGCTCACTATAGTCATATAGTCCTGGAGTGCATTAAGGTAAATGTATTTGGCATTATGTTCATGATTGAGGGGCCCAAGCACAGGGCTGGGCTTGAGCTCTGAGATCCCAAGAGCTCTGGTTTCATATTAGTCCCAGGGCCAATTATTTCTTTAGATAAAGAGCTTCCAAGAGCATTGTTTGATTTTTGTTTTTGTTCTCCCAATTTGGAATGCCCAATTCCCACTGCTTACTAGGTCCTCATGGTGGCACGGTTACTAACCTCAATCCTGGTAATGGAGGACAAGTCTCAGTTGCCTCCACTTCTGAGGCATCAATCCATGCATCTTATCACGTGGCTCGTTGTGCATGTCACAGCGGAGACTCCACATGTGGAGGCTCATGCTACTCTCTGCGATCCACGCACAACTTGCCACACGCCCCATAGAGAGCGACAACCACTAATCGTGACCTTGAGGAGGTTACCCCATGTGATTCTACCCTCCCTAGCAACCGGGCCAATTTGGTTGCTTAGGAGACCTGGCTGGAGTCACTCAGCACACCCTGGATTCGATCTCTTGACTTAGATCTCTTGGGTGGTAGTCAGCGCTAATTCTCGCTGAGCTACCCAGGCCCTCCCTTCAAGAGCATTGTTGACTTCCAAAATATTTGGTTATGAATCTGATTGTCATTGCTACAGTTAAAAAAGGACTTTGTAACAAGCTATGAGCAAATATATAAAATTGTATCCAGTGTCTGGACAGTTCCTCTTGCATTTGTCATATACAAAGAAATGTACGTGTTCAATGAAAATGGCAAGCTGGTGCAAAATCAAGTTATCACTCTAAAATAGTGATGGGTCATTCATCAGTGTTCATTTTGAAAAAATCTTTTATATGACTCACAGCCGCAAAGTCTCTGTATAGCAAACAGAAGTTACTTAATACTCATAAATGCTCCCAACAAGCAGTTTGAGATGCTTTATTTTTGCCCTTAAAGTCACATGAAAGTGTTTCTGTTCAATAATTGTAACTTCTTTATTTCTTGCAATTTATAAATTTGTGAATATTTCTGTCATGATGTTGTTTCATCCCATTGAATCTGGTAATAAAGAGTAATGTTTTAGACTTTGGATGACTTTTATCTACTTATCAGAAAATATCATAGACTACAAGAAACCCCATATTATTTACTTGTTTATTGAGTTGATTTTAAATAAACTGTAATGTATTTTTCCATCATGATGCATCCCCTCGTTTTATTATTTATTGCTTATGTTCTTGTTGGGATAGACCCAAATTAAGCATTAATTATTTATTATCTAATTTTACACTTGGGATAAAATATTGTGTCAACATGCATGAAATACATGAAAATAATTCATCATGACAATTCATGATTTTAAAAAGACATTTATTGCCACACTGACATGTCCTGATCATGATACAAGCAACTGCAACGTAAAATTATCTGATCTTCCCATCACTACTCTGAAAACACTTTAGATGGTCTATGATGATATACTCATTACTCTCTGCTTTCCTTGGTGACTTGGTTGTTGTTGCGCAGTGAAACTGTCACTGTTTAAAAGCTAGAGGCTTGGGCCCCAAATACTGGTGAGTGAGGGCTGTAAAGCTTTATATGACAGGTCTGCAATAGACTGTTGTGATATTTACTGATGGGATGCTGTCAGTGAGCTGGTGGGGGTGGGATGTGCCCTGTCGTCCAAATGTAGACTATTGAGCTTTCAGTTCAGTTGTTTTCCCTCACTCTGACTCATACACTTTTCCCTGATTATTGAAACTAATCTGTGAAATCTGCAGTATATAGGAAGCTTTAGGTGTTCCTCTAGGCCAATATCAATAGGTTGATATAAAAGAGGTCATATTTTTTCTCTGATGTTATACTGTACTCTCAGATATTGGAATTTCACTTGACATTTTCTGACACTTAGAGATGCCAGCCGTCCCATATTACGAGGAATGTCCCGTATTTTGTAAAAAATGAAGACATCCCATTAGGGGTGTGCAGAAAAGCCATTATATCAACCAACCAACGAGGTTTTATGCTGAGGAAGCGGAGGAAGATGGCGCCGGTGTACGTGGCATGCCGTCTGATATCTCTGCTTCTCTGCGCTATATTTGTGGTTTTAAACACTTCTAACTGCTACTCGCTTCTGGCTTATGATCGCCAAATACTTCTGGATATTCGAGACTCTTTTGTGGCCACATATAACCCAGAGTTAAAAAGCTCTGTGGCTGGATCACAACCCTGCTCCCCAAACTCTACCTGGGATATTCCAGAATATCTGCGCAGTTGGCATCATGGGGTTCCCCGCAGAAAGCGCCGCAGGAGACGCGGCAAGCGCGGAGGGGTTGCTGTCAAACTGAAAATGACACTGTACGCCGCCCGCGCGTCCAGCCACTTTCCTATGATGACGCGGAATCTAGGCGTTGGACGATGTGCTGGATGGCGTTTGCTCGATCCACCTGTTCGCTGGCTTCGGACCATCATTCAGGATTCTCCTTTGACGATCCCCTGTTACCCTCCTATCCGTGTTTGTCACGGTGGAGCTACTCAAGAGAATCTTCGCCTTTTGAATAGAGCCTTCTGTCTAAGTCTTCAGCATAAACCGCTGAAGTTGCCATGGAGACCTACGGGGGTTAACTTTAATAATTTGGCAGTCTTGCGTGAGGAGGCTGCACCAGCCTCGGCTGCACCGTTACGATTGCTGGAATCTGCACTGATAAATGTGCGCTCGATTAATAACAAAGCCTTGACTGTATGTGATCTAATTATGGATCAAAACTGGGATCTCATATGCTTAACAGAAACCTGGCATAAAGAGTCTGACGGTCTACTCCTTAATGAACTGACTCCTGAGGGATATGGATTATGCGATCTTCCGCGCTGCAACTGGAAGAGGAGGTGGTATCATTGTGCTGTTTAAACAGCCTCTAGGACTGTGTTCTGTGGAAATCCCTTCGTTTACCTCATTTGAATGCCTCGCCTTGAGTGTTTCTGCTTCAGCATCTACGGTCATTGTGACTGTGTACAGACCTCCCAAGGGTAACAAAGAATTTATATCTGATTTTGCTGAACTACTGTCTGTGTTGGTTTTAAAATTTCAGAAAATTTTAATTCTTGGTGATTTTAATATACACATGGACAAAAAAGATACTTCATCAACTAGAGACTTTACATCTTTATTAGACTGTTTTGAGTTACATCAAGTTGTGGATTGTCCTACACACAATAAAGGCCACATTTTGGATCTTGTGATTCAAAATGGTACACTTGTGTCTGGGCTGTCCGTATCTGATTTTGGGCTATCTGATCACTTAGCCATTCTTTTCAAGTTGGAGTTACCTGATTTACTGACTACTACTTCCCGTATTATTTATTACCGTAAGTGGAGATCTATTGCACCCACCGACTTCTCAGACTTTATTGACTCTGCTATTAGCTGTATTATACCATCTGATGCATTGGATGATAAAGTAAATCGGTTGTACACAATTCTTTCATCTGGCCTGGACACTTTTGCTCCTCTGATGTCACGTGCTGTATCTTTTAAACGATCTGCCCCGTGGTACAACGATGATGGCGCTCTACTGGTCTAACTGTGTATCATCTGGCTTGGAAAGAAAGTTTGGGAGAATACAGGACTGAAATTGTATCGAGAAGGTCTGCTTATTTCTCCCAGATCATTGCAAGTAATCAAGATAACCCAAGAAAATTGTTTAATTCTATCAACAATCTTTTAAACAGAAATAACACTCCCAATGTCCCTCCTTCTGTTCAATTATGCAATAAGTTTCTTGTGTTTTTTGGCAATAAGATTGAGGGGATAAGAGATCAGATTACTACCACTAATACAACTGTTACCCCAAAAATAAGTAACATGGAATTTTCTGGTGTTTGTTTTTCAGAATTCTCCATGTTAGATTCTCAATCCCTGTGTAATGTGGTTCTAAAAATGAAGGCTGCCACCACAAGTGTTGATCCCATACCAGCTGGGTTGTTTCAGTCATGCTTTTCTTCTTTGTGTCCGGCTGTATTGAGTATTATAAATGACTCACTGTTTTCTGGTGTCATGCCATCTGCACTTAAAATTGCTGCTGTAACCCCTGTTCCAAAAACAAATAGCCGTGACTTTGAGAATCTAGCAAATTTTCGTCCCATCTCTGGTCTCCCTTTTATTGCTAAAATCCTGGAACGTATTGTTGCTTCACAATTGCTTTCTCATTTGTCTGCAAATAACCTCTTTGAGCCACTTCAATCTGGCTTTCGTAAAATGCATAGCACTGAGACAGCATTAGTCAAAGTCACAAATGACTTATTGATGGCTTCCGATGCTGGTTGCTTATCAATACTGATTCTGCTCGATCTCAGTGCTGCTTTCGACACTATTGATCATAGCACTTTACTCTGCGCTTAGAGTCTGTCTTTGGTGTATCTGACTCTGTTCTGAGCTGGTTTACGTCTTATTTTTCGGATCGCAAACAATTTGTTGTGCTGGGTGGCTGCAGATCTGAGGCTGGTATGGTAAAATTTGGTGTTCCTCAGGGTTCAATTTTGGGTCCTTACTTTTCACTCTTTATATTTTTCCTCTTGGCCAACTCTTGAGGTCTCTAGGTCTTGATTTTCATTTTTATGCGGACTGACACCCAGATATATGTACACTCAAAATCTGATGTAAATGTGGTCGTATTACATCTTTCTAACTGTATCACAGTTATTAAAAATTGGATGTCTGCTAATTTTTTATGCTTAAATAGTGATAAGACTGAGGTGATGCTTATTGGTTCGCCTCACCAGTTACGCAGAGTGCAACCTGTAGCGTTACAAGTGGACGGCTCTGTAATCCAGTTTCAATCAAAATTAAAAAATTTGGGAGTAATTTTTGATTCTAATTTAACATTCGATCTTCACGTATGTAATACTGTTAGAGTTTCTTTTTTCATCTCAGAAATATATCCAGATTACGGCCCATGCTGTCCTTTCCTGTATCTGAAAAATTAATTAATACTCTGGTTTTTTCTAGAATTGATTACTGCAATGCCTTGTTAGCAGGAGCATCAAAATCAATTCTGAATAAACTTCAGTTGGTACAAAACTCTGCCGCACGTATTCTGACTAGGACAAGACAAAGAGATCATATAAAACCCATTTTAGAGATCTTGCATTGGTTACCTGTTAAATTTCGTGTTGATTTTAAGATTCTGATGTTGACGTACAAGGCATTGAATGGACTCGCCCCTCAATATCTCGCCGAGCTTTTAAAGCCCTATATCCCAACACGTAATCTTCGCTCTGCTGATGCCGGTCTTTTGCAAGTTCCGTAACGAAGCTAAAAACAATGGGTGATAGGGCATTCTCCTCAGTCGCCCCAAAGTTATGGAACTCCTTGCCTTCCGAAATCAGATCTGCACCATCTTTGAAAAGTTTTAAAACATCACTTAAAACTCATTATTTTACGGAAGCATTTGGGTAAAGGTAATATTGGTGGTTGTCAATGAGATGTATCTTATGGTCTTAATCTGTCTTGATATTTATTTATAATTTGTTTTTAGGTTTGTAATCCTGTGTGAAATATTTTGTATTGTGTGATCATGCCTTTTTATGTGTTTTTATATATATATATTTTTTTATTTTTTTTTTATTTTTTTTTTATTTTTTTTTTTTTTAATTTTGCTTATGTAAAGCGCTCTGAGAATTAACTTTTAAAAGCGCTATACAAAATAAAGTTATTATTATTATTATTATTATTATATGTATTTGTATCTGAATCTATACATATGACAAAATTATCTGTATCTATCTCTGTATTCAGATAGAACCAGGTGTGTGGCGGGAGCTAAACCGGAAGTGCGTCAAAACTAAATGAAATACCAATTTTTAAATGCTACTCTTACAATTTATAGTTCCATTAATAAAATATGCCTTTAATATGCCTTTTCATAATAATAGCATAATAATAATAATAATAATAATTATTATTATTATACAACTAATATTTTAAATCATGTTATTTTATTCTTATTTTTCTTACCATATGAAGTAGAATTTGTAGGCTATATTAACTGTGGAATATGATGTGGTTTCTCCTGGTATTTCTGATATTAATATCTGCATGAAACAGAATTTTCATTTTTCTGTGCATGTATAACAACTATAATGGCTCTGGAAAGCCCACAGGTTTGTTTTGTAATTTTCTCTCCCTCGTGTTTTGCAGGCATGTTTGACTGACATGATCAGCGTTTTCATGGGAATGTTCATTGTTCTCAGGGCTGTGCCGATCATGCCACTGATTGCTTGTAGAGCAACACCTGTTCCAGTCTGATTGCACTCCCTACATATGTCCTCATGTTTCTCTGTTTCTTTACCAGATTATTATGTTAAATTGAGTACTAACAATGCTCTCCTTGTCTAGCTGCCTTGTCCTGTCATTCTGTTGGTTTGCCCGTGGTGTTCGGGTTGTGGTTTGCCTTTCAGTCTTCACTGAGTTCAGCCTGGCAATCCACAAAGGAATTCCACTGGACAACTCTCTTATTGCTAAGCTTCTACAGAGAATTCTGCCCAGCTGCTCCTGACTTCCACGACATGCGCACTTCATAGACAAACTCACTACTCTCTGCACGGTGGCACATTACTGACTTTATATAAATTCATAATAAATAATTTTGGAACTGTTACCTCTGCTCCTGGGTCAATCTGTCCAGCACCTACACGTTACAGAATAATCTGGCCACAATATGGACCCAGCGGAGGATTCTACTCTTCGCTCCGTCCTTTCTCAACAGGGTGTTCTGCTGGGATGTTAGCAAGACCAGATTGCTGCCGCTAATCAGGCTTTGGAGTTGATGGCCTCACGTCTCATCAATCTCACATCTTATGTGCAATAGCTCTGCCCATTCACGACTCGTGAATCTCCGCAGGAGGTTTCCTCACCAGCCCCCATGGTGAGTGTATTCTGAATGTTTTGAAGCCCGCATTAGGTTTCAGTTGAGACTGAATCCAGCAGCACATTTATCTCATAGTGTTCTTTGTTTTTTACGTTGCAACCCTCCACGTTCGCCTTAGTCACCATTAAGGTGGCTTGTGTCATGACACTCCTCACTGATAGGGCTGGTGAATGGGGCACTGCAATGTGGGACAACAAACATCCCTGTTGTGCTTCATATCAGACATTTATTTCGGAGTTCCGCCGAATGTTTGATCACTCGTCTCAAGGTCAGGAGGTGGTGAGGATTTTGTCTGGTCTCTCCAAAGGAGATTGACTTGTTGCGGATTATGTAATGTTTTGCTTCTTGTGAATGGAATGATCACGCTATGAGAGATTGCTTTGTGCACAGGCTTTCTGATGCCATTTTGAATTAGATTTATTCATTGGATTTACCTCCACGCTTCAACAATTTGGTGGATTTGGCTATTCAATCAATCAACGCCTCGCTCTACGTCGCAATCACTGGTAATGCTGCTTTCCACCTGATGTGGCAGTAGATCATCCTGCCCACTCTGCCTTGCCAGCCTACTCACCTGAACCTCAACCTGATCAGGAACCCATGCAAGTCTCCAGGACTCAAATCTCCCATATGGAGAAACACTGGCACCTTCTTAATGGACTGTATCTGTACTGTGCTGCCCAGGGTAACCTTGCTGCTGCCTGTTCGTTAAAAGACATTGCTCTTCGGTAGGAGAGGGGTTACTGGTGAGCGCAACACCTTTGGATAAATCCCCTGGACTTCAGACACTTCTTCCGACTCGACTGCAGATTGGATCTGCCTAATATACTGTTTCTGCTTTGATTGACTCCAGCGCTGAGGGTAATTTTATGGACCTTGAATTAGCATCCAGATGGTGACTTATTGGGTTCTTCCCATTGAACATGAACTTTTTTGGTTAGTGACATCAATGGACATCCGGTTGCTGACAGCAAGCTGCACAAGTGTTTGTAGCCTGCTTAGTATTGCTTATTCTTATTCTCATATATTCATTGTTTTATCCTTTGTCATTTTCAGGTATTTCTTCTTTTCTACTCTTTCATCTTTGTGTAATTTACCTGTTGTTGCTGGCGTTTTCCTCACGTGCAACTTCAATCCTTCGCTGTCACAGGTCATGAAGAGCCAACAAACTTATAGAAACATCAAACCCACAACATATTTGTTAGATCCGATACCAACTAAGCTCTTAAAAGAGGTATTTCCTGTCATTTCAGAACCTCTTCTTAATTTTATTAACTCCTCACCACAACTTGGTCCTGGGGAACTGGCTAATTATAGTCTGATTTTAAATCTCCCGTTTATGTCGAAAATACTAGAAAAGGTTGTATCCTCCCAAATATGTTATATGTATAGAATTAGAGTATACTATAAATAGTATATATGAACAATTTCAGTCAGGATATAGGCCTCATCACAGAACAGAGATCAGAGTTACAAAAGAGTTACAAATTGCTCTTATCATCTGATCGTGGCTGCATTTCACTTCTAGTGCTTTTAGATCTTAGTGCTGCATTCAACACAATAGATCACGACATTCTCTTGAATAGGCTAGAAAATTATGTTGGCATTTGTGGAGTTGCATTAGCATGGTTTAGGTCCTATTTAGCAGACTGCTACCACTTTATCTATGTAAATGAGGAATTGTCAGACCAAACAAAAGTAAAGTATGGAGTGCCACAAGGATCAGTTTTAGGGCCTCTGCTTTTCTTCTTTTATATGCTTCCCCTAGGAGATATTATCAGGAATCGTGGAATAAGTTTCCACTGTTTTGCCAACAATACCCAACTTTATATTTCTTCAAAACCTGATGACATTTCACAATTCTCCAAATTAGCAGTGTATCATTGAAATTTCCTTCTGCTCAATTCTGACAAAACAGAGGTACTAATTATTGGACCAAAAACCTCTAAAAATAAGTAGCTAAAGTATAATTTGACTCTCGATGGATGTACTTTTTCATCGTCTTCAACGGCGAAGAACTTTTATATTTGATACCAATCTGTCCTTTGAAAATCAGGTAGAACAGCATTCTTCCACCTAAGAAATATTGCTAAATTATGGCACGTGCTCTCTGTTGCTGATGCCGAATGTATTAATGCATTACTGGGAGGATGTCCAGCAAGATCAATAAATAAACTTCAATTGGTTCAAAATGCAGCAGCCAGAGAGCTAACGAGAACCAAGAAATATGATCATATTAGCCCCATTTTATCATCATTACATTGGCTACCTGATTTCATACGTGTCGCTGTGTGAAGATGACTAAATTCAGATGGTACCAGCCACTTTAGTCTATTACGATGGACATCAGAGGATGAACTGATGACAAATCCAACCATAAGACATATACCATTGTCTGAACCTTGGACTTAGGATGGACCCCACCGAACCTCACCAAAATTACCGGCCAGGTTGAACTGCGATGCACCTAACATTACACGTTATGAGCAACCTGATTTGTCAAGGTATTATATCCAGTTGAAACTTTAAGTTACCATACAGGGTTAAAGATTACAGTAAAATCAATACACATATTTTAAAAAGGTACATCAGGCTATAATCATTCATTTGTCAGTTATAAAAGTGGTCACGGGCCATAGAGTCATTTTCAGGATTATCTAGCAAGGCTAGATATGGGGTATATTCTGTATGTGGTTCCATGTCCTTGGAATGTGCAGAGGGGGAGAAACAGATGTCCCTGTTTTAGGTCCGTGTTGATTTCAGGCCTTGGGACTGTATTCTTAAATATCTGTTTCCTGATATGGTCGTGGATTTATGCATTTAAGGTCACAAGGTGTTACTTGGCCATTTGGTCTTACCGAAGGTTTAAGTTTGTGGAGCAAAGGAGGATCTTCTTTATTGATCATATATATTATTCTTTATTAATTATTTTATTATTTATTTTTGGTCCTTTGACATGTAATCGGGTAGTCCAATCAACTCATGTATATCTTTTTGTCTAACATTTAAATTTATCAGTTTTGCAAATAAGCTGGTTTCACTGCAGCATACTGCAAAAGTTTTTTTCTATGCTATTTGATCAGGTGGGCCCTGGGGATATCTTCTTGCATTGAAAGGTCTGAGATATACAGTAGAAGTGCGTCTTTAATAAGGTAAGCCTTAACCAAATCTGGCCTGGCACCCATTGATATCTAAGGTCATTAGTTCAAATAAACCCACACATAGGTAGGCCAAGTCAATAGTTAAGTAAGTTCTGGGCTTTCCTGGTCCATTATGAGTCAGGTCACTAGCTGTTTAAGCCATTTGGCCAAGCTGGACCATGCACACTTAGCTAACATACACTTGGTGCACATGACACTTTGACGTAACAGCAGTACACAAGTTCAGGTGGTTGATCTACTTGTTTGGGGGTTGAGTGTTTTGTTATACGTTTGAGCAGCTTACCTGCTCTGTAGGAGGGTTGAAAGGTTGTTTAATTGTGCAGCAGTATGTCATACATGGTCGCTGCAGCGTGTCCTGTGTTTTGTCTAATTGTGCTGCAGCAGCATGTCCACATGCTTAACTCATTATGCCTGTGTTCTGTATGTTCTAGCAGTAGCAAGTCTTCATACATGCTCTGCAGCAGCAGCAAGAACATTTGAGATCTAGTCCACCAAGAAGACCAGTATCCTCTCAATATGTCACACCCACATGAAAAGGTTTAATCTTTCTGATAATTGTAATGACTGAACTTTATTTATTTAATGTTTTATTATTTTAGCACCATATTATCAATTTAATCAGCAATATAATGTTTTTTAAATAATTGTTTTATCTCAAAATACTTTGTTTACCCAACAACCAGGTAAGAACGTCATGGTTACTGTTGTAATCTCCGTTCCCTGATGGAGGGAACAAGAACTTGTGTTGAATGTAGTGACAAGGGATCTTTCTTGAGAGCATCGCATACCTCTGGATTTGAGAAAAGGCCAATGAGAAATTGGCTGACAGAATTTGCATGTCCCACCCCCGGACATACAGGTATAAAGGGAAGCGGATGTGCGTCTGTCAGTCAGGTTTTTCACTGAGGAGCCGAGAGTACGGTTCGGCTGTTTACAGTGGTAGGTCTAGTTTCATGGCAAGGGGGACACAATATCTCGTTCCCTGAAGGGAGGTTACAACAGCAACCATGACGTTCCCCTTCTGTCACTCACTCGACATTGTCTCCAACGTCCCAGAAAAGTGTCATATACAGTTCTTAGGTTCCCAGCACCCCTGAGGGGGGAACAAGTGATATGAATATCATGGAGGCAAGCCGGCCAGCCGCAGTCTTTCTCTCTCTATGTTTCCCGTCATAGAGCATAAAGCGGCCGGGGCTATCTTAATGCTATGAAACGCATCAGAGAAGGTGTTCTTTTCCGTTCCTATTCTTTCAGGGGGAAAAGATTCTGCGGAGACCACATCCTGCACAGGCTGGGGGGAGGTAACATGTGGCCAATATGTCACATGGGTTGTCAAGCCACACGTGGAAGTGGCGCTGTGTTAGGTCCTACCTAGTGTAAGATTAAATATGCAGAAGAATTCCAGCAACATCATTTGAATCAAGGAAAAACCCAGCCTTTCAGTTTGGAACGTTTCCACATCGTAAATTACAGGCCTTCAACCGGAACCCCCACACAGAGTTAAACCAGGCTGTTCTGTGTAAGGTTACAAGGACCATCAGATTTGCACGACTCGAATATCAAGATATTTCATCTTAATCCAAGAACATTTTACAGAAAGTCACAATACTTTATCGATTTAGCCCTCTAGAATGTACAGAATGTATTTAAATCCACGATTTATACAAGACCTAGTCTTGCTAGGTAATTCTGAAATTGCTTTGAACTGTGGTAACTTGTATAACTGACAAATTAATGATTATAGCCTGATATACTTCTTTAAAATGTGTGTAATGTTTCATCCATGTTGTTTAACCAATTAATTAACTAGTATTATTTTGTAACCAGGGATTTTCATGTTTTTTTACCTACACGTATAACATCCATGAAAAAATTTAATGTTTAGTATGTAAGCATTTGCTGGCGTATTCAGAGAAACTGATGACAACGAATATCATGTCTCTTGTACCATTCTCAGGATATAAAAGTTCATGATTAAATATGCACTATTTTTGAGCTGGAGATTTGTCAGACTGGACCAAGGGCCATAAATCAACTGTCGGAAAAGACAGGCCAGTTGACCATGTGACTGAAAAGTCACTTCTGATTGGCACAGGACACCTTTGGGGATGCGGCCAATTTCAGTTCAAATATTTCCAAACAGGAAGGACATGCTCTCTTGTCTCTCCTTATTTGGTTCTCCTCTCTTCTGCCTGTATGTGATTCGCTCACTGCCGGGTCCATGCCATGTTAGGCCCAAGAAAGCTCATCACTCTCTATGGTTCACACACCCTTGAGAAGGCCTCAATTCAAAGCTAACCCCATAATTCATACAGACAAAATCATCATTCATCCAAAACATCGATGGAACAAACTTTCGACCAAGAACCAAGCAACACAAAGAACACAAGGAAACACCAAAGACACGCAAGTACATCTCCAATATTGCGCTCAAAGTGCTGGTGTATTAATTAAATAATTTGGGTATTCCGATAGCAAATCAATGTAGACTCAAAGAAGTATAAATGGTTCTTAAGTTATTGTCAACAGACTCCATAAAGTTCATTTTCACTGTACTGATCACTTTTTTCACCACCCTGTCTTATGTATATATGTGGCATAAAGATTAGATTTATGTTTAGAATATTAATAAAGTTTGGGTCAACATCGATTTGAGTCTACATCGATTTGCTATCGGAATACCCAAATTATTTCATTAATACACCAGCACTTTTAGCGCAATATTGGAGATGTGCTTGCGTGTCTTTGGTGTTTCCTTGTGTCTTTGTCTTTGGTGTTTCCTTGTGTTCTTTGTGTTGCTTGGTTCTTGGTGTTCGAAGACGACGTAACTGTGGTATATTTTGATAAATAATCTCATCCCTGTTTCTAAATGATTTAGCTTCAAAGCTGTACCTAAATACGTGTAATATTATTTTCAATAAGCTATGAGAATAATATCAATCCAATAAGTGAATTAATTATAATTCACTTATTAAAGCTAATTCCTTACAGTAGAAATTGTGAGCTGATACAACTAGACATTGTATTACGATTTCAATGGTGGAGCGCCGGCCCACCAGGAATGGACAGTCACGTGCCCCCCCCAGCACGCTCGCTTGCTTCAGTCCGGGCACAAGGTGAGGGTGGCTCGCCTCATAGCCAGCCCGCATTCTCCCTCGAGCCCCCTGAGTTGGATGATGATGTTGCCGCTGCATCGGAGAACGTTCAGGCAATGGAAGCTACAAAAGTACATAAAGGCAGCATAAAAGTAATCCATATGACTCCCGTGGTGAAATCCATATCTTCTGATGCGATATGATTGGTGTGGGTGAGAAACAAATAAATATTGAAGTCCTTTTTTACGCACTGATTCTTGAGATATGAGACAAGACACATTTAAGATCAATAAAGTCTACGTAGTACACTTAAAGCATTGAATCTAAATGTATAGCTCATTCTAGATTATTGGATACATAAACCTTAAATGGATAGTTCACCCAAAAATAATTAAATGATCATTATTTCCTCTTAACTCATCATCTATTTTAGCATCATATATATATATATATATATATATATATATATATATATATATATATGTCAGTGAAAATATGATCGATTTACCAGTAAGCCTAATAAGCCTACAGGGTTGTGCACCATTCATAATTGAGATTGTTTTAATGCTAAATTGTAATTCAAAATAGATTTGAAGGAAGTAGATTTGAAATGGAATGAAATTTTTAGAAAATAATAAACTGCTGTAAGTTTTTAAGTATTTATAAAATTTTAAATATGTATAATTTTATTTATAAAAATGCATAATCAAAATGAATGATGTATGTATATGTACAGTATGTGCAAATGTATTTATTTATTTATATTTTGTTATATATAATTAAAATGTGTATTTGCGTGAATTTTCTTTCAATAATTATTTATCTTGGGGGTCTGGGTAGCTCAGCGAGTATTGACACTGACTACCACCCCTCGGGTCGCAAGTTCGAATCCAGGGTGTGCTGAGTGGCTCCAGCCAGGTCTCCTAAACAAACTAATTGGCCCAGTTGCTAGGGAGGTTAGAGTCACATGGGGTAACCTCCTCGTTGTCGCGATTAGTGATTGTTGCTCTCAATGGGGATCGTGGTAAGTTGTGGGTGGATCACGGAGAGTAGTATGAGCCTCCACATGCTGTGAGTCTCTGCGGTGTCATGCACAGCGAGCCACGTGATAAGATGCACGGATTGACATCTCAGAAGCGGAGGCAACTGAGACTTGTCCTCCGCCACCCTGATTGAGGTGAGTAACCGTACCAGCACGAGGACCTACTAAGTGTCCAATTAATGATTTAAACTCATAATTTAAAAGTAAGCTAATGAATGAATTCAGAATTTTGCCTAATCTCTAAACACAGAGAATGACAATTACTTATGGATAATTTCAACCTTATATTGAAAGATTTCCACACCTAAGAAAATAAAAATAAAAAATAGACTTGGACAATTACATTTGAAAACAGAAAATTCAGAAATCTACAACAATCTTTCCACAAACATGCACACACCTGTCAGCCTTCCAGTGTAAGATAAACTCGTGATGATCACTGCTTGAGATTCTGCTGGGTTTTACAAAATAAGGTCTCAATCAAATATCAGAGGGACAGAAATTCAAGTTTTGGAATTCATAATAAAAACTGGCAGAAGAATGTTGAAAAATGTATCTTAAACATACATTAGACCAGTGATTTTCAACTGGTGGGTCGCAGGTATTCTGATAATGTCAAGGACAGCAGGTAAAAAAAACAATAATGTTCTGCAACTCATATTACCCCATAACTGCAGAATATTAACCATATTACCACCTATTGTTAGTTTAGCAACATAAACCGGCATAAACTTTTTTATAAAGGAGAAAAATATGTCCACAGGGCCAAAACTGTATTAAGTTGAAGAAACACCTAGTCATTGAGTGCAGATGACAAGTATCTTTCATACAGTAAATCTTAAATAAAATATTACACCATTGCATGTAATATAAATAATATGATGTTGCACATTAACGTACGATCTTTATCTAAATGTAAAAAGGCAGCATTTTTGGAGAAAGCATGCTGACCTCGAGACAAACACTCTTTTAAATGTTATTTCCATGATTTCTACAAGCTATAACATGTAAAATATAAGGAATATTTTAGAGAGAAGAAAAAATGAAACGTGGAAATGTGTGTCTTTAATGTGTTGGAAAATAGCAATAAATTACACTACCATGCTTGTCCTTTTTAGATTTAAAACAGGGTAAAAAAAAAAAAAAAGAAATTCCTCTGTGACCTTTATTTTGTCTTTCCTGGAATTTGATGACACTGTACTCAAGAGAAGAAATGTACTATTACGGTCATGACATTAAAAACATAATTCCCTCAGGGGATGCCTCATTGCAGACATTTCCATGTGACACACACATGGCCCCCCTCAACTCTGAGTACTGTCATTAGTTTCTCTTAACTCATTGATTTCATCATCGTCTATTTATATACAGTACATCAGTGAATATATGAGTGATATACCAGTAAGCCTAATATAATAAGCCTCTTAAAAGGGTTGTGCACCATTCATAATTGAACTGAGATTGACTATTAAATTCCAATTCAGTTTCTGAACATAATGCTGAAATGTAATTAAAAATAGAATTTAAGGAATTTCATTTGAAATAAAATAAAATGTAAAGAAATTAGTATAACTGCTGTAAGTAGATTTTAATTATAATATTTTTCAGTATGAAAATATATTTTAATGTATTGCTTCATTTATGTATTCTATATAAGCTTTTTGATTTTTACATTTAATATATAATCAATTTAAATTGTGATCCAAACATTACAGTATCTGACATTTATGGTGCTGTATGGAAAAATGTAAATATGTGCAGTAATTTAAGAACATTTTATTTGACATATCGTGAATAAAAATGCATAAAGTTAATGGTGCATTTATTTATATAGATTTTCTTTGCAAAACTTGTGTTAAACTAATTAATTTTCTATGTTGTGTGAATTTTCTTTGAATAATTATTTCCCTTTCAGTCATTCAAATGTATCAAATAACATTTTCTGTGGGGTGTGGCCAATGAATAATTGAAACTCATGATTTAAAGGCATAGTTTAGCCAAAAATGAAAATTCTCTCATCATTTACTCACCCTTGTGCCATCCCAGGTGTGTATGACCTTTTTTTACACATCTGGAATGGCATGAGGGTAAGTAAATGATAAGAGAATTTTCATTTTTGGGGTGAACTATCCCTTTTGGAAATTACTATTTTAAGTTCTCAGTCTAATCTTCTTTTGGAGGAACAATCGCCAGTATACAGCAGCTGGTACTAGATAGAGTTTCGGGCATTCAGCTTCCAATGTTCTCAATTCTCTTTTCATCACAAGCCTCAAGCCCCATACACACATACAGTGACTTCCAGCGGCAAAGCAACCTCATCTCATTCATTTTCAATGAGAGCTGGAGATTTACGGCCACAAGAGCGACAGCAACCTCTGGTGATTGATGTGGTTTTGGTGAGTGACACAATAAAGTTGACAAAAGTGTAACTTTATGCAAATGGGGAGTGACTTTTGGGAATGACAATCAATAGAAGGCAAGAGGGTGTAAGTGGAGGTCAGGTCATGTAATCCGTCTCCTTTGAGATAATGGCTTAGAGTGCAAACTAGACGGAGCAGCGTTTTGATGTTTCTCTGAGCGATTGTTTCTCGGCAGTCAAAATGAGTTTTTTCGAGCATTGATAGATCGTTCATTTTTATGAATGATACGATGAAATGAGCACTACTTCAGTTCATATAAACACTCTCCCCTACAGAATGTGCATTTTTAGGGACAAGAAAACTGATTCATTGTCAAATAAGTTTTAACAGCAAAATATCTGCTCTGTGATCATATTTTCAAAAGACATGGCCAGACATGTAGTCCACCAATAACTTTAAAGCAACAACAGTAGAAATGCCCACTAGTGACTTCAGAGTACAGAGACTAGCGACGTCAAGCAATAAAATCGCTGCATGTGTGTACAAGGCTTTATACTGCATCATATAATATCATATAACTATATCAGTTTCAAGCATCAATATTACATTTTTCTAGAGCACTCGGTTTTGTGATGTGATTGTGCATACCGCAGCGCGGTGGCTGCATCGTGCAGGACCGAGCTTTGGTTCACAATTATTGATCTGTTTACTCAGTGTTTGCATGCCTAAGTGTACCTCTCTTCATGGAATCAATATTCAATATTCATGCATGTCTTCATGAACAATACTCAGCGTACAGGGTCTAAATATATCCATTAAGTTATATTATGTTCTTGCATTTCGTTGGTCGCTCCAATCGCACATTAATTCAAGAACCATTTTGTTTACATCCGCATTCTCCTCACAGGAGAAGTATTATCGTTGCTACGTTTCCTCTGACACCAAGTGGTAGGCATTGCTCATCACATTTCTGTATTTCTATATAGTGGAGTGGTGGTGGTGTAGTGGTCTAAGCACCATAACTGGTAATCTGGTAATCAGAAGGATGCTGGTTCGAGCCCCACAGCCACCACCATTGTGTCCTTGAGCAAGGCACTTAACTCCAGGTTGCTCCAGGGGGATTGTCCCTGTAATAAGGGCTCTGTAAGTCGCTTTGGATAAAAGCGTCTGCCAAATGCATAAATGTAAATGTATTTCATTACAGTTTTTCTCAATCGTTTTGGCTCAATTTTCGAATGAGAATTGTCTACAATTTGCACAATAACTAAATGTACATGTGGCGAGTGGGTGCAGTTTCGAGACACAAGCTCAAGTTGATTTATGAATAAAAGTCCGACTACGCCACCCTAGGAATTAACCCCAGGGAAAATACTCAATGTTTGAGTAAAGCACACAGGTTCGGTTCCCTCATAAAGTTAGACAGGAGAGACGTGAGTACAATACAAAAATACAAATGTTTATTAATACAAAAGTGATTAAAAATGTTGGACACTAAGATCCACATCAAATACTAACAACCCCACTTCAGATCAAAGACACACACACAAGCCAAAATAGCAATTATGTATATCTGTAAAGCAAATACCAAATAATAACAGCAGGGCTGGGGCTCCCAATGACAGGAATCACTGTGGAGTTCGGTTTTACGGAGCACACGTTCACGCGCACACACACCCGTGCAGTCGAATCACACCATCACACACAAAGTGTACACCGCACACGATAAAGAAGAACCACCACCACAAGGAAAAGCACTCCGGCCGTGGGACCCCAGCTCCTGCAGTAGAAAATAAGAACAAAAAAGAAACTATAAAATGAACATGGCAATAAAGACATTCCCAGTAAAGCAAAAATAAGAAGGAAAAAAACAATAACCAAGAAGGATCAAATAGTTGGTCTTGAGATTATTACAAAGCAATTTCAACTCAGCAGATGTTCACACACGCAAATGGGATGACATTAATAGATGTCAATCACATGTATCCAGAGCTATAACCACCTCATTGGACAGTTTCAATAAAGCAAAAGAAAAAAGTTAAATCAAAGAAACAAAACAGGAAATATGAAGCAGGGCACTAAAACAACACGATAAGAATCAACGAGCAGTCCCCTTCTTGTTATAGTAATGATCGCGTCAGCGCAGCTGTATCAACCGCAGCGCTTTAACAGCATGAGCAGCAACAAACGAATCACGGCAGAGAACGAGAGGGAAAATCCTAAAATGACAAGAGAAAATGTTACCAATCCTAATCCTATCACAATCATGGTTGCGTTTAAACACTTACCATCAGGATATCATGTCAGATAGCACGCTTTATAGCCATGGATTGGTCACAGTCATGCCCATCAATAGCACAATGGGATACAGGGAATCACACCTATTTAATATGCGAAAAGAGTGTTAAACCCTCACAGCCACACCAGCACAATATAACTAGAACTTCACAATAAACATACCTGCTAGGCGAGCAATAAGCACATCCACCAGACAGCGCGAATGGGCACAGCACCAACGCATAAAGCTGCACTATGATTAACAGAGACATTTCCACATTATGCACACCACAACAATCCCCAGTAATCATCAACTATTACAACATAGCGTGCTTACCTACAGGCACCGTCGACACGAGCAAACAAATGGGGAAAACGGACGTGACGCATCCCGGGTGACAACCAATCGGCCTTTAAATAGAAAATACCGCTTGCTGATAAGCCAATATTGCTGTCAATCACCTAATCCCGTTACATTCCACCACCAGTTTCTGCAACGTCGCCCCGACGGTGAATCAAACAAACTCCCAACCGGGAACTCTCAGTTCCAAGGCCGAAACAGGGTACCGTCTGTACTACTCACTATTCGGGACACTGAACCAGTACCCACTGTACGAGGAATGTGATGCCTATTAGAGTGCTGACCTGCAGTTCTCCGCCCAGTCCTTCTCACCATAACCTCACCATCCTCTATTGAGTTAGAAGGCACAACCAATGATGGTAAACCCATAGTACCCTCTATTACCCCACAGGTCTCCACAACTTGCAGAGCATCAAATGTCTGAGGGGAAGGAGGAACAATGTCCTGTACCCTCGTCCTACCACTAACTTGTGGTGTCTCGTTCACCAAGACAAACAAATCCTCATCACACTCCTCTTCTGGGGACTGCACAGACTCAGCCACTGGACTATCCGGACTGTCAGACAACCCAATCGGCATGTCCTGGCAGATCTGAGCCTTTAGCAAAGATCGGTGCACATTCTTGACTTTTCCCAGATCTGTAATGGGAGCAATGGTATATACTGCCCCCCCTGCTTTAGGTTACCTCATTACCTGGTAGACCACTGAGCTCCACAGGTCCTGGATTTTACATCTACCCCTCACACTAAGATTGCGGAGGTATACCAGCTGACCCTCCTTCAGTGGTACTTCATTCACCTGCAGGTCATGCCGGGCCTTTCTCCGACCGGCTGCAGCACCCAACCGTTCACAAGCACCCTTAAACGCCACTTGCAACCGATCCTGCTGCTCCAGAATCCTCCTGTTAATACCGCCAGCCAATGGCTCTTGGACTCTGCCCAGTAAGAAGTCAACAGGGAATCTGGGTTCCTGTCCAAACATTAAAAGGAATGGAGACTCCCCGGTTGCCAGATGAGGAGTAGTATTGTATGCGAAGAGGACCTGAGGAAGACAAAATGGCCAATCACCCTTTTTGGAGGGCGGCAAAGTGCGCAACAGATCATGCAACTTTCTGTTGAAACGTTCGCACTGCCCGTTTCCAGCCGGGTGATATGGAGTGGTAAGTGATTTCTCCACTCCATACAGAGAACAAAGCTGTTGAATGAGGACGGATTCAAAATTCCGACCTTGGTCAGAGTGGATGCGACCCGGCACTCCAAATTTACAAAACCACTCTACTACCAGAACCTGGGCTACCGTCTCTGCCCGTTGGTCTCTAGTAGGTACTGCCAAGGTATATTTTGTGAAAATATCGGTCATGACCAGTACGTTTTCAAGACCAGACCTTGAGGGCTCCAATACTGTAAAATCTAAGGCCACAATGTCATTAGGCCGAGCAGCCAATAGGTGCCCCATAAAACTACCAGGGGCAGAAGGAACACCTTTAGCACACTGGCAGCGCTCACACTCCTGACACCAGCGGGCAATATCTGCCGACATACCAGGCCAGTAGCATCACTGGCGCACTAGCTGGAATGTACGCTCTACCCCCTGGTGCCCATGCTGTTGGTGAAGCTGGGTCAAGACATAGTGTTTCATAACTGCCGGCAATAGCACCTGGAAGATTTCCTCTCCCCCGTCTGAATGAAACACATGCTGGTAGAGCACTCCATCAGTCTTCACCAGGCGGTCCCATTGCCAGAGCAAAATAATTGCCAACCTGGAGAGTTCCTTACGCTCGTCAGGAGTCGGGGGTGACTTGCGCCTCCAGAACACCAACAACTCTCCTATGACTGGGTCTGCTACCTGCTGAGCACCCATGTCACTATTGGAAGTACAAGGAAAGGAGGTAACCTGGTTAACCAAGGTCACCAATCCACCTTGGGCAGCTTGCTGCAAGGCCACTGGAACGGCCATACCTGAACACCACTGGTGCACATCTCCCGAACCCGGAAAGTTTTGGCGCGACAAAGCGTCAGCATTGCGATTGCTTCTCCCTGATCTATACTTGATCTCAAAATCAAAGGATGCTAATTGGGCAGCCCAGCGCTGTTCCATGGCACCCAATTTCGCAGAAGTCAGGTAGCTAAGGGGGTTGTTATCAGTAAATACCATGCATTTCTGGCCCAGCAAGTACTCCCTAAACTTTTCAGTCATGGCCCACTTGAGCGCCAAAAACTCCAATTTCATTGAGCTATAGTTGGATGTATTGCGCTCAGTGGGCCTAAGACTGCGACTGCCATAAGCTATAGGGTGCACTTTGCCCTGTTGCTCCTGTGACAGGACTGCCCATAGGCCTCCATGACTGGCATCTACCTCCAAAATGAAAGGCAGTGAAAGTCGGCATTGGCGAGCACTGGGGCTGTGGTTAACTTAGCTTTCAACCCCTCAAAGCCACACTGACATTCCGCAGACCAAGCTTCAGCAAACTCCTGAACACCCCGCTTCGAGTGCTTTGGGCTTGCCAGCTGAGCCACCAGCCTGTGGAGGGGGGCAGCCAACTTGGTGAACCCATCCACAAACCGTCGATAATAACTAGCAAATCCCAAAAATGAGCGCAACTCTGCAACACTGGTGGGACAAGCCCATTGTGCAACTGCCTCTATCTTTCCAGGATCAGTAGAAACTCCTTCTGAAGAGATGACATGCCCCAAATAATGTACTTCTTTTTTGAAAAAGGCACACTTGGATAGTTTGGCCTTCAATCCTTCAGCCTGCAAGCGGCTCAGGACAACCTCCATCCGAGCGAGATTTTGATCCACCGAGGAGGAAAAGACAACAATATCATCAAGATATAAAAGAAGGGACTGGTACTGATGGTCACCAAACAACCACTCCATCAATCGTTGGAAGGTGCTTGGGGCATTGCACAATCCAAATGGCATCCTATTCCACTCAAATAGGCCAAAAGGAGTGCAAAAAGCAGTTTTAGATTTGTCCCTCTCAACTACAGGTACCTGATTGTACCCGCTGGCCAGGTCCATGGTAGAAAACCAACGGGCCCCAGCCAGCGAGTCCAAAGTCTCCTCAATACGTGGTAGAGGGAACGCATCCTTCCTAGTCTTCGAATTTAAGCGACAGTAGTCCACACACATGCGCAGACTACCAACCTTCTTTTTGACCAGGACGATGGGCAAGGCATAAGGACTACAGCTCTCTCTAATCACCTGAGTTTCCAACAATTGATTGATATGTGCCTTCACCACCTTGTACTCAGATGGAGGAATACACCGGAACCGCTGCCTAACAGGGATGTCATCCAACAAGGGGATCTCATGGGATATCAAATTAGTACAACCCTGATCCCCATCGTTCATAGAGAACACAGGCACATACTTCTCCAGTAATGCCCTAACCTTAACCTGCTCTTCTTCTGACAGCACTGCTAAATCAAACAGAGCTATCTGTTCCTGTACAGTGGAAGAACCCTGCACAACCTGTGTACTCACTTTGGCTGTAACAGTCTTAACTTCAGTAACCTCTGGGGGCAAACTGATCACATCCACCTTGTTCACCGTACCAATAACAGTGCTAGCGTACAGCACTACATCCATAGTACCAACATTAACTACGGGCACATAGACTGTACCACCATCCACCACTAAAAGAGAAGGAGATGCCAGCAAACCTGCCGGTAGACCCGAAGCTGGTGGATCAAACAGTACTGTAACGCTCGAATATGTCATTGAACAGGTTGCTGCAACAAATTTCATGGTGCAACTTTTACCTGTTGAAATCGGTATCTAAAAAGCTCAGTGTGATACACAATAGTATTCAGCTAGACAAATTCTTGTTAGACAGAATTTGCATGTTCCACCCCTGGGTATAAAGGGAGGGAAATATGTCTGTCCATTCAGGTTCGGCCAAAAGAGTGGCTCAGTTCAGCATTGTGGCCAGGAAAACACAATGTCTCGTTCCCTTCATCAGGGAACGGAGGTTGCAGTAGTAACCTAGACATTCCCCGTCTGTCGCTCACTTCGACGTTGTGTCGAAGAAGCGACACTAAGTGTCCATATTTAATCATGCCATGCGCTGAACCGTGTACATGCGCTGCTGACTCAGGTGCGGGCAGGCAGTTGCATGCCAAAGTGACAGGCTATGTCAGACTGCACGTACCCTTCCCCAACACCCCATAAAATCATCAAAACCTTCTGGTTCCCGACACCCCGAAGGGGGGAACAAGGCGACGTGCCAAGCATGAAATCAAGCCACGCCAGCGCCATCTTAACGCTATCACACGCATCAGGGAATGCGTTCTTTTCCAACTCCTATTCTTTCAGGGGGAAAAGACCCCACAGAGACCACTACCTGCCCAGGCTGGGGGGAGGTAAATAGTGGCGGAATACATCACATGGATTTTCAGGCCACATGTGGAAATGGCGCGGTGGTAGATCCTACCTGCTGAGAGGGAGGAGTTGCTACAAACACGGCGACCGGGTGGACTGCCCAAGGGAGACGTGGGTCCGCTTGCAAGGGGACCGTACCACGGAAAATACATAGAGGGGGATTAATTCACATGGGGGCCCGTCCTGTGGAGCACCTATTTCAGTACAGAGTAGTTTCAGTACTCGTAGTGGGTCTGGTCGGGGAATTCCTGCTGAATTCACGGACCAGAGGGCTAGGGAGGTGTCATACAGGGATCCTAGTTAGTGGGATCTCCTGGGATAAGCGAGTACGTGATCGCCTCAGTGGAGGGGAAAGGCACTTATGTGCAAGCGGTACACCTGGTTAGTTTTGCCGCGTTACCTACTTCTACCGGATCGGACCTGAGGAAACACGGGACGAGACCAACTGAGATTGTAAAATCCCGTAAAGGTATTGGGTGTTGCCCAGCCCTCTGTTCTGTATATGTCTGCTAGGGAGGTGCCATTGGCCAATGCCCATGAGGAGGCAACACTTCTCGTAGAGTGTGTTAGAACCCGTAAGGGGGCGGGCACAGCCTGGGTGTGATAGGCCAATGCTATGGCATCAACAACAATCAAAAAGTCTGGGACTGCCTCCTCCCAGGGCAGCTTCGATTGCAGGTTCACTACTTGGTCCCTGAAGGGGGTCGTAGGAACCTTGGGCACATAGCCCAGTCATGGTCTTAGTACGAGCTGGGTGTCTGCCAGACCGAACTCCAGGCAGTTGTTGCTGACAGAAAACGCTTGCAGGTCCCCAACCCTCTTGATGGAGGCAAGCGCGATCAGGAGGGCCATCTTCAAGGAGAGGGCCTCAAGCTCAACTGAGCCAAGCAGCTCGAAGGGGGGTCTCTGAAGGCCCAAGAGGACCACTGAGAGATCCCAGGAAGGGAACAGGCTTGGCTGGGGAAGATTCAACCTCCGGCACCTCTAAGGAACCTGATAATCAGGTCGTGCTTACCCAATGACTTGCCGTCCACTGCGTCAAGGTTGGCTGCGATAGCAGCTACATACACCTTCAAGGTAGAGGGGGACAGCCTCCCCTCCAACCTCTCTTGCAGGTCTGAGTGGGTCAGTAAGGAGCCGCTAAGGTGACTTGTTCCCAATCCGCCCTGACCTTGCACAGCACCAGGAAATGCGTACTTGCATACCCCCGGTGCCAGCGTGTCTGTACCCAGAGGGGCCTCCATTAGGGAGTACCAGAGCGGGCAGTGGGAGGTCTCTTGGGAAGCGAACAGGACTACCTGTGCTTTTCCGAAACGTTCCTAAATCAACTGGACCGATTGGGGGTGAAGCCTCCACTCTCCGCTGAGCGTACCTTATTGCGACAGTGCGTCCGCTGCCGTGTTGAGGCTGCCCAGGATGTGAGTGACGCACAGTGAACTGAGTCACTCCTGGCTCCAAAGGAGGAGATGGAGCGCATGCTGTCTTGGCGATTTATGAACGCTACCGTCGCAGTGTTGTCTGAACGGATCAAGACGTGCTTGGCCGAATTAGTGGGAGGAACCTCCGTGGGCAAGAAATACAGCCAGCAACTCTAGGCAGTTGATGTGCCAACACAGCAGGGCCCTATCCAGGAGCCAGCAGTTGCATGCCCATTGCACACGGCGCCCAAACCCGGTTTGGAGGCATCTGTGGTGACCAGAACGCATCATGACACCTGCTGTAAGGGGACTCCTGTCCATAGAAAACAGAGGTCTGTCCAGGGTTTGAATCTGGCTGCAGGCAGGGGTGATAAACGCACGGTGCGTGCCGCGGCGCCATGCCCATGCCGGAACTCGAGTTTGGAGCCAGTGCTGAAGCGGTCTCATATGCATCAACCCCAGCGGTGCGACCGCCGCGGAAGATTCCTTATGCCCCAGGAGCCTCTGGAAATGTTTTATAGGAACCGCTGTGCCTGGCTTGAACAAGGTGCTCAGTGTGCACACGCTCGTTGGTGAGGCGCGCTACCATTGAGACTGAGTCTAACTCCATGCAGAGAAAAGAGATGCTCTGAACTGGGGCAAACTTGCTCTTTTCCCAGTTGACCTGAAGCCCTAGGCGGCTGAGGTGCCTGAGCACCTGGTCCCTGTGGGTGCATAGTAACTCTCGGGAGTGGGCCAGGATGAGCCAGTCGTCAAGGTAGTTGAGTATGCTGATGTCCACTTCCCCTGGCGGGGCAAGGGCTGCTTTTGCGACCTTCGTGAGGATGCAAGGGGACAGGGACATGCCGAAGGGGAGGATCTTGTACTGATATGCCTGGCCATTGAACGAAACCGTAGAAAGGGTTGGTGTTGAGGCAAGATAGAGATGTGGAATTTCAGGTCTACCGTTGCGAACTAATCTTGATGCTGGACGCAAGTTAGGATGTGTCTTTGCGTGAGCATTTTGAATGGGAGTTTGTGCAAGGCCCGGTTGAAAACTCGCAATTCCAAAATCAGTCGTAAGCCGCCGCCTTTCTTAGGTACAAGGAAGTAAGGGCTGTAGAGACCCTTCTTTATCTTGGCTGGAGGGACAGGCTCTATCGAGCCTTTAAGTAGAAGGATCGCGATCTCTGCACGCAGGGTGTTGGCGTCTTCACCGTGCACCAAGGTAAAGTGGACGCCGCCGAAAGGGGCGAGGGCCTGGCGAAATTAATTGCGTAGCCAAGTCGGATGGTCCTGGAAAACTAGCACGACGGGTTGGGAAGTGAAAGCCACACGTCCAAGCTCCGTGTGAGGGGCACTAAGGGGACGATCATTTTCGACGTACCTGGCGAGGCTTTGCAGCGGGGCAAAACGGAAGCAAACGAGCGTACTGGAGAGCGGGTGGTTCATGGGGATTTACCCGGTGAAACCGAGGTAAATCCCCACCTCCAGCAGGATCTGATGGTTTAAGCAGCATCGAAGTGTTGAAATATAGGATGGGGCTTACGCCAAAATTATAGAAGTTTCATTATGTTTGTATGAATTCCAATAATCTTGAGTCTTTCTGCTAGAACTGGTGTTCATGTCATGTTTGCTCCTTCAATTTAGTTTGAGTTTCATGCACATAGACATTTTCATTGACAGTTTGTCTGTTCCCAATATTCTTTATCCATCTTCAAATTAACTTGCTCAATATCTTAAATTGTGGAAATAGACATTTCCAAATTAGTAGACTTTAATAAGCTTTTGAAAAATCCTGAAGCTATCATTATTTACCACTACATCTGCCTTTTACCTTGCTGAGATTAGGAAATGTTACAGCTCTGTAATTTGCTCTATAGCAATTTCTCAGTGTGGTGTCCTAAGTCAGCAGAACACACCCTCATATCTATATAATATTCTGGTTCTGATATGGATCAAGTTCCTTAATGAAAGTCTATGGTATTTTATCACTACCCCTTAGTAAGACCAATATTGTCTCGAGCAATAAAGTCAAGCATTTATAATGATGCTTGGCTTAGCAAGCATGAATAATTACATTCGTTTTCAAGGGTACCTGAATTTAATTATCATGCATTTGAAATGAGTAGTCTGAGAACAATCATAGCTATATTACCTGTACACCATTCAATTGTCATTCCTCAACAAAAGTGATCTTGAGAAAAGTTCCTGCAAAACTATTGCCTTTTCAACATTTTGAAAAAATTATTTATATATACAGTATATTGCAGAGGGAATCACCCTGGCACCAAATAAAATTAACTGGGCCTCACACAAGACACCAAAGTGTATTGTGAATTTTTATCACACTTCACGTAAGGTGTATGTGTGTGTAATTATTAATATCAGATGGCCTCTCCCTCCATCCTCCATAGCAAAGAGTTAAATTAACACTCTTGGTGTTTCCACAAGTCCACTCTACAGGAGTTAAACTAACTTTGAGCAGTTTTGAATCTATTCTGTGTTGTGTTGAATGATGAATTGGCCAAACAGTTAATTAGATCAAGAAAGGTAAGCTCTCTGAGTGATGATCAATCATTAGTGATGACACCTGCAGTTAACAAGCAGAGACTACTGAAGGAAAGAGGAGCAACAAGAAAAGGAAAACAAGAGAACAAACCAGCAAACACCACAACAATTGAATCTGTCAAAAAGATGTGCACCAACTGCAAATAAAATAGATTATTGGACAACGAGCGCTTAATATTTGACATATTAAGCGCTCGTTGTCCAATAATCTATTTTAGTGAGGATGCTTCAGAAATGTGGGTTATTTCGTTTTTCATGTGTGCAAATGTTTTTTATTGAGAATTAAGAGGTGTGTCTCTATTTAGTGTTGCTGATGTCATTTTGTAGAGATGTAGTCACCAGTGCAGTGTTGTTTGCGAGAACAACTGTAATGTGCTGCGACGAACAGAGAATGTTTAGTTGAGTTCAAGTATCTCTTGTTAAGATTTAAAACTAAATATAATTTCACACATAATCAACAAATACATTTTCAGGCTCATGCCGCAATGCATGCTGGATGCAAATGTTACGTTTTGTACAATGTGGACACCCACGATGCATTGCGGCATGAGCCTGAAAATGAGTTTTTTGATTGTCACTGTTGTTAAGTTTTGTATGCTAAGTCTTGATGAATGTGTGTATCAATGATGACTAAAGAACTATATCCCTCAGATAATGTATGTGCTCACTTTGTTACAACGTCAGTGCATTTACCCGTCTTTATTACTCAAAAATAATTTTTCCACCGTAAATGCAAACATCAAATTAAACTTTGCCTTCTAATCCTTAATCTTAGAATGATATGTCAATGAGATATCTGTACTAATCTAAACGTATTTCCTCCAGAGTTTATCACATTTGTTCTCTTGAACAATAGTGCATTGGCTGGAAAAAAGTGTTTTACTTTTAACCAAAGTGAACACTAATCACCATAATGATGACTTCCAATGAAACAAAATGACATCAGCAACATTAAATAGAGACAAATCTCTATTCATTCTCACATTTGCACACACATGAAAAACAAAATAACCACATTTCATAAGCATCCTCACATGACATATCAGGGCACCAGCTAAGAAGTTTCACCTTAACAGTGAAAGAATGATCCAAATGGACCATTCAATATAATTAATTACAATAAATGTAAATTGGAGGGAGTTGGTCATCTGATTAATCTGAAGAATTTGTGAGATTCCCTAACCCGTTAGAGCTCTTCTGTATCATCAACACAAGAAACACACAGTTGTAATAAAATGAGTTTTATTTTCAAAAAGATAAACAAGAATAACAAACAGAAACTACAAAATGTTACGAATATGCTAAAAGATCAAATAAAAGAATAGGTAAATAAAGTGCAAGTGTTAGTGGTTGAAGTGGATGTAGCAATGGGAAAATAACTCAAATTTATTTGCTAGACATTTGATTCACAGGTTATGCTATCTAGGGAACATTAGATAATCATAAACTTATAGTAGGCAAAGGTCTCTGGAAAGAGGTTTAGTAGTGATATTTACATTCTCCTTGATCGATCGATGAGTTTGGTGATGGTGACGTCTTCCACTGGGACTCCTGGGATTCTGTTTCAACATCCTTGGACATGAAGAAGCTGAGGAATACTGATCTTCTGGAAGCACCAAGAGGGTTCTTGCAATCTGGAACACGCAGATGTACAGCCCTTATGTTGGTGCAAGATTTACCATCTGGAACACAGAATCTGGGGCAGTGGTGGCTCAGTGGTTGAGGCTCAGGGTTACTGACCAGAAGGTTGGGGGTTCAAGCCCCAGCACCACCAAGATCCCACTGTTGGGCCCTTGAGCAAGGCACTTAACTCCAGGTTGTTCCGGGGGGATTGTCCCTGTAATAAGTGCACTGTAAGTTGCTTTGGATAAAAGCGTCTGCCAAATGCATAAATGTAAATGGAACACACAGATGCATGTAACTTGAAGAGAAGGTTTGCTCTCCAGAGCTAAACCATGTCATTGTATTTATCTCCCTGGTATAAGGATTCCAAATGTGGCATTGCAATAGTCTCTTGTAGAGAGACATGGTACTTGGTTGATATTCTTCTGTCTCCTGGATGGACACTAAGAACATTGTTATCCTTTCTCGCTGTGTGAAGCGGAGACTTAGCACATTGGATGGTTTGTATTCTGTTACATCTTCTACCACTGAGGCTAGAGATTCAGAATTTTGATAATTATTCTGTTAATGCTCCCAAACTCGAACTCAGAACAAAGGCGTGACTGATTGTAATGATGCTTTATACCTTCCTGAAGAGGAGAACATTTCATTTCCATTATGTTTAAAAAACATTATGGAATGTTTTTTTTATATACAAGTAAAGAAATTATTGTGTCCATTGTAAAAATCAAGTTAGTAAAAAAAAAAAAAAAAGTCTACATCTAGCTATAACTTGACCAACCTGACGTGACAAATAAATGGTTGGTGTAGCCTGTGACCGGGCTATAAATAGAGGCTTCACCAGCGTGTCATCAGATCCTTTTCTTCAGAGCATATTGTGCTGTGTGTCTCACAAGCCTGTCAGAAACTTTCTTTCCTCTGCTAGGATTTAGAATTTGTTAGGCAGTGCGCAGTGAACCTTTTCTCCTTTCCCTCTTTCTATATATATATATATATATATATATATATATATATATATATATATATATATATATATATATATAAAAAGAAAAGAAAAAGGTGGAAAAATGTCGGAGAAGCAAAGCAAACGATGCGTGTTTCCCTGTCAGCGTTCTATGACTGTCAGGGACACGCATCAGTTTTGTTTGTTTGGGGGAAGAGCATGCTGCTCTCGCGTTGGGGCAGTGCGAGTGCGCGCATTGCGACCTACTTTCGGGCGAAATGCTTCGCGCTCGCCTCGCTTACTTCCGGGAGTCAGCGCCTACTCTTTCATTGTGGGGCTCTTGCATATATCTGGCTGAGGAGTGAGAGATGGGTCCGTCCCTATCGCTCGCTCTTTCCCCAGATCCAGCTGATCCTTCTCGTAAGCCTGAAGTGCGCCTCGGCGCCACTTCGTTTCACGAGGGGGGCGCTGAACCTCTGTACATTTCACGCATAATAATAAAGAGCTGGTTAATGTGGCTCGGGATAGGGAAGTTTGGGGCCGCCTGCTGGAGCTGCTGTCCCCACGACCCAACTTCGGATAAGCGGTTGAAGATGGATGGATGAAGTAGTAACAGTTAGAGTTAAGGACTCAAGCAAGGCTAGCTGGCTTGAGGTTATGATTGCTAACTAGCTTGTTAACATGTGCAGGACTCAATTCATTCAAACCCTTAGTAAATTATTTTCAAGCAACATGCTGTGACATAATCAATTAAGGTCTTATCAACCTCCATGATCCCTCCTCCCCCAGAAAACAAGTCAGACAGAATAGTGAGAAGAAGAATGCCAAAAAGGTTACTACAGAATCCACTAGATTTATGTGTAAATAAAAAAACTAAACCAGAAGAAACATTTTTAAAATTTGACCATGAGGACAGAGAGGAGGACAGTGAGGAGGAGAAGAGAGAGGAGCAGGATAGACAGAACAGAGAGGAGGAGAAGAGAGAGGAGCAGGACAGACAGAACAGAGATGAGGAGAAGAGAGAGGAGCAGGCGGTGGGATGCCTCTGGCCACAGGAGGATCCAACTAGCCTTCCAAAAGGTAATGCATGTTGTGAAGATTAGTATACCAAGATTGTCACATTTGCACTACCTGATCATAACTTGTGTGTCTGTATCGGTCTCATTTTATGCAATTTCAGAGAGACAAGAAGTGTAGAGAAAGACAAAGATGAACAGCCTTTAGTTAGTGTGTTCTTCAAACAAACATTTCTTTGCTCACTGCCCGGTTCAAGATTTCACAGAATCAGAATCAGAATTTAGAATCAGCTTTATTTCCAAGTATGCTTACACATGCAAGGAATTTGTCTTGGTGACAGGAGCTTCCAGTGTACAACAATACAAAAACAGCAGCAAGACATAGATAATAATAATACAAAAAAATAATAATTATACACATACATACATACACACACAGAAACAAATAAATACATACATACACACATGCACATACTGTACATAGTGCAAATCTAATACAAATCTGTTATCTGTTTTGTACAGTGCAAAATACAATTTTGTTATGTACAGTGTAATTTTTTAATTTTTGTTTTTGTTTCTGAGGAATGAAATGGCAGAAGAGGTTGGATGTGTTGGATAAATATAAAAAAGACTGTACTGTGTATTGCACATAGTGTGACTGGTGTTCATCACAGAATGAAAACCCAGCATATTGCTTGGTAAAGTGATGCTTCACTTCCTGCAAGAGCGCTTGGATGAGGGTCACCATAAATGCTAAAAGTATATGTTGCAGCTATTGAGGAGTACCTGGCCCCTATCGGTGGTATTTCAATAAGCAAATACAAACTTGAACTTTTTTTACATGGTGCGAGACGTCTCAGACGTCTCGTCACATTACAGTCCCAGTGTGGGACCTGTCATTGGTGCTGAAAGCACTATATGGCTAATTTGCAAAGATGCTTTTCTGCCCTATAGCAACAATGTGTCAATTTTGGTAAGAACAAGGTTGGACATCAGCCAAAAATTTTATTTTTAGGAGCACAAAATATAGACAAAATTGATTTACAGACATAGCAATATCATAGTTTGATGGAATCATAATTAAGTGATTTTAGACTTAATTAATGATATTTCCTAATTCTTTTTCATGATACTAACCCTTATTTATATAAAGACAACCAATAGAAGAGTGGTTCTCATCTGGTGGGTTGTAATAGGGTGGACAAAATGCAAATAATAAAATGCTACTTATATAGTTGAATATGATTAGGAGAGAAAAATAAATATGCTTATTTATATAGAAGGGAAGATAAAAAGCGTACCGTATCTTTTTTACTGTTGACGACAAAGGCTTTGCATCCAATCCAATTTTAGCAATTTTAGCAGAAGTTAGCAAATATGGCAAATGCCAACATATACACTGAAGACTGTATGTGTAATGCTACAGGACATAATATGTGTTTTCCTGAAATCTAATTCATGGGATCATTTCAGTTCATAAAATGGGTTATCAGTTTAAATCATTATTAATATTCATATGTTGGCAAATACTCTGAAATGTTAAGTTCTGCAATAATTAAGGTGTTTAGTAAATTCCTATTATGTTAAAAAGCTAAATGTTAATACGTTTAAAATGGGTGCATTTTTGGTTGTTGTGTGTATCTTCACACCATCAGGAAGAGTTCTCGCAATGTGCTTCATTCTCAGTAAAGCTATGAATGTGAAGCATCGTGTCTTGTGTAATTACTGATGAACTTCCTCCCTTACAGGTATTTAAAACACACATCTGCACATAAATGGATAATATTGTTTCTAAATGCATTCGGATAGATATTGTGTGTTGTAGTAATGTATAAATTGCAGTTGTGGGTTGAATACAATATAAAGCTATCGGCTATAAGCATGCGGTTGGTGCACACACCGTATAACACACGTGTGTATGTGAGGTGATTAAATGGAAATGGTTGAGTTCATACTGTGAGTTTTTCTGTTTTGGTTAATAGAAGGTAAATGTGTGATTATATTGTTATACGTGTTTTAAATTAGACGTAAACGTGTGATCACGGGGAGTGTAAAAGTTTTAACGTAGCATGCATACTACCTCAAGTGCGTTCTCTGGTTGATTTACTCAGTGAAATATGGTGAAGTGCATTCATTGGAGAAAGTATATTTAATTTTGCGAGTTGATGCATTTGTTGTGTGTAATTGTTGATTTATTGCCACAATTGATTCTCAGTAAAGCTATGAATGTGAAGCATTGCATCTTGTTTATTTATGGATGCACTTCCTCCCTTACAGGGGTACTAGATAGACAGGTCATGTGACATCCTTCTTAAATCATGATCAAAACGCAAGGTTAAAAAAAAAATATGGCCCAGAATATGTACATATGTAAATATGGGTATATTTGCCGTGATGATAAACATAGTTTATGCCAACCATAAACCATGTTTAGTGAATTCTTGGCTGCCGTTAGCATGAAACAATTAAAAATTCAAGAGACATGTAGAAACCAAACACACCAAATATTATAAAGACTTTTTATAAAGTAGTTATCTTTATAGTTAGAAAGATAACCGTAAAAACAACATTCAACTAAAAGTAATTTTTCCAATTCAACCTAATTTTTTAATAATTTTGCACATGGTTGAGCCTTATGCAGTCCATAGTAATATTTTGAATTGCCCATGTTTCATTAGAAGGCCATTTTTGCTTACTTTTGTACAAAAAAAGCATTTTGGTCCAGTACTGTGTTTGGTTGCGACGTGATGTCCAATGCAAAATTTCAGCATAACACCTGAGGTCTGCTTGTTGTTTCCGCTACCCTAGTATCAGCCACATTATGCCTAGACACTGACAAGCGGCATCTCTCATCAGACATTTGAGCATCAGCTCCAGTATGTTCACTTTCTCCATGTGGCACGACCGGATGAGCGTCACATCACAAGTGTGGACGAGCTGGATTCGTATTCTGCATTGAAACCAGGCAGTAATCATGTTTGCCTAATCACTAAAGAGCATGATTAGGAGGTTGCATTTTTCTCTCTAACATTACATTTTTTTCTCCACTGATGGTTTGGTTTGGGGGTACAGTTTATATATTATTATTATTATTTATTTTTATTATTTTCTGCTCCTGTAGCAGTGTACAAGACCCACAGAAAAGCAAATCCAAAGCGAATTTCAGGACAGAAAAGAGTCTTTTCTAAATCCATATTGTATTTGCATTATCCTAAAAGCAAAGACTAGACTTTTAATAATATGCACTTCCATGTTAATGCATTTCCAGTCTCAGTGATGTGTCAATTTTCAGTAATGTAAAATGAGGGTAAATATGCACAGTTATGATTATCTCAACTGAAGAATGGTACATTAGATGATCTTGGACACTGAATTTCAACATTACTATTAAAAGTTATTTGAATCAATTTAGTCTGCTTCTGACTTCATCCACATCATGACACCGGCCAGGCATTCTTTGGTTTCTGGTATCGTTTTTGTTGTTTTTTACGAATTGGGTGTCTGCAGTTCACTCTGCAATAGTAAGCTTATACTTTTCATGTCAGATAATGAGCTCACTATTTTCCAGCAGTGGCAGCTTCTGCTTTGATGGGTCTGAACACTGGCATAGCCAGAGGGGGGCTGAAGAACAATCAGTCAACTTAGACTCGATACATTGAAAAAGATGGAAAGGGAGCTTCCTATTGTCCTGATGATGCTGAGCTTTAATGAAATACATTAAAGTAAAATGGGTGTTCAAACATTCAAATCTCACTGGTCAAAACTTGTCTCAGTCATTTTACTTTCAAACAATATTCCTTTCATAGGATCAAAAGATCACAACTGTCAGTAAATTTTTTCAACATACCCTGTGTCTTCATGCTTTGATCCACATAAAATTCAGTACTGTGTTGGATAGATTGAGATTTAGTTCATGATTTAATTAAAGGTGAACATGAGATTTAATTAAAGGTGGACAAACAAGTTAAAGGCTGTGAACCAAACACCCCTAATTTATTACATATTAATGAGGAAAAAAAGAGAAACCCAGAAATCCAGGTTAAGATTTTCTACAAAAGCTTTTCAAGTTATTCACTGCGAAATCTAAGAGCACGTGTCCAATCTGTCAGATCCACTTCAAATGATAGGATACCGGAGACTTCACTATGCTCTTTTTGAATCACAGTCTGTCATAGAAATCACTACAGACAGAGGTAGAGTAATGATCAAACAAAGTGAAACAAAGAAAGATCAAAAGCCACTCTCAAAGACTTTTGTACCAGACTGTTGTAGCATAATTACACATCATACAAATGTAGTATACAGACCTTTCATAAAAAGGTCTTATGTTGCAAATTCATGATGTTTTAAATTGATCAGAGTGATGGACAAACCTCATTTCCTTTTTTTGCTTCCTTTCCATGTTTTGTGCTCCACCCATTTAGGAAACAGGGAAAGAATGGAAAGAAAGAAAATGAGGTCAGAGGAATCGCAGAAAGATGTTTTTGTAAAATGAAATGTCCTGCTCACTCAAGCATCACTTCAGAGCGTTGTCTCTGCGCAGCTGCTTTACATCGGAGCACTTTTCATTATATTTTTAAAACATGATAACCTAATAATTCAAGATGCACAGTTAAAGTGAAGGTGAAAGGTGAAGCATTAATTAAAACTGTTGTGTCAGGTGTGAAGGGGAGGAGAATTTGTGCGTGTGTCAGGTGCTTTGACCAAAAATTCTTCTGCATAGGAAGCTCCTGTGTTTCCTCGCTCAAGCATCCTCGGGAAGCTTCCGTGATTCTTGACCCTCACCTCCTCGTGGTGCATTTAGCAAATTGATACGTCCTTCATGATGGCAGAATTTTATTGGTTTCTGGGTCATGGGCATGAGGACGGAGGAGCGAGGAAACGTGGAAACAAAATGTAAGAAAATGAGAAGCACCCATTGCCTGACTTTCCAGTCGCTGTCACATATTGAAACTCGCATTTGGAGCATGTGCCCTACTTCCCTGGCTATTTCCTATTGAAACAGGAAGTTGGGGTGGGACATATCAAAGCGCGTGTCCCTTTTTAAACTCGATTAAATTTAAAAGCTCACCTTTCACAAGTGAGAGGTGTACAGTGGACTCATTTTACAGAAAAAAGAAAAAGGAATGTTTTTATTTTTTTTAAAGTGCTATGTCTGTGAAACCTTTTGATTTAGGATCTGTTTGTTCTATGCCTGTGCAAAAATGTTAGTTAATTCTACTAGATGGCAAGTCAACTTTCGTCAAAATATACAGATCTCAAATGCAAATGTCACTCTAACTGTCACATTCATGTATTTTGTTCATGATTCACATTCTTTTGTTGATGACTTTTATTTAGAAAATGTATTTCCTTGTTCCTGTTTCCTGAATATCATGTGATTTCCTGTTACCCTCATGTTCCAAGGCCTAGGAGGACGCCGAAGAGATCCCATGAGGGGAAGAGGTGTGGCCTAGGAGGATTCAGCTTCCAGGCGCCTCTGAGGAACCTGATCAGGTCATGCTTCCCTAGGGACTTACCGTCCACTGCATCGTGGTGGTTAGCTATAGCGGCTACATATACCTTCAAGGTGGAGGGGAGAGCCACCCCTCCAGCCTCTCCTGCACAAAGGACCCGACTGCGTATCTCTGGGGGTCTTCGGCTCGGGATGAACCCCAATTCAAGCACCACTTCAGTGCATAAAGTTCTGGCCTGAGTGATCGTGTGTACCACTGCTGGTGGTAGGCCACTTAGGTCTTCCGCGTCCTGTCCAAGGGCCAGACGTGGAGGTTGCAGAGCTCTGGGCACGGGTGCCAGAGAAAGAAGGTCCTTCCTCAGGGGAATCTGCCAGGGAGGTGCTGTCGCATGGTGCGTGAGGTCTGAGAACCAAGCCTGGGTGGGCCAATATGAGGCCACGAGGGTGACTTATTCGTAGTACTCCCTGACCTTGCACAGGTTTTGTGCAAGTAGGATCACTGGGGGGAACGCATATTTGCGCAGCCCCCAGGCCAGCTGTGTGAAAACGCATCTGTCCCTATGGGGGCTCCCGTCGGGAAATACCAGAGCAGGCAGTGGGAGGATTCCCGAGAAGCAAACAGGTCTATCTGTGCTTAGCCGAATCAACTCCAAATCAGCTAGGACCACCTGGGGGTGGAGTCTCCACCTGCTTCTGTGTCTTTTGTGAAGATGCGAGGGGACAGGAAGAGGCTGAAGGGGAGGACCTTGTTCTGATACGTCCGGCCGTCGAATGCAAACTGTAGGAAGGGTCTGTGTTAAGGTAAAACCGAGACATGAAATTATGCATCCTTCAGGTCTACTGCCGTGAACCAATCTTGATGCCGGACACACGTCAAAATGTGTTTCTGAGTTAGCATGTTTAATAGGAGTCTGTGTAAGGCCCGGTTCAGAACTCCAGGTCCAAGATTTGCCACAACACATTGCCTTTCTTTGATACGATGAAGTAAGGGCTGTAGAACCCTTCCCCCATCTTGGCTGGAAGGACAGGCTCTATCGAGCCCATGCATAGAAGGGTCGCGATCTCCGCACGCAGGGTGGTGGCGTTCTCGGCCTGCACTGAAGTGAAGCACACGCCGCTGAACCGGGGTGGGCACCTGGAGAACTGAATCACGTTGCAGAGTCGGATGGTCCTGGCCAGCCACCGCGACGGGTTGGAAAGCGTTAGCCACGCATCTAAGTTCCGGGCGAGGGGCACTAAAGGGACAATTGCGTCTGATGTAGCTGGAGGTGGGGCCTTGCGGTGGGGAGGAGCAGGTAACGCCATGTTGAGGAGCATAACTTTCATCCCGAATTGGCTGTGCGTATCCGGCATATGACAGGTTAGCAACTGAGAAGGACCTCTCGGGTCATCCACGAAACTCGTCACAACCTGTTGGCCATAGGCATGGTGCAGCCAGGCACGTGAAGGTGAGAGGACCACGTTCGTGGGGCCCTGGCTGCGAGTGCTCAGTGTCTGGTCGGCGTGACAGCGGCGGTCATGAACACCGATTATGTGACCCATGGAGTGAGGAAACCACTCTTTTTTTGACAAGAGCCCGTTCAGGGTGCGGCGAACAAAAAAGGGAAGGAAACAAAAGATTTTCCTCCCTGCCCTTCACAGGGGGATGGAGTGGTCTGGATACCAGCTCCATAGCGGACGTCTTGCTCCCTGGGTCGTCCGTCTCAGGGGCGCTTAGGAGCCTTCCGGGTCCTTGTGCCGGCCCGTGATACAGAGGGCGTCAGCTTCCTGGGGGGCTCTATGCTGGGGCTGAGAGCTGGGCTCATGCTGAGGCTTAGCTGCCCAGACACATGAGGCAGCGCCCATGGCTGTCGGAGGCAGAGCGATAACGACCGCATCCAGGAATCACACAAAGACGGAAAGGTATCTTTATAAAGACATTCAACCTCAATGTGTGTGCTCTAATAGAGAAAATATACTCTTTAGCAGGAATATCTACCCTTTTAGCACTGTCGAAGCATCCAGGGGAGAAATCTGCACTCGTGGTGCAGAAGGAGAGAAAGCCGCTGGAAATGTGCTGTGTATCCAACAGCATACGCTTCTTAAGAGGTGAATGGAACAGCAGTAGTTGTGTAATTTTTTTTTGTATTGACTTGTATTTCTTTAGTTGTTTGCCCCCTGCAGGTGAGGTGATGCCTTAAAAGCCCAGGTTTTGCTTGTTGAGTGGTGGCCTGCTGGGAGCACACGGTCTTTAGACCTTCACCTTTGTTTGTGTGCTGGATGTTTGTTTATTTTTTTGTTTGGCAAACACTGCATTTTTCTTTCAATTAAATTTGTTGCTTCAAGAAATGAATAAACAGCATGCAATTCAACATAAACCTTGTGGACAATGGATTATAAACAAAGGAAGAGTCTAAATCACTCAGCAGACACAAGGAGTGACCAAATGGACAATTTGTTTTAAGGATGGTCACTACAGTAGTATTCAGCTCACTGATAGGACAACTCCGTATGTCCGGGAGTGGCATGCAAGTATGCAAAAATATGTGAGAAGTGTCTTTTAAAAGTTGGCAAGCCAATTTATTTTGCCAGGCTAACAATACATAACTATATACTGTAGTATAGCCAGTTGCATTTGGCATTTAGCTATGTTTTTTTTTCTCCCTGTTGTTGGCATCCATATCAGATCAAACCTGTGACCCGCACTTGGGTCATGACCCACCAGTTGAGAACCACTAGCAGGATGCCCTACTTATGTCATATCATTGCTGTTGCATCGCATATCCTGCACTTGTGTTGAAGTGAGAGGAGCTGTTGACAGACCATTAGCAAGACGTTTTTTTCCCCTGAAAACCTCATTAAGAGACCACTGCGATGACCTCAATCTATATACACCACTCCATGCCTCGGAGCCTAGTTGGTGATTCCCTTTATATAGCTCTCAGATGAACGAAGAAAAACTTCAGCGAGCAGGCTACATGCACTGCAGGACATAAGAGAAACACTGAAAGGAGAGTAGTTGACAGTGTATATGTTACTTCCTTCCTTAAGATCTTCTCTCTTTGATGAGTAGCTAATGTAAAACCTGATGCATGAGCTTGTTAGAATGGAATTAGTTGTCAAGCTCCACTTCCAGCATCACTAGCAGTGTTGCACATAAAAGAAAGACAAATAAGTGATTGCTTATAAAAAGGTGAATAATTGAAACCCTGTGAATATTATGCCATGGAAATACTGATTAAACAAAAGCATTCCTATGCAGTCTTAATAATGACTTAATTAAATCACAGAAAAGTCTATGTATATATGCACAATTTGCAGATTTCGAGAATTGTTTGTTAGTATGTGGTAATAACTATTTGGATCACCACCCTCTAATTGCAGACTAATCTTGTGGGAAAATCAGCTAAATTAGGTCAGTTGTTTTGTTTCAGCTAAAATCAGTCTAATACACATTTCTTTCACTTCCTTTAAATGGATTAAAGGAACAGCATGCCCAAATTTCAGAAATGTTTGAATAGTATTTACACTACTATTAACCAGAGGTGGGACCAAGTCATTGTTTTCCAAGTCACAAGTAAGTCTCTAGTCATTGCATTAAAGTCTCGAGTCAAGTCCCAAGTCAAGGCAGGCAAGTCCCAAGTCAAGTCCCATGTCAAGGCAGGCAAGTCCATGTCAATTTACAAGTCCTTAACTTTTAGCTTCAAGTCTTAAACAAGTCATTAGTGCGCTTTGTGCAAATTAGTATCAGAGTATTAATTAAAATAGTAAATTTATACTAATTTTATCTAGACGTTTCTAATTTATAATCTAATTTTATCTTTTTATTTTTTTTTTATTGATATCTACCTGTAAAGACCAAAGAGGGTAATAAAGATGATACATGGATCTTATCTTTGGACACACATTAAGGCAAACCAAACCTTTACTTTAAACACGCAGTGAATGGACATTGAACATGCTGAACTGGTGAATGAAATCTGAAATATTACCAGGCAGTGGCTAATTGCAGACATTTAAGTTGCATATATGAGTTATATACAGGCCCGGACTGGCCATCGGGAGCACCGGGACAATTCCCGCTGGCCTGGCAACTAAGTTGGCCTGCTGTCAGCCAGCGTTTTTTTTTTTTTATTTTTTAATTATTATTATTTTATATTACTACCTTTACCAGTGATCATTTTTGAATTCGTCATTCAATAAAATTATTATTAATATTAATAACAATAAAAAAAATAAAATCATGAATCTGTTAATCTTGACTGGCAAGGCTACGCTTCGACTTTACAAACGGTTAAACAGAAAATGCGAGGAGCACTCGATGATGGAGAGAAAACGGCCTGATGGAGCAGAGAGGGAAAGGACAAAAAAAAAAGAAAGCACTGCAAGAAGAAGCAGCAAAATGTTGCAAAATTACTGACCTGTTCAGGGCTTCAAGTGCAGGTCAGTTTCATCTGTAAATACTGTACTTTTTTCTTCGTTAACTTAGTATTGAACTGCTAGCAAATGTAAGCGGTAGCGCCCGTCTAACGTTACATTTGTGGAGAAATCAAAACAAATGAGTGCACACAGAAAAGTCATAGAAGAAATGTACTGAGGTAAAAATTGTAATTGTTGTTTTTTTTTTATTTATAACATATGATTTAGTTTAACATAACAAAACTAAGGGAGCTGTTTTGCTGAATATTATCACGATTGAAAATGTTACATTGAATTTATTGTTCAATAAACAAGTAGCGTAGTTAATATTTATTATTAAGTTACTTACATTTTAGAAACAAACCATATTAACTGTTTTTGTTCTATTTCACCGACTAAAATAGTTCCAAAGGAAAGCTACAGCAGTGTTTTGTTACTGAATGATTCAGCATTTTGAACGAATCTTTAAGTATGAATGACTCACTAATTAAGACAGTCACTTGCCGCCACCTATTGGCGGTTTAGTTTAATGTTTAAGAATTGCATTTTTTTTATATTCAAACATTTATTTAAAACATCAATCTCATAACATTATTTATTGCAGTTGTAATTGCAGTGCACATTTTTTTATTTGACGGGTAATAGCCCTATAGTGTCTTATTATTATAACTGAATTTATTGATCAAATGTAAGAATTTGACATGAAAGATGACGCATACATTTAATAAGGTAATACAAATTTCCTTTTTTTTTTTATCAAATGAAGGTGGAGACAGCCAACCTAGCTGTGGTGCAATGATCACACATCAGATTCAGCCAGGGAGTGAGATGACAGGTAGAAGCAAAATAAGAAAAGAAAAAAATTAAAATATTGTATGAAATACAAGGTTGTCCGTGTTTCTACATTTTATTTGTGTGCATAGGATGGCCTGGATGGGTGTAGGATTTCCCGGCCTGAAATTGTGTCCCAGTCCGGCCCTGGTTATATACTGTAAAGGGCTGCGATCAGAGTAAATGATCGTTTTTGTGATTTTTAGAACCATAACCAATATAATTAAATAAATATAGCTAAACGCATGACAGAGGACCAGCGCGTCCGCAAAAGCATGAGTGTGTTTACATGCACGTTCTGACCAGTTATGCTCAAAAAGCACTAACGTGTGTGGTCACAATAAATGCAGTTCCTTTATCGAGGTCATACAACAGTGTAATAAAACACTGGGTAGATTTAGTCCATTACACCAATTGCTATAACACGTTAAACGCTACTGACCGCAGTAAAACAATTGTTTGCGGTTCGATATGCAGAATTTGTTAGCCTGTAAATCTGCCATGTGCTGCCATAGACATGTATGTTACTGAACCATAGCTGACCTAAATTAGTTAACAACTTACCTCTGTCTGTAGATTTTCAGATGCCTCACAAAATTGGACGTTGTCGACGAGTTGTCTGTAATTTTGGAACCACAGGTTCTACATGTTGCAATCCTTTTGTTGCCTTTAACGCTGTATTCAATATATCCCAATTATATCACCTTTGGAATCATTTTTGCTGTGTCCTTGTCCTTAAATGCGCGCCGCGGTCTTCAATCTTGGTCCAGCTTTCGTGGAAGCTGATTGGTTGGTTGTCTGATTGGTTGAATAAGGAGCGTTGACATGCAGATTTGTAAATCAAATTGTTTATTTGGGAAATTAATTGTTGATTTACTACACATTTTTAATTATACAACTCTTATCTTTGGTTTTAAAAAGTATAAGTATTTCCAAGTCAGACGGCTGAAGTCCAAGTCAAGTTGCAAGTCATTGCTGTCAAAGTCTAAGTCGAGTCGCAAGTCTTTTTTGATTCTATCGAGTCTGAGTCAAGTCCAAGTCACGCGACTCGAATCCACACCTTTGCTATTAACCTTGTCCCAAACCCTTAACCTAACTATTGCTACAGTACTTCTATGCAAAAGGTGTATCTTGCTTCTGTGCATGTAACATCAAATGCACATCTGGTCCAAATTTGGGGGGAAAAAAACAATTGGAACTAAGAGATTTCCTGGCTGATAACCTGTGTGATCATGTTGCCAATTAATGTGATGAGGTAAAGGACACAAACGTCTCGGGTTACATGTGTAACCCTTGTTCCCTGAAAAAGGCGGAACGAGATGTTGCGCTGCTAAGCGCTACGGGGAACAGCTTTCGCTGTGAGCCGAGCTGAATAATGTGTGGAACACGTCAGTGAACATTGACCGGAATTTATAGCCTCGGCTGATGTAATCATTAGATGCACCTGAGGCCAGGCTATAAATGGATACGTCACCAGGTGTCATCAGATACTTCTTTTTGAAGAGCAGTCCTGGGACGTCCCAGTGCAGCAAAGCAGCGCAACATCTCGTTCCGCCTTTTTCAGGGAACAAGGGTTACACATGTAACCCGAGACGTTCCCTTTACAAAAGGCTTCACTACGATGTTGCGCTGCTAAGCACTACGGGGAACGCAATACCCACGCCGCCGCACTTGGGGCTGTCCGGACCCCTACGGTTGTGCAGTGTACTCACAAAAACGCGAGAGGTCTCAGACATGAGCTTGAGATGTCGACTCAAGGGCATAAACCATTAATTTTTTTGATGAATGTGTGCGGAGAGGACCAGTCTGCCGCATCACAAACTTGTTCAGGCATGAGCTGAGATGTCGACTCAAGGGCATAAGAGCCCAGAGTAGCAAAGCATCTAACCCACAAAGTTCGATGAATGTGTGCGAAGAGAACCCTATCGCAGCACAAACTTGTCATAAAAACTGATGAATGTGAGCGGAGAGGACCAGCCTGCCGCATCACAAACTTGTTCAGGCATGAGTTGAGATGTCGACTCAAGGGCATAAGAGCCCAGAGTAGCAAAGCATCTAACCCATAAAGTTCGATGAATGTGTACGAAGAGAACCCTATCGCAACACAAACTTGTCATAAAAACTGATGAATGTGAGCGGAGAGGACCAGCCTGCCGCATCACAAACTTGTTTAGGCATGGGCCCATAAAATGTGATTGTGGTGCGGCAGGTTGGCACTCTCCGCACACACTAAACTTGTTCGGTGTCAACTCAAGGGCGTAAGAGCCAAGAGTGGCAAGAACATCCAAATTATAAAAGTTTAATGAATGTGCGTGGAGAGGACCAACCTGCCGCACCACAAACTTGCTGCAGAGGGAGACCTCTAGCCAAGGCTTTAGAGGAGGAGAGCCCTCTGGAAGAGTGCGCCCTAAAACCTACTGGCGAAGCTTGACCGCGCGCCTCGTAGGCCCGGGCAGTAAGGTCCCTCACCCAAAGTGACAACCCGGTCACGGCTTCAAAGTGAAGAACTGCTGCCCTGACTTTACGCCACTAGCAAGTCGCGGTGGACATAATTCTGAAGGGCACAGACTGGACAAAGTCTGAGTAGTCTTTAGCTGCTCCGGCATTTACAAACGGCAGGGAGCAGAAGGCTTAGAGAATGACTGGCCAAGGGTCGAGAAAGGCACCTTGGGCAGGTAGTCAGGGTGAGGGTGCAAAGAATGCTCTTGGTCCTACCTGGGGCAACTCAAAACAGGCCGGCAAAAGAGACAGAGCCTGTAGGTACCCAAGTCTCCTTAGAGACGTAATTGCCATATGAAAAACCATCTTGAGAGTCAGAAGTCTTCCAAACGCTGACTCTAGAGGTTTTAAAAAGGGGGGTCTTACCCTATGAAGAGGTCCTAGCAAGAATGCCTCTTAGAGGGCACCCCGCCCACCAAGGCGTGGCAAGCCGAAGTGGAAGTCACATAGAACCTGGCAGTGGCGAGGCAAGTGCCCGCTGACAGTTCTTTCCACAGAAAATCCAGAACTGAAGCAAACTGGCAGTTAGCTGGTTCTGTAATTGAACTTATTAGAAAGAAACGCATGCAGGCGCATTTGTGCCATGTATGCGCCACCACGATCAGCACCCCCAAGGGGGGGGACTGGGTGACTCGGGGAGAAGTAGAGGAGACATTGCGCTATCAACAGAGGCGAAGAGGTCCTCTTCTGCCCTAAGAGCTCACCCAAACTTGTTCCAAGTGGAAAAAGCCCGGCATTTAAAAAGGTCTCGATAACCTCAGGAGAGAGCCCTGTGTTCCTCAGTTGGTACCCTTAGGGGCCAAACATGAAAGGTTTCACAATTCGGGCCGGGGATGAATATGTCCCCTGAGCCTGAGAAAGAAGGTCCTACCTGTTCGGAATCGCCCAAGGCGAGCCGTCGAGGAGAGATATTAACTCCGAGAACCAAGCCCTGTTCGGCCAGCGCGGTGCTATCAGTAAGAGGCAAAAACCCTTGCTGGCGAACTCTGGGCAACTACTACCTTAGGGTGGAATTCTTAACTCCCCCGTTGGTATTTTCTGTCTGGACTGTAAATCTGCTCCCATATACGGGCATCCAGGGATATAACTGACCTGAGTGACAGGAGCTTGCCCTGGGCCCTATGGAGAACCCAACGTGTCAGAAATACAGCTGACAAGAACGTGGGTCTCCTTGATGATTTATGTAAGAGGCTACCGCTGCATTGTCCACCCGCACCAAGACATGGCAGCCTCAGGAGGAGGTATTTCAGGGCCAGAAATACAGCCATCAACCCGAGACAGTGACTGTGACAACCGAGCTGACGACCCTCCTATCCCCTTAAGCTGGACGACCACTTAAGGCCGCTACCCCACCCATCAGGGAGGCGTCTGTCGTTAGCAGCCTGCGACAACAAGACGCACCTAGAGTGGGACCCAAGGCAGAAAACCGGGGTCTGAACCACATAGAAAGGGAAGGAAGCCTGAGGCGCGTAACCCTATTTAGCCTAGGGGTTTTGGGCCTTGGAAGAATCCCCTGGCTTTTGAGACAGTCTGAGACAGTTGTGCCCGCATTGAGATTGAACTCCATACGATGCCCCGATAGACAGTGTTCTGAGTGGGAGAGAGGACGCTTTTCTTGGCGTTGAGCCTCAACCCCAGACAAACAGATGAGCTAAGACGATGTCCCTGTGCTGAACTGCCCGTTCCTGGAACTACGCTAGGATCAGCCAGTCGTCTACATAATTCAGAATGCAGATGCCCCGGAGTCGCAAGGAGCCAGCGCTACATCATGCATTGTGAATGTGCGGGTAAAAAGGGCTAGGCTGAGTGAAAGAACCTGACCCTGGAAGACTTCGCCCCTGGAAGTGAACCTCAGGAACTTTCCATGTTGTGGCAGAACTTCTAAATGAAGTATAGAAGTGCGTCATAAGATCGATGGTGACCAGCCAAACGAGTTGTAGGGCTTGAGACACGACCGTCTTGACAGGCATCATCTTGGACTTGAACACCCACGGGTAGTTCAAGCTTTAAGATCTAAGCCAGACGCCACCCCTCACCCTCCATGGGTAACGGGAAGTATTTAGTGTAATAACCTAACTCTCTCTCTGGAAGGGGAACACATACCATGGCCCCTTTAACCAGGAGAATGAGTTTTTGTTTTTACAAAAAAGAAATCCGGTTTACGGTAGTGAGAACACGCCGTTGAAACACGGAAAAGCGGCGAGTGAATTAAATCCTGACGCCCTTATAAGACCCACAGAAAAGAATATATCCGGCAGGAGTTTCCACGCTGCCAGGATCTCTGAGATGGGTATTATATTTTAACACTTCCTGTTGAGGGGTTGTCGGGTGTTTCACGTCCTGAATAAGATGCAGGAACAGCGAAAACACCCAATTTTGATGGAAGCCTCTGCAACCCGAAACACCAAGAGGTGGCGGGAATGGGGGGCTTCGAGGGGGTACCGGGAGGGGTGAAGTGAAACACGTGCCCCGTCCCGAGGGGAGCTACCCCCTAATCTAGGTGCAAGACCGTCAGGGTTTTCTCTTGGGTCTTGCTTCGGGGCTGGCGAGGGCGGCGAGACTGTCCCCAATCCCTGGGAGGAGGAGCACGACTCGCCACACTTTGTTTTTGAGCCTCCCTTCAGTCAGGACCGAGGCGGGTCTGCGGCTTGCTCGTCAAGCGCAGGACCCACACTCAGGTCGTCCAGGGGGTCAGCCTGGTACGTCTGTAAAACAGCATAGTGTGCAGAGCAGCACCAGCCTGACCTGCTGCTTGATAAGCCCTTCCCACTAAAGTGGAGGTTGTCCTACAAGGCTTTGAGGGGAGAGAGGGCTTCTAAGTGACGATGCCGAGCCCGGCGAGATAGCCCGCAAGCGTCTCTTCGACCGGCAGCATCACTGAATACCGCCGTGCCTCAGCACCCACGATAGTCGAATATAATGACGTCGAGGGTATGCGAACAGGGGAAGGAAAAAAAAAATCAAATATATATATATATATATATATAATTTATTTTAATTTTTTTTGGGGTTCTCCATGAGCGAAAAAGCTCTTCATAGGGTTATCAAAGAAGGGAAGGGACCCATGAGGCGTTCCCTTTCTTAGACTGGGAGATAAAATATATCCCCTAATTTGGAGCCTTTGGGGGTCTCTTTTTCGCGTGGCCAGTCCAATCTGGCAACCACACGAGTAACAACATCGAGCAATTTCCTCCGTAGATTTTTTTATCGCGGACGGAAAGCTCGGAGGCGGGAAGAGAATCGCGATCCACCTCATGACCCGAAGAAGCGTCGAGATCATGTGTGAAGGACCAGCTGAGTTTGGGGAGAGAGTGAGAGAAAGGGATCAACCCGTCTCTTGCTCCTCAGCTACATCCATGCAAGAGCCCCACGAACGTTTTTTTTTTTTTTCGTGAGTGCTGACTCCCGGAAGCAAGCGAGGCGAGCACGACGCACTCTGCCTGTTAAAGCAAATCGCAGTGCTCGCACCCACCCTGCTGCAACGCGAGAGCAGCGTGCTCTTACCCCCAAACAAACAGAGCAAAAACTGATGTGTGTCATCTTCAGCTATAGAGCGGAAGAGGGGAACACGCACCGTTTGCGGCTTTCAGTCATTCTCTCTTTTTCTAAACAGAAGAGAACAACGTTCACTGCACACTGCCTAACTGATTCTAACTTCTAACAGAGGAAAGAAAGTTTTGACAGGGTTTGTGAAACACAGAAACAGAATCGCTCTGAAAAAAGAGTTTCTGACGACACCTGGTGACGTATCCATTTATAGCCTGGCCTCAGGTGCATCTAATGATTACATCAGCCGAGGCTATAAATTCCGGTCAATGTTCATTGACGTGTTCCACACATTATTCAGCTCGGCTCACAGCGAAAGCTGTTCCCTGTAGCGCTTAGCAGCGCAACATCGTAGTGAAGCCTTTTGTAAAGGGAACATATATTTCAGCTCTGTAGGTCTAGACAATGCAAGTGAATGGTGACTAAACTTTGAAGGTCCAAAATGTACATAAAGGCAGCATAAAAGTAATCCATAATATTTCAGTGGTTTAATCAATATCTCCTAAAGTGATATGGTAGGTGTGGGTGAGAAAGAGAGCAAAGTTTAATTCCTTTTCTACTCTAAATCTCTATTTTCAGATTCACATTTTTCTTCTTTTGTTTGGAGATTCACATTCTTCATGTATATCTCCAACTACTGGGCAGGGAGGATGATTTACAGGTGAAACTCGAAAAATTAGAATATCGTGCAAAAGTTCATTAATTTCAGTAATTCAACTTAAAAGGTGAAACTAATATATTATATAGACTCATTACAAGCAAAGTAAGATATTTCAAGCCTTTATTTGATATAATTTTGATGATTATGGCTTACAGCTTATGAAAACCCCAAATTCAGAATCTCAGAAAATTAGAATATTGTGAAAAGGTTCAGTATTGTAGGCTCAAAGTGTCACACTCTAATCAGCTAATTAATCCAAAACACCTGCAAAGGGTTCCTGAGCCTTTAAATGGTCTCTCAGTCTGGTTCAGTTGAATTCACAATCATGGGGAAGACTGCTGACCTGACAGTTGTGCAGAAAACCATCATTGACACCCTCCACAAGGAGGGAAAGCCTCAAAAGGTAATTGCAAAAGAAGTTGGATGTTCTCAAAGTGCTGTATCAAAGCACATTAATAGAAAGTTAAGTGGAAGGGAAAAGTGTGGAAGAAAAAGGTGCACAAGCAGCAGGGATGACCGTAGCCTGGAGAGGATTGTCAGGAAAATGCCATTCAAATGTGTGGGGGAGCTTCACAAGGAGTGGACTGAGGCTGGAGTTACTGCATCAAGAGCCACCACACACAGACGGGTCCTGGACATGGGCTTCAAATGTCAAACGTCTTACCTGGGCTAAAGAAAAAAAGAACTGGTCTGTTGCTCAGTGGTCCAAAGTCCTCTTTTCTGATGAGAGCAAATTTTGCATCTCATTTGGAAACCAAGGTCCCAGAGTCTGGAGGAAGAATGGAGAGGCACACAATCCAAGATGCTTGAAGTCCAGTGTGAAGTTTCCACAGTCTGTGTTGGTTTGGGGAGCCATGTCATCGGCTGGTGTTGGTCCACTGTGCTTTATTAAGTCCAGAGTCAACGCAACCGTCTACCAGGACATTTTAGAGCACTTCATGCTTCCTTCAGCAGACAAGCTTTATGGAGATGCTGACTTCATTTTCCAGCAGGACTTGGCACCTGCCCACACTGCCAAAAGTACCAAAACCTGGTTCAATGACCATGGTATTACTGTGCTTGATTGGCTAGCAAACTCGCCTGACCTGAACCCCATAGAGAATCTATGGGGCATTGCCAAGAGAAAGATGAGAGACATGAGACCAAACAATGCAGAAGAGCTGAAGGCCGCTATTGAAGCATCTTGGTCTTCCATAACACCTCAGCAGTGCCACAGGCTGATAGCATCCATGCCACGCCGCATTGAGGCAGTAATTAATGCAAAGGGGCCCAAACCAAGTACTGAGTACATATGCATGATTATACTTTTCAGAGGGCCGACATTTCTGTATTTAAAATCCTTTTTTTTTATTGATTTCATGTAATATTCTAATTTTCTGAGATTCTGAATTTGGGGTTTTCATAAGCTGTAAGCCATAATCATCAAAATTATATCAAATAAAGGCTTGAAATATCTTACTTTGCTTGTAATGAGTCTATATAATATATTAGTTTCACCTTTTAAGTTGAATGAACTTTTGCACGATATTCTAATTATTCGAGTTTCACCTGTATAGTAAAATGGACTTAAATATTGATCTGTTTCTCACCCACACCTATCATATCACTTCTGAAAATATGAATTGAACCACTGGGGTTAGATGGATTATTTTATGCTGCCTTTATATGCTTTTTGGAGCTTCAAATTTCTGATCACCATTTGCTCACATTGTATGGACTTACAGAGCTGAGATATTCATCAAAAAATCTCAGTTTGTGTTCTGCAGAAGAAAGCAAGTCATACACATCTGGGATTGCATGAAGGTGAGTAAATGCTAAGAGAATTTTCATTTTTACTATGTTGCTAATTTCATCAGTAGGTCTTCCTTGTTGATATGATATTTAGCAATTTGTGGTCACTGTTGCTAGATTACATTGAAAATGCCTTGGTTTATGGCATGTTGTTACATAGGTACCAATTATTTCTTTTATATGCTTCATGTTCCATTTTTGTATTAATTCCTTGCAAATTTCTTCATTCATTTTCCTTGAGAAATATAGGTATTTCATCCACTTATGTCTAATGATACATATAGTGTAATAGCAGGTGTGCAAGATGATGACAAAAATTCACCCTTCAAATAGAACTCATCACTGCCCTCTACTAAACCAAGAGCATAAAACAGAAAGCATTTCAAAGAAAATCTGTTTAAATGTTTATCCAATGGTGAATTATACAGTTTCTGGATTTTAATCCACACATAAACCAACCCTTGAGGCTGAGAGAGAGAGAGAGAGAGAGAGAGAGAGAGAGAGAGAGAGAGAGAGAGAGAGAGAGAGAGAGAGAGAGATTGAATCACCAGTCTGTATTACCACTGAAGATTTACATTCCACAATCTCAAATAACAAAGAAGAAAAATTATATAATAAAAAAGATTTTAAAAAAAGATCAAATAAAATAAAAAACAACAATAACAACAACAACAAAAAACAATGATATAACTTAAAAAGACAACAGTAAATCATCATTTTCATTAACTAACAAGTATTCACAAACATTGGTAAGCACCCTACCAGTTTGTAATACGCATATTCTATCCTAAGCCTTGACGCTACCAAACCCATGAACATCAATAAAGGATCTAAAGTATCTTTACCAAGCATCTTATTTTTCCTTGTTTTCCAAATGGCAAGTTTGGCAGTTCCAAACACAAAATGTAATAAAACCAAAACATTTTATATTGAATACAGAATATTTTGGCCCAAAAATGAACAATTGATGGGATAAATCTTCACCTAAAGATGATACCCATTGAAGTAAAAAAGAAAACAAATTACCCAAATGTGCACATTGCACAAAAAGTTGAAACCACATGTCTGTTTGTAGCTATTGCACCATGTACAATCCTCCACTGTAAGTCACCAGACCGTTTATAATTTGGCCGTTTGTACAGTGACTGCCAGATACCTTTGGGGGAGATGTCCACTCCAAAAAATTCAGTCCATCTAGATGACATTACTCCAGATAAAAGATGTGCATTGGTCACTTTCACACAAGTCACATACAGAGCTTCTTTTCCAGCAGTCTCAAAAACATCCAGCTGAGGGGTTTTAAAAGACAATATAAGACTTTCCTCTTCATGCCATTCCCTTACGTCAGCAGTTACCTTCAAGGATGGAAACTCATAGTAACACCCAGCTATCCATTCTTTAATATGGTTAGAGTTGTTGATAAAGTGTCGTTGATCAAAATCCAGCTCTCCAACTACTTCATTAGTAATCTGTTTCAAAAATCGAATAGATTTGATCCCAGTTCTCTCTCCCAGAGTATCAAGACTGATACTTAAAATGTGGCCAAGTTTTACACATCCAGCCGCTATCAGCCAAAATTACAAATTGGCAGAGCACAAGCATCTAGAAGGTAAAAAAGGGTTCTGGAACAATGGCTCTTCCATCAGCCAAAAACCTGCATGTATTCCAGCAGGTCTTGAGACAGAAAAAACTTTCCAGGCTTCCATCACAGATCTATAGAAGGATGTCAAGTCTGTTAAAACGGTTTCATTCAAGTTCATTAAAAATAATTGTTTATCAAGTCCCATGTTGCCTGCCTTTCTCAGGAGTGCAACTGCAATGTTAGACCAAGCAATATCATTATTATACAGCAGTCTCTGAGCAGCTTGTAGATGAAAAGTCATAAGTCTAGATCTGATATCTACCAGACCTTGTCCCCCTTCTTGCACTGGCAAAAAATGGACAGCTGACCGGACCCAATGCTGTCCTGACCAAAAACAATTCACCAACATCCTTTGAATGTCTTGAACTAATCCAGCGGGAGGCTGTAACACAATAAATTTATGCCACAGAGTAGAAGCGACCAAATTATTTGCAAATAAAACTCTCCCCCTGTAGGATAACTGGGGTAGCAACCAGTTCCATCTAGACAATCGGGTGCACACTCTCTCCAAAACTCCCTCCCAATTTTTCTTTTGAAACTCAGCAGATCCCAAAAACACACCAAGTAGGTTTAGTTGTGGGAGATTTTGCTAATTTCTTTGACCTGACCAGAAAGCCTCAGTCTTATCCAATTTACTTTTGCTGATGATGCCCTTTCATACAGAAACAGTGCTCTAGACAGAGCTTTTATATCATTACTGTCATTGACAAATACTGTAACATCATCAGCATAAGCAGTAATTATGGTTCTTAAATGTTGAGGCATTGTGGGTATTAATAAACCAGTTAGAGTTTTCCTTACATTAAAAAGTAATGGTTCAATAGCAATACCGTACAATTGCCCTGATAAAGGGCATCCTTGTCTAATGCCCCTTGAAACCAGAATAGGCCGACTTAGACCACCCCCCACCTTAACCATACAAGATGCTCCAGTATATAACAACTGTATCCATTTGATAAAATCCTGACCAAACCCAAAAGCAGCAAACAGATTAAAAAAATAATTATGATCGACCCTATCAAATGCCTTTTCTTGGTCTAAAGCGATCAATCCAACCTCTGCATCAAACATTTTACAGATATCCAAGGTATCTCTCACCAAAAAAAGATGATCCATTATAGATCTCTTTGGAAGAGGTTTGGTCTTGATGAATTATCAAATGTAAAACATTCTTAAGTCTATTAGAAAGACATTTGGATAGGATTCAGTCCAAGACTTCATAAAGGTCCATTCCATTATGCTTCCAAAAATGTTTTTAAAATTCAGGAGTCAACCCGTCAATTCCAGGAGAACGTCCTAGAAATGGAGTATATTTGCGGAAGTTTATGCAAATGTTGTGCTTCTCAACCAGAATTGCAATGTTCAGCTTTGTAGAGACAAGAATAAAAGTCAACAGAGTGGTGACGCATTTCTATAATGTCATTTGTAATCTTCCCATCTGGAAGACATAAACATGTCATCTGCTTATATTGTGCCACTGAATGTTCTAAATGTAAAAAGTAGGCACTAGGGGCATCCATATCAGTGACTGATGTAAATCGTGACCTCACCAAATCTGCCTTCACCCTCTCATTCAAATGAAAACTTAACTGTTTCTTTTTCTGTTGTAAGTTATTAATAAAGGTTGGGTCATGTTTTTTAAGCATTTATGTCTCTATAGACTCTATATCTCTTTCTAGGGCTTGAATAGTTTCTCTTTGAGTGGTAGTACAGTATGCTGTGTACTGTTGACAGCATAGTTTTACAGTTTCAGAGTTTTACCAACCTCCCACCGTTGTTTTAAGTTTTCAAATTATCCAATAATTCCAAAATACCACGAAATGTTCGAGAAAAAATAGTATCTTGCAATAATTTAGCATTAAAATGCAATAAGAAGATTTTCTTGGAAACTGTACCATATTTACTGAAATAAAAACCAGATGGTGATCAGAAAAGCCTATAGGAGAAATACAACAATCAATAACCCTGTTATAAAAAATTTTTTGAAACATAGATTCAGTCTAATCGAGCAGCACTAACTCTATTATCAGAGATTTTAACCCATGTATATTGTTTGTCTACTGGATGCTTGATTCTCCACATATCTAATAGTTCAGCCTCTTTCATTAATCTTGACAAATAGTTGGAGGAAAGCATATGAGGCTCTTCATTGTTACGATCAACATTAAAACCAGTCTCCACCAGTGATGATGTTTCCATCGCTAAAATCTTGTTTTAACACATTAGTTAGTATATAGTCTTTCATATACAAAATTTGGTGCATAAACATGTATAAAGTAAAATATGGTCCCTTCAATAATAGATAGACAAGACAACCTTTTACAAATTCTTCTGTTTTTTAATTACTAACTCTTCTAACTGGAGAAAAAAGGAGAGCAATTCCAGAGCTCAGATTTGTACCATGGCTAAGTATATGCTGACCTTTCCACCACATCCCACACTCGGTTTCATTGTCTATATCACTATGGGTTTCTTGCAATAAAATGACGTGCAGCTTTTTATTCTGCATTATTTCAGACACTAAGGCTCGTTTATGTCTATCCCTCCCACCATTAATATTTAATGAACCCACCCTCAAAAGATCCATATATAGGTTTAGGAAGGATAGAGAAAAGATAACAGCAGAAGAAAGCAGTAGAAAAAAAGACAAACACACCATGTGATGTCTATCTTATAATCACTTATAAGAATGCTTTTAACCTCTTCTTTTTATCCGCCTTTTTATATTTTCTGATGACTGTAACATGTTTTAACCGAAAAAGTTTATTTTCACTCATGTATACAAGGAAGAATCTTTAAAGGACATGTCTTGAGATTCACCTTCAGGTCCACATACAGAACCAACTTGTGAGTCACATTCATAATCAAGAAGAGAACCATTTTCATCAGATTCAACATCATCCATTGCACTACCATCATTACCGAGACACAACTCTCTTTTTCTTGTACCCAAACAAACAGGCTCGTCACACCTACTTGAACTGGGCCCTGCATTTACAACAATGTTATCTTGCTGCTCGTTTGCATTAATATATTGTACAATATTTGCAATATTTCCATTTTGCTGACGTTCATTCACATTAGTATCTGTATTAATAACAACATGCTCATGTGTTTCTATGGCGGACGGCGCTGCACCAGAATTGCTTACCTCTGATGAACCTGCTTTTTCCTCTTGAGCAGTGTGCTCCACCACATCTCCCTCTCCTGAGACAGTAGGCTTATTCTCTGTTGCACGCTCTCTATGTGGGCATGCAAACTTTTTATGACCTAAATTGCCACATTTGAAACACCTCAAACTATCAGTTGTTGCATACACCATGTAGGTTCTTCCTTCGTATCGTGCTCGGAATGAAACATCCAACGTATTCTCGGGGGAGCCTAGAAACACAAACACCTGTCTTCTGAAAGACTTGACGTGTTTCAGAGATGGGTGTTGACAGCCTAGCGTTAATGTTTTGAAAGCGCTGGCAAATTTGCCAAACCGCACTAATTCCCGTTCCAACTTGTCATCCAGAATAAAAGGTGGAACATTCGACACCGTGACTTTCGCTGTCGGAGCATGTAAAGGGGTAACCTGAACAAAATTGTCATTTATAACAAGACCATTCTCGATTAAACGATTAACAAGGTTTTGCTCTTTCAAAAACACCACTACGGCTTTATTCATGCGAGAAGCGGACACAATATTTTCATGTCCTACTTTCTCGCCAGTCGAAATGAGCACATCTTCAACTGTGATGCCGTCCTCTGGCACACACCTGAAGCCATTGCTTCCATCAAACTGAGTCTAAATCAAACTTAAACAAACCATGCAAGGGAAAAGAAATAGAAAAAACATAATTAAAGCAAGGTGAATTCACACAGCTCAGATGTCACCCAACACCACTCTCAACCCACTCCCAGCAAACAACACAGAGAGATTTTTAAAATACATTTTATTACAATTCTGTTTTTCATTCACACAAAAAGATACATGTACAGCTGAGTAAAAAAAATAAATAAATAAAATAAAAATAAAAAATAAAAAAACCCTCACAATATGCTGTTAAAAGTCAAAATGTTACTGATTATACTACAAAGAACACCTTTTATACACCATCTTTGCTCAAACAACATAAGATTCTTTGTTGCATTATAATAGCGAAAATCTATTTGGATTCTAGATTTCATCAACATTGAAAAAAGCAATACTACATCTGTATCAGAATCTGTCTCAATTTTTCTTTTTCTGCTTACATAAATTGCCATTTTTGCTTGACCCAAGAAAAAATTAAACAACTGACATTCATAACGTTTTTTCAAATACTTAAAACCACAGATAAAAATCTCCAGAGAGAATATTTCATCAAACTGATTAAATAGATCTTGTAAAAAAATAAACAAGGGCCTTAATCTTATACAATGCATAAAAGTATGAAACACAGTTTCTCTTTGTGAACACAAAGGACACTCCTGAGTGACTTCACGATTTATCACTGAAACAAATGCGTTGACCGCTATAGCGCCATGCAAAACTCTCCATTGCAAGTCCCCTGTTTTTTTAATCAATGGTGACTTATAAAGTGCCCCCCATTTAGGTCTTGTGTTCTCACTTAAATGTAAGACATTACGCCATGGTGTGTCTACTTTACCATCGAGACTCTTTTTGTTAAACGCTTTAACACAACACTCATACATAGCTTTACTGGATGCTTTTTCTTTTCCTAACAACCTTAAAACATTGCACTTTAGAAAAAAACCTTCACACATTTCTAAATCGGGAGTTAAACACTAATTCGGAAAAGGATCATCGTCTTTTGGTTGAATCCACCCTTCTTCAAAGTCCTTTATCATTTTTAACTCTTCTTTGGTGATGGTTTCTTTCCATTCAGACAACAGCCGAGTTACCACCCGTGTTGACCTCATCTTCAGCCTTTCTTCCAGAGCTTTGGAGTCAGATAAATCATGTCCAGTTATACGAATTAGACTTCCGAAAGTGATGATACGAGATTTAATGAGTAAGTCCATCAAAGCAGGAAAACGTCCTTGGTTGGACACATCCAAACGTGATCCACCAATCAGCGGTTCTTGAAGAGTCCAGTACAAAGAGTCTGTTCTTTCACTTCTCAAAACTTTAAAAAGTGACCACACTTTGAATAAATTACAATAAAAAATCGGTAACTTAGACACAGAAAACTTCTTAAGGTTCAACCAGAACAAAGACTTATCTAGACCCAGACCTTCAAAATTTCTCAAAATAATGGAAGTGACCAAGCTCCAATTCTCATTTGCAGAACTTTCAAGGAACCTTTGTACATACTTTAGCCGAAAAGCTTCCACTCAACTCTGGAGATGAATCAAACCTTGTCCCCCTTAATTTTTTGACAGATACAAGACACTTTGTGGCACCCAATGTAGCTTATCCCAAAAGAAATTAACTAATATAGATTGGATTTTTTTCAAAAGAAGTGCTGGGGGGTCAATACAGGCTAGCCCATGCCAAAGAGCAGAGGCGGCTAAATTATTAATAATTAAAACCCATCCTCTATAAGACATGTGAGAAAGTAAAACATTCCATTTATTCAAACGCCCCACAACTTTTTCTTCTATCCCCTCAAAATTCCTCTTTACAGTAACATCATCTCCCAAATACACACCTAGATATTTAAACCCACCTGCTCCACTGTATTCCTGCAGGGAGACTGGGGTGTCCATGCGGCCACTTCCCAACTAAAATAGCCTCACTTTTGTTCCAATTTACTTTGGCAGAGGAGACAACCATAAAATCACTCAAAATCTTTGTTATCTTAGACACATCACTTTGCTCTTTAATGAAAATGACAATGTCATCAGCATAAGCTGATAATTTAACGAATTTCCCACAGTTCGGAATGCTTACACCCTTTAATTCCTCTCTAAACTTCTGTAACAGGGGTTCAATAGTTAAGCTATATAGCATACCTGAAAGAGCACAACCTTGTCTAATACCTCTAAGAACACTAAAGGGGGCACATAAGTCACCATTCACCTTCAACAAGCTTTCAACATCACAATATAAAACTTTTAACTTATCAATGAAATTAGTGTTAAAGCCAAAAGCTTCTAAAACCTCCCATAAATAACTATGTTCAATCCTGTCGAACGCTTTCTCTTGGTCTATTGAAATCAAACCAAAATCCACATCAAAGAGCTTACTGATATCAAACATGTCTCTAATAAATGCTAAAGTTTTGGATAGAATTTTATAATCACTGCACAACAATGACACAGGCCTCCAGTTTTTTATTTCACTCAGGTCCCCCTTCTTGGGCAGTAGAGTCAACACTGCTCTACGGCAGCTCAGTGGTAACCTTCCACTGTTTAGACTCTCATTAATGACAGCAAGCAGATCGGCACCAATTTCAGGCCAAAACGACTTATAGAAGTCTACAGACAGGCCATCTATTCCCGGTGCTCTGCCGCCTTCCATGCCTTGAAGAGCTTTCTTCAGCTCCTCCAACGTTATCTCTCTACAGAGATTGGCATTTGCCTCTTCGGTCACCTGAGGAAGATCCTCAATAAACCCATTGGGGTTTAACCTGTCCATAAGCTCACTGCTGTACAGTTCTTTATAAAATTCTACCGCTCTCTTACGGATTTCTGCATGATCCGACAACAGTGCACCCTCCTTGGAAGGCAAAACATGTATACATCTTTTTTGGCCATTCTTCCTTTCCAAATTAAAAAAAAAAATTTGGAAGATACATCCATCCACTCTATGTTCTTAAAACGAGATCTGATCAGAGCCCCTTGAGCTTTCAGGTCTAAAATTTCTGCCAATTCTTTATTTTTCCTATTTAAAATTTCAATAAGCTCTTGATTCCATTCAGTTCCAATAGATTCTTGTAGTTTTCTTATATCATCTTCTAAATTTGCCATTAAAAGATTTGTTTCTTTAGTGATGTTGTAAGCATATTGTTGACTCAATTGTTTAATTTGTGTTTTTCCAAAATCCCACCACTGCTGCAAGGATTGGAAATCAGATTTAGTGGTTCTAAAATCATTCCAAAAAAACTTAAAAATATCCCTAAATTCCATGTCCGTTAAGAGGCTGTTATTAAAATGCCACAATGCACTCTTTGGTTTTATGGATCCTAAAGATAAAAAACACTGTTCTAGACTATGATCCGAAAAGCTAACTGGAATGATAAAACAATCTCTAAAAAGATTGAGTTGATGACTTAAACCATAAAATCTGTCCAATCTTGCTAAAGACAACCTATTATCATAAGAATGAACCCATGTATATTGTCTCTGTGCTTTATGAAAATTCCGCCAAATGTCTACAAGATCATGCATTTCTATAAATTGAATTAAACTTTTTCGAGAAGCCATATGAGGCTCAACATGATTTCTATCTGAGGCAACTTCTGTACAATTAAAATCCCCTCCAATCAAGAGCAAATCTTCAGTTTTACAATCACTTATTGCTTTACATAATATATTTAGAAAACCCATTCTTTCAACTTCATTAGTGGGAGCATAAACACAACAAAAACAACAGAATACATTTTCAAATTGAAATTTCCTCTACTTCATAAGAAAATGGAATGGAGTTTTTTGAGAATAAGATAGCAACACCTGCACTTAAAGATGAATTATGACTAAAAATGCTTAACCCATCAAATTCTCTTACCCAATCTTCTTCATTGGTAATATCACTATGAGTTTCCTGTGCAAACAAGATATCTATTTTCTTTATCCTGATTAATTCATATAATTCAAACCTTTTCTTCCCTTCCCGTGCTCCATTTAAATTCAGGGAAGCAAAATGAAGATCTTTCATTATAGAGAAGAAAAGGATAATCAGGACACAAAAAAACTTCATTTCATAAGTGTGAATTTTAAAGGGGTCATGACATGAGAAACCAAATTTGCCTTGATCTTTTGGTATATAAGAGGTCTTTGTATCATTAAAACGTCCTGCAAGTTTAATATTTTAAGACGTCCTCCCCATTCTAAACGAATCATTTATTTAATCAAGCTCAAAATACAGCTCGTTCTGGATTCATGGTTAGAAGTGACGTGTCGGTTAGAAGTGACGTACCAGCGTTTGCATATGACCGCCTCCAGCACAAGATAACTACGCTTTAAGCGCCAAGACAACTACGCTCATTTCAGTATCGCCGTCGCCTCACAAGTGTTCAGTCGATGGACAGCGAGCTCTGACAGAGACTACTTGTGCACAGGAAAATTACGATGCCACACCGATGTGCTGTTCCTGGCTGTGGTCAAACAAAACCTCTGAATAAGCTGCCGAAAGATCCAGACGTCAGGGAAAAATGGATGCAGTTTATTTTTTGCGGACGTCCCAGTCATTTTAAGGATGACTGTTTTCAGAACAAATCTCAATATGATGCTGGCTTTGCCAGAAAACTGTTGCTCAAAGATAAGTCCGTGCCGACTATTCTGGGAACAACGACGACGCAAACTGTAAGTAATCTATTTTAAACTTTAAACTACTTTTTAAAGCGCAATTTCATTCATTATGAATAATCACAGTGTTTTTACTTAGTTTACTTGCATATTGTTCTGGCTGGGGGCGTCAATAATTGATACATAGGCACTGACGTTAGCCAATCATAACAGTGGGCGTTAACACTGAAGTCTTAAATGGAAAACGCCCCCAAAACAGACTGTTTGAATCAGAGGATGAGAAACAGGGTGGGAAAAGGTCATAAATCACTAGATTTTAAAAGTTTTTCTTAAAAAAAAATATATTAATACTATAATTGCACCTAAGGGAACATAATAATACAATAAAAAAAACCATGTCATGACCCCTTTAAAACTTCTCAGCATTGATTCCTAATTGAAAATTTACTTTTGTGAGAATTTTCCTCAGTCTGTATACCTCTTGATCAGAAAAAAGACCTTCACTCTTAAAAAACTTCACCTTTTCTGCAAATTGCTCCAAATCAGGAAAATACTCAGTAATGCGCACATTTCTAGCATTCTTTGTTACTCTCAAAAAGAGCTTCACGTCATCTACACTGTAACACTGCTCTGAAGACTCATCATTTGCTTGATCAAAAGTAACACTACATTCTGAAATGTCAGTGTCACTTTCAGTATCAGTTTGACTATTCTCCATTTTTTTTAGTTTACTAGAGTGGCTCTGTTTCATTCTCCTTTTCTGTGGTGTTTTAAAAACACATTTATCCTCTCCCCCAGAACACTGACCTCTTTGCAGCTCCATAGCTTGATTATCTTCCAAACTCTGTGTAATTAAACCATCAGTTAACTGACGCCTTTCACCAGAGACAGAAGCTTCTTCTATACCTGCCACTGACACTGCCTCTGTCCCCTTCTGTTTCAGAGCTGCAGCATCGCCTGCTGAATCTGTCCCGTTAGCATCTACAGACTGTTGTACAGTGCTCACCTCAGCTGCACCCGCTGCTGTCGCCACCTCAGTCCTAACGGTCTGTGCTAACGGCACCTCCTCATCCTAAACAACTCTTTCAACCGAAACTGATGGAATTTCACTTTCTGATTTTTCATTCTTTTTCGGACAAACCCTCACAAGAGGTCCTATTTCACCACAACTAAGGCACTTCATGCTATTAGTTGTAGTATAAACTACATAGTTTAAGTCATCATGATTGAAGTTAAACGTTAAATCCAAATCCTCTTGTCCTTTAAAACCATAAACACAAAACGTCTGAACGACACTACGTGCTTCAGTAACGCCGATTTACAGCTAATTTGAATCATCTTAATAGGGGAAACCAGTCTGCCATGTCTTTCCAACAATTTAACCAGAACCTCATTTTTAATAAACGGCGGCACGTTTGATAAAATCACTTTTTTGGACGGAGTAGACAGCGGTAACACTGGAACGAAAGCGTTGTCAATAACAACTCCACTTTCAATCAATATGTTCGCTAACTCAACGGTCTTCAAAAAAACAACAACCGCATTGTTCATCCTTGATGCCGACAGAATATTTTCATAGCCAACCACCTCTCCTACAGCCAGACTGCACTCTTCCACACTCGCGTTTAAACTTATCTTCACAGCATGACGCCGTGTGAGGAAATCCAACATCCTCACACCCGAAGTCATCCTGCCAGTTACCAAGAACTGGCAGACAAACAACAAAACACTATCTTAATACTTTTAAACCAGTATACCACAAGAAAAAAAAAAAGTTAAAGATAGAAAGAATAGACAAAAAAAGTCCACACACTCACCAGCCACGCTTCTCACTCGCTCGCCCTACAAACGCCCACGCATGCGCACAGAGAGAAAGAGAGCGAGAGAGAGAGAGAGAGAGAGAGAGACTTATTTTTACTTTTATCATATATTTTTTAACAAACTAAAAAAACATTATTCAACATTTAAAAATTACAAATATATAATTAATTCCAACTCAAATCCATAAAAAGACAAAACCTCTCATATAAACCATCGTAAGGTACGATTCATATTTCAGTTCACACATATTTCCCTATGCATTAATTTCTAAAACAAAACATCATTCAGTTTGCATAAGACAACATTTAAACCCCAAGTAAATTCAAAGGTATCAAAGTCTCCAGTCATTTTATAATAAGCAAATTCAAGCAGATATGAAACCTCTCAAAGTCATTATTACATCAGTAGAACTGCCCCCATTCATCATTTATTTTCTTGTAAGCCACACAGCCAACTTTGCTTGCCCATACATAAAAATAAGTAGCATGTTTATTTTTCAGTTTTTTTATACTTATATTTTGGGCCATAAATAAAACCTGCTGGTGTAAACTCTTGGCCCAATCTTTCACTCCATTCTTTCAATAATTGAAACATTGGCTTTAACCTATCACACAGCAAAAACAAATGAAAAATATTTTCTAAACCAGAACAGAAAGGGCAATCCTCTTTTATTACTGAATCAAGGTGTGCCCTTTGTCTCTTTGTAGCTATTGCCCCATGTACTATCCGCTATTGAAGATCGCCAGTGCTCTTATCAGTGGGCAGTTTGTACAGGGTCCTCCAGCTACCTGTTGGGGAAAGGTCAAATCCTACTATCCCTTGTCACCTTGATGCTGATACATCCTTTAATGGCTCACAGTGCATCATTTTTACACAAGTAAAATACAGAGCTCTCTATCCAGCATCTCGAAACAAATTTAATTCTGGGGTTTTAAACTCAGAAATCTTCCTTCATCCTTTTACCATATCTGCACAGCAGATCTTGCCTCCAGTTGTGGAAAGTTGCTTGTCTTAATGTTGCAGCCTCTCAGAAATACGAAGAGAAATAACACCAAGCTTTGCTGCAATTTCCACTGGAGTCAAACACTCACTCTTTCTACAAAAATGAGAGACTTTCAAGAACTGTGCTTTAACCATAGCTGCTTGAATTGAATAAGAGTCCAACATTCTTATAGGAAGAGCAGGATTATACAGTAAAGGTTCCTCTTTAACCCATGATCCACTTCCAAGTCCTTGTTCTTGAGAAACTCTTAAAACATTCCATACTTTAAGAACTGTCTTATAAAAAGATGTTACTCCAATTAACTCCACTCCATTTAAATCCATTAAAAAAAGATGGCGATCTAGTCCCAGCTGCCCTCCTCTCCTTAGAATGTTGTAAGCCAACTCAGTCCAACAGCCATCCATTTCCTACAGGAGCCTCTGAGAAGATTGATGCCTAAAAGCAGCAATCCTACATTCAATATCAATTAGACCTTTCCCACCTTCATGTACATGCAAGTATAGTACCGGTACCTTCAGCCAATGCTGTCCCGACCAAAAAATTCAACAAAACATCTTTGAATGTACTTGATAAGGGCAGTAGGCGGATCCAAAATAGTCATTTTATGCAACAAAGATGAGGCAACAAGGTTGTTGGTTACTAAGACTCTTGCCCTATAGGATAACTGAGAAAGCAAACATTCCCACATAGACAACCGGGCACACACTTTTCCCACTATCCGCTCCCAGTACTTTTCCTTATAAGTCTGACAACCTAAAAACACACCAAAAAAATTAAAACCATCTTTATTCCACCTAACATTACTAGGTAATTATGGAATTTTTGACCTCACTGAACCACACCATAAGGCCTCACATTTTGTCCAATTTATTTTTGCTGTTGAAGCATATTCATAACATTTAAGACTGTCTAAAATTACTTTTATGCCCATACTATTTCTTATTATAAAATCGGCATATGCAGATAATTTTACATGATTAGAGATAGATGAGCTTTCAATATATAAATCAGTCAACTTATCTCTTAACTTATATAGCAGAGGTTCAATTGCAAGACTATAAAGCTGACCAGATAAAGGACAGCCTTGCCTTATTCCTCTCTATACTTTAACTGGAGTGCTTAAACCTGAAGCTATTTTTATCATACATTCAGCTCCACTGTATAAATGTAAATGTATGTAAAGGTAGTATGATCTGCTCTATCAAAAGCTTTTTCATGGTCATTATAAATAGCATAGTCTACAATATTCCTTATCAAAAATAAATTATCCCTAATTAATCAACCCTTAACAGAATAAGACTGACCTTTCATAGTTAATGTATTCAAAGAATAATTCAATCTGTTGAAAATGCACTTTGAGGAAACGTTGTAATCCATACACATTAAAGCAACAGGTCGCCAATTTTTCAACAAGTTCAGATCACCTTTTTTGGCAACAAAGAAAACACTGCTCTTTTACAGCTTTTAGTGAGATGCCCAGTCTGTATGGATGCTAACAGCATTTCAAAAAAATATTTTCCAATCACATCCCAGAAATGTCTATAAAATTCAGTCCAACCCAGGGGCCTTGCCTGGTTTAAGTTCTTGCATGGCTTTTGTCACTTCTTGAAAAGTAAGTGGAGCATCAGTATCTTCTTTTTGTTTAGATGTACATTTTTTGAGGTACTTAAATAAATCAGCTTGACTTTGTGGGTTTGAATCATCAGCCTTGTAGAGTTCAGAATAAAAATCAACAGCAAGTTTCCTCATAACAGAGGGCTCAGAAATAACAACACCTTCATTATTCTTCAAGCATACCATCAACTTTTCATCAGATGCTGATTGAGCATGTGGTTATTTTGCATTTCTGTCCATTGTAAAATTCAAAGTACAATTCCAGTCTCCTGCCATAACAATAATGTTTTCTGAATGCAGTGTTTCTAAAACTTGACCAAGTTTCTTAAATAACCTATCTGGTCCATCATTAAGAGCATATACATCGCCCAGGTTCTACAACTTTTTGACCTTGAAATTTTGACCTTTAGGGGATTAAACAAAATTGCAACTCCTGCACTGATATTAGAGCCATGACTTAAAATATGTTCTCCCTCCCACCATAATATCCAGTCAATCTCATTTTTCTTATTACTATGAGTTTCTTAGAGAAAAAACTACTCCAATGTTCTTAATGTTAAGAAATTCTGAAACTAAAGCCTGCTTTCCTCTCGCATTTAAAGAGTGTATTGGTAAAAACTCCATGAACCAGAAAAGAGGGAAAACACAGTAGAAAAGGAGGAAGTAGAAACAAAGATATAAACGTGAACCCATTGTGTTCATTTAGATTTTCCACTAGCTTGTCTCTTTTTCACAGCCTTTTTACCCTACCTTATTGTTGTGATGTGTTTCTTAATCCGAAAGTGCTTTTGCTGTGACAACACACTGTAATGACATGTTTTTCATGCCGACACAACTGATGTAACTATCTTATTGATATCACAGAAAAAATCTACCACATCTATCTTCCTACCTTTAGTTTCATAAAGAAAAGTATTAATCTGTTCCAGGGAGTAAAAGTCATCATTAGCTTTATAAAGCTCAGATATATCAGACAAGCTCTCATCATTTTTTACATCATCCTGGCTCTGTGTCAATATATAAAAAAACGGATTATCATCATTCTTATCCTTCCTTACACATTCCACACCACCACCAGTGTTTGCACAAACATTCACATAATTGATTCTAAACTACTCATTTTCCACAACACTGCTCCAACATGGTTGTTCATTATCCATACTGATCAAATTAACCGCAACATTCTCACTCACCTCATTCCCAATGCCCTCACCCATCTCTGCAACAGGATCGTCATCTGGGCCCAGTGTCTCTTTTCTCGACATCTGCTTTAGCTGAATGTACTTTCTGCCCATCACTAGTCCATCTGTTACATTTCCATTTTACATTTCATCCAAAGTTTTCTTGTGAGAACATGAGAGACTCTTGTATCCAATGTCACCACATTCAAAACACTGTAGACTCTCCGAACTCCCCAAAATCATGTAAAAGCTGTCACCATCATTCTCTCATTGAGAGTTAAGAAACATGAACACATTTTTTATCATGTTTAACAGAAATGGAAGTGGAGCGTAGTTCTAAGCGGGAAGACCAGCAGGTGTACATCATCACATCATTAGCTGGGTAACTCCTAGCCAATCGCATGTAAGCCATTGCTATAAAAGTACGCTCACAATCTATCACATTGCTGTTTCGGTGTGCTAACACTGCAACCTCCTCCTCCCCACCACCACCAGTTGAGCCCTGTCCTGCAGGGGGGTAGGCTCCTCGCCCCTGCCTCCTATCTCCGGCAGGACATGACAGTTCCGAGTACAACTCCCTCGGACTGCCGGACGGGGCCTACGCCAAAGAGAGAGACATTACCTCCTGTTTTACATCTATCAAATAAATGGCATCTCAAACTTCACTCAAGCCCGCGTGTCTTCCCGATAGAATGGTTTTTACAGTGCTTACAACCTTTCCAAATCTTGCAAGCTCTATCACTATTAGTTCATTTGCAATGAATGGCGGAACACTTGAAATTATCACTTTTGTTGCCGGGGCAAAGAGCGGAGTGATGGGAACAAAGGTTTCCTTAACCCATATGCCACTTTCAATAACATCATTATCCAGCATTTCTACTACAGCCTTGTTCATTCTCAATGCTGAATTGAACTTTTCATGAACAATTTGATCTCCAACAGCTATAAAAAACATCTTCAATTGTGGTATTAGCTTCAGGCACACATCTGAAGCCGTGGTGCAAGGACAATGGCATTGTTCCTCCCAACGAAGCAGACTCCATTGGTCTACCAAATGTCAAGTGAACCATGCAAAGCACGAACAAAGCCCCCACTAATCCCTACAAAAATAATCAAGAGAGTAAAAGTATGAAAAATAGAAAACAGGTAGATGCTCTCCCACACACACCTTTCCCAAATCCAGCATGCAACTCACTGAGAGAGAGAGAGAGAGAGAGAGAGAGAGAGAGAGAGAGAGAGAGAGAGAGAGAGAGAGAGAGAGAGAGAGAGAGAGAGAGAGAGAGAGAGAACATTGTCAACTTTTTTCATTATTTCTAATTTTGATATTGTAGTATATCATTTTTACAGTATATTTAAGCTATATTCTTTCTGGCTACAAGAAAACAATCATTTAAAAATCTGATATATATTTATGAACTTGTGCTTAGGTTTCTCCACAAGGCTGCACTGTGGTGTAGTGTATGTTCTCTACCAGCTCCATTCACTTGAGGATGTATCTCTTCAAGCTATAGCCCTGTTTTACCAAAAAATATATAAATAATGAAAACTGCAAAAAATAATGAAAAAAAACAATAAATGTGCATCATGTGGTAACATCTAAATTGAGGTTTTACTCAAGTTACAAATATGATTTAACATCCCTGAATCAACCTGAATACATTAGGTTACACCAACAAAACTAATTTTAATCTTAAACTAATCAGATAGGGATAGCTCCTTTTGCTTGAAAATAGCAGGTAAGCACTTTTTAATGTGTGCCATAAATACATTTTCAACATGCAGAAGCCCAAAAAGCATTTGTACACTTAAGGCACACATTTTTCAGGCAAAAACAATTCAAAAAAAGAAAAGAAAATGGTTAGGTTGTAACTAATAAAACAATAGATTCAGTTCAAAAGGAGTATCTGGGCACTTTTTCAATGTCAATTGTTAGTTTAACATGTCTATATTTAATGTGCTGATCTATACCTGTGGAATAAGTGGCTTATTGCTAGTTCAGTAAAAGTTTGCTTAATATATTTGCAAACTCAAAAACCCTTTACCCCTTACAAATATTGAGAGTTCATTGCAAAATCTCCGCACACCTGCGGCAAATTCGCCACTGATCTTTTTCACATGCAGATGAGCTTTAAGGCAAACTTGCGGCAAATTGTCCATTTACCAGCTTCAACCAGCTTTAATCGGCTTCACAGTGTTTACCTTCCTATGTGGTGCGACCAGAATTGCGTTGCGTCTGCAGCGTGAGAGACCCAGGCTCAGATCCTGCTTTGAAAGCAGGAAGTAATCAAATTCGCTATTCTGCGATTCTGAGGTTGCATTTTTTCCCTCAAACATTACATTTTTACTTCACTGATGGTTAGGCGTAGTTTTGGTTCGGATCGGGGGTACAGTTTATCAAATATGCATTCTTTTCACTGTATACATTCTGTACAGCTGAAAACAACTTGCTTCACAACTTGCTTTTGGCGCCCCTCCATGGACATTACATGCTCACGCCCAACGACAGCAACTGCAGTTAGTCGTCATTACTGTGACATGTAGCAGTGGAGTCGAAATATCAAGCAGGAACAGAGCTGGATCTGGCAGGCTCTGGTAACCTTAGGATATGAATCCTGTGGTTGAGACAGGAAAACAAATAGAATAATAATAGTAAAGATTTAGGCAGTGTTTCACATTTAGGTAAGCAGAGACCGATTTTAGCTAAAGAAAAGTCAACCTACAGTTTCCGATATCACAGTAAGATCAGTGTGGTGCAGCAACCTGGAGCTACACTCGACCCGCTCCCACTTGGCAATTAGTATGTTTGGTATATAGAATACATTTTATTTATAATGCACTTTTCTAGTACCCAAAGCGCTACAAACAGATGACAATAAAACAAATAAAGTACAAAAGTACAGTAATACAGTACAAAACATCATTCTAAACAATACAACAGAACTAATCAATACAATAAACAAATATAGTATAGGTATAATAAATAGTATATAGTATAATGAATATAGTAGAATTGTGTTCATTGTTTTTAAACTAAACATTCAGACATGGAAATATCTGGAAACTTTGACACATGTGAATTAATGGGACATGGGGCACTCTCAATGTTTTGATCAATGCATTGTGGGAAAACTAAAGGCCAGCTTTTTCTTAACGAGTGTGCTTTGAGTGTGGGGCCATTAGTCTTTCAATGAAGTCCATCCTGTGATCCTTCCTGAAAAAAGTAAGGCAGATTCACTAAACAGTTGCACCACTTTTGTGTGTGGTATTTCAGTGCAAAACCCTGCTTAGTTTGAGTATTTAAATTAAGTCATTCCTATCTGTGCAAACACGCCTCCTTTTTATTATCATTATCATTGGCATAATTAGGCTCATTGTGGATTGCGCTATTATCGGCAAGTACGGTGGTCTGTAGCATCCTACGTTATATAGCGCTCAGAATGGGCCTGCAAGATTAGAATTGCGTGTGCAAACTGCGTTCAGCAGCAATTTTGTAGGTGTGTTTGCAATATTGCCTGATCAGCAAAAATAAATTGTGAATTGAGCGCTATCAATTTAAGTGCTTGTGCAAAAAACAGCACTTTTACCGGGTGCCATTCATTCTTAGTAAATCTGCCAGCTGAACCAGCTGAATACTACTCGCTTAATCTCATTAACCATCTTGATATTGGATACTTTCACTCTTTTGGATTAAATTAATCATGGCTGATGGTGAATAGTGAATTTCTACGATTTCTTCAGTTACAGAAAATCAAACTATTGATTTTTAATTATGCTGCATCCACACCACTAGGTGTCACTGTAAGTCCAAGATGACACAAACAGAAAGTTACTCAGTGCAACTTTTAATTTTAATAGTTATTTCTATGTGTACTCTTTTCTCTAACCTGATTTGACATATTTCTACAAACTAAGTTCAATACTGTCAAAACAATTCAAGTACACAGACATCAAAAAAGATTTGATGTTTTCTGCACGAACTGCTTCATGTTGCTGCATTTTGACAACTTTTGGTTGAATGGATTAAAGCGCATTGTTGGAAATGATGTTCTTCCACCATGGTCCATAGAATGAAAATGATCATATCTGAGTATTATAATAGTAAAATATTTTAGATTTTAGATTATATAGACATATATGTATAAATTAAATGCAAATCTATTTCAAGCATTATTATCATCTAATATGTCTGGAAATACACCATATGTTGTACAACCCCAATTCCGAAAAAGTTCGGACAGCATGGAAAATTATAATAAAAAAATGAGTGATTTGTAAATTCTATTCACCCTCTGCTATATTGAAAACATTACAACAACAATTATTTGATGTTTTACCCTGTGAATTTCATTTGGGATTTTGTTTTTGAGTGTTTTATATATATTAGGGCTGTCAATCGATTAAAATTTTTAATTGAATTAATAATATGATCTCCCAATTAATTAATCGCGATAAATCGCATATAGAAATATTTGCTGAGAAAGCCCCTCATATAACAATAATTCATTATATTATGATGAAATAATTATACATAGTTTTCTTTAAATATTAAAAAATTATATATATATATATATATATATATATATATATATATATATATATATATATATATATATATATATATATATTTTTTTCAGATAATTAAAATGCACACTTGTGGCAGAAGTGTTAATCATTGATAAGACAATACAAAAAGCGGCTTTAGAATACAATGTATTGTTTACTACCATATTATTGATCATAAGCCAATCATTGGCATAAACAGCAATCCATTTCACAAGTGAATTTGTCAATCAGTTCGAGATTTATTATGAGGGCTTGTTTAAGGACCCGTCAATTTTAAACAATGCTTGTGTAACATCTTGTGTGCATTGCGTCATAAACATAAAATTTTTAGGTCAAGTTAAATATAGTTTAATACTTAGAACACATCTTGAGATCCCTTTGAATTTGCGCTCCATCAAATTTTTTTAATGTAAGAACGTAACGAATGTCTGTTTTGTGCTGTCTGGTTGTTTTCTTCACTGTATAAACTGCGCGTTACCACAAGCTGAAGTTTCACCCTCTGGAGTAAACAGGTGGAACTACATGCTTGCATTTCATTTGCATTGTGATTAATTATTTTTTATAAAATTAATCGCACTGAATTTACAGCCCTAATATATATTTTTGTTTTTATTAGCATTTTCCATGCTGTCCCAACTTTATCGGAATTGGGGTTGTATGATAAAATTTAGTGGTAATTCATAATAATAACAAAAAATTGTATGTATAAAAACTGCTGAATTTCTTTTATTTCATTCCATTTCAATTTTACTCTCTTCAAATTTGAATAGCAATGCTGCATCTTGTTTGCTACCTCAATTCAAATTCAGGAATTTTCATAAACTTTAATGACTTTAATCTGCCAAACTGTTGACAATGAAATCAAGTTTTACCATTGCAAAAACAACATCTTTACCCTATTGTTTCCATTCTGTGGCTTAAGACAGTCAGTCATCTTTAACATCTTTATAGATTCTCTTTAACATATGGGCTGAAATGAATGTGAGGAATGTTCTGGTAAGCAAAAATATAGCCTATTAACCAAAGCCTGTCTAACATCTTAAACAGCATATATGGTTTAAGTAGCCCCACAAATAATAGCTGATAAGATGTGATATATATTTACACTTAATTGCTGTTGAGACCCTATATGCAGGAGTTCGGGAGGCCCACATGTTCTCCTGTTGAAAGCTAAGAGGCTGTATGGAGACAAACACTTATCAGGAGGTGAACAGAAGCTATTTCTTCAGCACTACGCTTGGGTCTTGGGAATCCCATTAAAGCCATAAATATCTCACATATTTGGATAAGTGGGCAGCTGAAAGGGCTTGATGGTCTCCGTGCTCTGCCTCTATGGTTTCACGCTTACAATGACAGGATATGGGGTTAGAGCAACATCCATGTTCTACACCTCCCTCCAACATTTTTTAGTCCTGCTAAAAGCAACATTGTTTTTTGTGTCAGAAATATGGTCAATAAAACTTTTTTTCTTTTCTGTTTTATTTGAGTTTTTACGTTTTTAAAGCTACATTTGTTAAGCTTCTGTAGGAGCCTTATTTCACATATGATATATATGAACTAAACGTTTCAAACTCGTTGTTCCTCGTAGTTTGGATTTACTAGAAATGCCAGATTTTATTATTTATAATAAGATTTATTTTCCATTAAAGGTATAGTTCACCCAAAAATGATTACTAATTATTTACTCACCCTCATGTCATATCAAAGCGTTATGTTGTAATACCATGTAGATGATTGGTAGAGGGCATATTTTATTTCCCTTATTTGTTTGAATGAGCAGCTGAAAGCAGTGAAGCACAGGCATTTCAAAATAAGAGCCCCCGGTGTATTTCAAACTTGTTTAAATTTAAAAGTTTGGGTAATGCACCAAACCTTGAAATTTAGGATGCACAATAAACTGCATCTGGGATTTCATTCAATTTGGTCTCATGTGGCCTCTGCTTGGCCCACCTTGTCACAGGAAGGAAAGACTAAGAACATTTTCAATATATCGATTTTAAAAACTATTGGCAGATGGTTATTGCCATTCTTTCAACTCATTATCTTAGCACTGTAAGGCACAGAAATTTCTATCCTTCGCTGTCATAGGTCATGAAGAGCTAACAAAACTCGTCAAAACATCAAAAGCTACAACATGTATGTTAGATCCAATACCAACTAAGTTGAATAAGCCATGCCCCCTCATTACAAAACCCCGCTCTCCAAAGATAATTTTGAGACCAAAACTGAGCAAAAGAAAGTATTGTTAGATCCTATGGCTGTCAAATTCAACAGTGGCACAATAGCGCCCTCAACTGACAAACATTATGAATCATAGCTTCAAACATCCACTTTAAATACAACACTAAAGAGAACAAGCAAAATGATTGACAGGTAAAAATCGTCAATGTCCGTGGACACATATTTGTTTGCTGCTTACAAAGTCTACAGCTGTCACTGAGACTGGTGAGATATCTCAGGTTCCTTATTTCATTAATTTCTTTAAGGGAGAAAGAACATTGTTCAAAGTTCAGAGAAATGGTATATACTATATTAACAGTTTCAGTCAGGATTTCGGCCTCATCACAGTACAGAAACTGCACTTATCAGACTTACAAATTACTTGCTCCTATCATCTGATAGCTGCTGCATTTCTCTTCTTGTGCTTTTAGATCTTAGTGCTGCTTTCGACACCATAGATCACAGCTTTATCTTGGATAAGCTACAGAATTATGTTGGTATTTGTGGACTGGCATCAGCATTGATTATGTCCAATTCATCAGGCCACTTTGTCTGTATAAACGAGGAATTAAAAGTTAAGTATGGAGTGCAACAGGGATCAGTTTTAGGACCTCTTCTTTTCAACTTCTATAAGCTTCTCCTGCGGTACATTATTAGGAATCGTGTGTCAATGAAATCAAAGATTCGGTTCTAGAAATTTCCTCCCACTCAATTCTGACAAAACAGAGGTATTCATTTTTGGACCAAAACAAAAAAAAGCTGCTAGGAAATTAAATCAAATTTACAATGTTTGTAGATGTGGCAGCGGGGGCGTGGTCAAGCGCCCGTCCGGGAGAGAAAAGCGGTAAGGGAGCTCACACCTGAGCTAAATTATGTCTAACACCTGTCTCTAATTGCAGTAGCGTGAGGAGAGCGGATAAAAGCCAGCAGCCACAGAGCATCGAGAGAGCCTGACAACACGGCAGAGAATACGTGTGTGTGTTAAGAAAAGTAAATTAAGTGACAAAAAATAAAGCTTACCCCTTAAGCTGACGTCTGTTTCCGTCCCTTCCTTGGTCTGCTTTACACTGGTGCTGAAACCCGGGAATAGAAGGAACACCTTTTTTTGTTCCAAGTTATGGAACAGAGTCGCCCCATAGAGTCCTCCCAGCTGGCGGAAGTCCTCCAGTCCCTCGCTACTCTCCATCAAGGCCACCAACAATCCCTGCTTGAGCTCCGGCAGGATCAAGATCGACGTTTTTTCGAGATCATGCGGGCTCAGGCAGAGGACCGACTCGATATCCGGAGCCTCTTCAGCCAGGAGACTGCGTCGCCCCAGCCGCGACCCCGGACACCCACGCTACGCTACCCCCGCCCACGTTACAGAAGATGGGGCAGCAGATGATCCTGAGGCCTTCCTCGACTTGTTCGAGCGGACGGCAGAAATCTGGGGCTGGCCGCCCGAACAGTGGGCAGCCCGCCTAATCCCTCTCCTGTCCAGGGAAGCCCAACTCGCGGCACAACAACTGCCGGCGACAAACCTCCTGGCTTATGCTGACCTGAAGAGGGCCATACTGCAACGGGTCGGTCGGAGCCCGGAAGAGAATCGCCAACTCTTCCGGAGCATGAAGTTAGAAAAGTCTCAACGGCTCCAGGACGCCTGTCGGCAGTGGCTGCTCGCGGGGGACCGCGACGTCGAGGAAGTCATCGATCAGGTGGTGCTGGAGCAGTTCGCGCAACGGCTGCCCAGGAGAACGGCGGAGTGGGTCCAGTGCCACCGCCCGGCGTCGCTGGAGGAAGCCGTACGACTCGCTGGAGGACCACATGGCGGCGATTCCAAGGGCGGATGAGCCCTCTCTCTCTTCTCCCCTTCCCCTGTGTCTTCCCCTGTTTTTTTCCCCTCCCCTCTTCCCTCTCGCTCTGCTCTCTCCCCAGGGTCCGTGCCTGCCCCCCGCAGGCGTGGAGGATTTGTGAGACCAACTTCCCGGCCGTGGGAGAAACCGCCTACCCCTTCCCCGTCCTTCAGCCGCTCTCCTCCTCAGGTGGGGGCACCCGCCAGCACGGGTGCGGCCGTGGCGCCTGGGCCGGTCTGCTGGAGGTGCGGAGACCTGGACCACTTCCGGGATCAGTGTCCGCTGATGGAAATAGGGACGGTGGTGCGGGTCTCCGACTTTCCGCAGGCTGCCCCCGATCGGGCTGGAGCGTACCGTATTCCGGTAAGGATCCAGGGGGGTACATACCAAGCATTGTTGGATACCGGCTGTAACCAGACCACCATCCACCAACGCTTGGTTCAACCCGGGGCTTTGGGTTTAACTAAACTGGTGAGGGTGAGGTGTGTGCATGGGGATGTTCACAAGTATCCCATGGTGACTTTGGCGATTGAATTCAGGGAAAAAAACCATAGTGTGGAGGCAGCGGTTAGTTCCCGCCTCACCCATCCGCTAATCTTGGGTACTGATTGGCCGAATTTCAAAGATATTTTAGAGGGTATTTGTGCGGATGGGTCCTGCATAAAGAGGTGTGCGGTGTGCGATGCTTTGGCAGGGAGGCGGAGCCGGGCCGCCCTCGGCTGCTCGGAATGATGAGGGAAGGGGCGAGGTGGCCGCCCTCCTCTCAGGGAATTCCCTGAGGGGACTTCCCTCTAAAGCAGTCGCGGGATCTAAACCCTTAAACATGCTCTTGACCAAGTGAAAGTAATTTATGGTCAACAGCTCCGCCGGGCATCGCCATTGCATACCCATATTTTTCGCTTATTAAAGATCGGTTGTACAGAGTGACGCAGGACGCTCAAACAAAGGAGGAGGTGACACAATTGTTGATTCCACGAGCTGCCGGAAATGGTTTCCAGGCGGCTCACTATAATCCTATGGCCGGTCACCTAGGGGAAAGAAAGACACTTCTCCGCCTAATAGCCCGCTTCTATTGGCCGGGCATTGGCGGCGACGCCTGCAGGTGGTGTGCGGCGTGCGCGAATGTCAACCCGTAAACCCACCGACCACCCCAAAAGCGCCATTGCGCCTCTTCCATTGATCGAGGTTCCTTCGAAAGAATTGGAATGGACCTCGCCGGGCCATTAGCATGGACGGCACGCGGACATCGCTTTGTGTTAGTCCTGATGGATTACGCAACGCGATATCCGGAAGCAGTGCCTTTGAGCAACATCTCAGCACGTAGTGTTGCAGGGGCACTCTTCAAGATAATCTCCGGGTGGGGGTTCTGAAAGAAATCCTCACCCACCAAGGCACTACTTTTATGTCATGAACACTTCGCGAACTTTACTTAACTTTTGGGCATTAAGTCGATTCAAGACTAGTGTGTACCATCCTCAGACAGATGGACTGGTGGAACGATTTAATAAGACGCTCAAAAATATGATTCAGTAAATTGCGTACCTAAGACGCTTAGGAATTGGGATAAGTGGCTGGACCCTCTGTTATTCGCGAGTACGAGAGGTCCCGCAAGCCTCCACGGGTTCTCCCCATTTGAGCTGTTGTACGGGCGACGCCACGCTGGGTCCTCGACGCCATCCGCTGAGCTTGGGAGGAGGGACCTTCCAATAGTAAAATGAAATTCAATACGTTCTTGATCTTAGAGCAAAACTCCACACACTGGGGAAATTAACACAGGAGAATTTGCTCCAGGCTCAAGAACGCCAACGCCGGCTGTATGACAGGGGTGCTCAGCTACGGAATTTGCACCGGAGATAAAGTGCTTGTATTACTCCCAACATCGAAGCTCTAAATTACTCGCCAAGTGGCAAGGACCCTTTGAGGTCACACGACGCAGTAGGGGATCTCGATTATGAGGTTAAACGCATCGATAGAGGGGCACGCGGCAAATATATCACCTCAACCTCCTGAAATTGTGGAGAGAAGAGGCGGCCTCTGTGACGTTGGCAACGGTAGTTCCGAGAGGGCGGAACTCGGACCGGAGGTAAACAAAGCCCGCAATCTCAACACCCCGTTCCTTGTGGAGACCACCTCTCACCGCCAACTCGCAGAGGTTTCCGAATTACAAGAGGAGTTTGTGGACGTGTTTTCTCCTCTAATGGGCCGCACAAACACCATACATCACCATATCGAGACCGAGCCGGGCGTAGTGGTACGCTGCCACCCCTATCGCTGTCCGAACATAAAAAGAAAGTAGTTCGAGAAGAATTGGACGCCGATGCTTGAGATGGGAGTAATAGAAGAATACCACAGCGATTGGTCCAGCCCGGTCATCCTTGTTCCCAAGAGCGACGGGTCTGTACGATTCTGTGTGGATTATAGAAAAGTCAACGCTGTGTCTAAATTTGACGCTGCACTCAATGCCCCGTGTTGATGAACTGCTCGATCGGTTAGGTACGGCTCAATTTTACTCGACCTTGGATCTAACGAAGGGTTATTGGCAGATCCCTTGACACCAATATCCCGTGAAAAACGGCCTTCACCACGCTGTTCAGTTTACACCAATTGCGGACGCTTCCTTTCGGTTTGTTCGGGCACCGCCACGCTTCAGCTGCCTCATGGATAGGATCCTCAGACCGCATACTGCTTACCTATCTAGACGACATCATCATGTATAGCAATGATTGGCAGCGGCACATGCAACATCTGAGGGCCGCCCTGAGATCGCTGCGCGGCGGCAGGGCTCAGGGCAAACCCGAAAAGTGCGCTGGTTGGGCGGTGGAGGTACGGTATCTGGGGTTCTACTTGGGTCATGGCCAGGTGCGTCCCCAAATTGACAAGACCAAGGCGACATGCGACTTGCCCTAGACCCAAGACCAAAAAGGGGGTGAGGCAGTTCCTGGGGCTGGCTGGCTATTACAGAAGATTTGTGCCTAACTATTCAGATATCACCAGCCCGCTGACTGACCTCACTATAAAGGGGGCTCCAGATCCGGTCCAATGGTCAGAGCAGTGCCAACAGGCATTTACACAGATTAAAGCTGCACTTTGTGGGGGGCTGCTTTTGCATGCACCTGACTTCTCTCTCCCTTTTGTTTTGCAGACGGACGCTTCAGACAGAGGGCTGGGGGCTGTACTCTCGCAGGTGGTGGAGGGAGAGGAGCGCCCGGTGCTGTACATTAGCCGGAAGCTCTCCTTGAGGGAGACTAAGTACAGCACCGTAGAGAAGGAGTGTCTGGCCATCAAGTGGGCGGTCCTCACCCTCCGATACTACCTGCTGGGGCGGGCCTTCACCCTCTGCTCGGATCATGCCCCACTGCAGTGGCTCCACCGCATGAAAGATACTAATGCCCGGATCACCCGTTGGTATCTGGCCTTCCAGCCTTTTAAGTTCAAGGTGGTCCACAGACCGGGAGTGCAGATGGCTGCCGCTGACTTCCGCTCCAGAAATGGGGAGGAGTGGTAGGCAGGCCGGATGACGCCCCGGCCTGAGTCGGGCGGTGGGGGTATGTGGCAGCGGGGGCGTGGTCAAGTGCCCGTCCGGGAGAGAAAAGCGGTAAGGGCGCTCACACCTGAGCTAAATTATGTCTAACACCTGTCTCTAATTGCAGTAGCGTGAGGAGAGCGGATAAAAGCCAGCAGCCACAGAGCATCGAGAGAGCCTGACAACACGGCAGAGAATACGTGTGTGTGTTAAGAAAAGTATACCCCTTAAGCTGACGTCTGTTTCCGTCCCTTCCTTGGTCTGCTTTACAGTAGAACAGCATTCTTCCACCACATAAATATTGCTAAATTACAACGCATGATCATAGTTATGCTGCTTTAGTTAGAACAGAAAACTATGCAATAAATTGAATGGCATCTTTACTATTATTATTCTATTTGTTTTCCTGTCTCAACCACAGGATTCATATCCTAAGGTTACCAGAGCCTGCCAGATCCAGCTCTGTTCCTGCTTGATATTCGACTCCACTGCTACATGTCACTGAGTAATGACGACTAACTGCAGTCTGTGCCCGCCATACATCACTTCAGTCTATTAAGGTAGACTTCAGAGGATGAATTGATGCCACCTCCAACTGTATGGGATATTTAATGTGCCACTGCCTGAACTATGACTTGCACTACATATAAAACTAATATTAGTATAATAATCATGCTGTTTAGCCAGAGGGGAACTGGTCCCCAAAGTGAGACTGCTTTCTCCCAAGGTTATTTTCCTCCATATACCAACATCTTTTTTGTTTTATGTTCCTTGCCACAGTCGCCTTCAGCTTGCTCACTGGGGTTCTAAATACAATTGTTTTTTAATTATTTACTTAATAATTTTTATACACAATTTACAATAATATTTTTATCAAACTTACTGTTGTGTGTTGAACATGCACTACACGGACGTCATTCGCAGTTGTGCACAGTCTCATGCCAACAAACGTGTCTCTCGCTGAAAACATTTTGACAAACTCGATGGGAAGTGCATTTTAGAAACTCAAACTCTGGGAGTTCTGGGCCACATGTTTGTCATGGGCCATTAGAATCCTCCTAACATCTTAGGCAATGTCTATCTAATACATTTTGATTTGAAACAATTAATTTTGCTTTCAGAGACCCCCCCTTTGGAACAGCATTTTTCTACACGGAAAATGGAGAAAACGCCATAGCGTCATATTGTGGAAAACATTGACATTAGGAGGTTTGAAAATGGAGGTTTTAAAGCGTATACGGATTAGTGTGTGTGTGTGTGTGTGTGTGTGTGTGTGTGTGTGTGTGTGTGTGTGTGTGTGTGTGTGTGTGTGTGTGTGTAGTGTGGATTAGTGTGTGTGGGGGGGGTACATTGTCTTGTACAGCACTTCTTAAAGGCATGTTATGACAAAAAAAAACTTTTTTGATGAACTTAAATGAACAATGTAGAAGATCTATAAAGAAATGTGTCATAGACTCATAGAATAGAGAGTGGTTTTGCTTTAGGAATTACAAAGATCCTCTCTCCCAATTAAAACTCGCTGGCTGATGCAGTAAAAAGGCTTGGCTTTTACCCTTGCAATGAAAGACTGAGGTTTGTGATAGCGTGAAAAGCCTGTTAAAAAGACTGGAGCACATTCAAAAGTGTTTACAGCTAGCTTTCACTCAAAAACAATGTAAAGCGGTTCACAGCCATGTTTTTTGACCGGATCCTCATTTAAATGAATTTCTACCCCAACTTCTGTCTGCAGCTGAGAAGGACTGTGTTTTCCTTTGTGACTTAAGTGTGTCATTTCTACTAAGTCAAATGCAACTCATTGGGATTGTTCTTTGAAGCTCTGACAAATGGCAGGCAAGTGGTCAATTAACGTCAAGACTGGTTTCCATGTTGATTTGGCACTTCCTGTCTCTGTCTGTTGCCAAGAAGAATTGAATAGGCTGAGATTTCACTTGCAAAACAATGTCCCATTATCGCTCAACAGCCACCGCGTGAACCTGAGGTGTTGTGTAGACTATAAACATGATACACCAACAGTTCTTACTCACATGGCACAAACAGATAAAATGGGATTTCATACTGAACGTGATTTGATGATTAAATTATTGAATTAAATAACTTGGGTGACTGCATGCAGTGATTGTGCTCCATCCACATTAATAATGTATCTGAAAAATGGGTAAACCCAAGTACTGACTTCTAATCTTCGCTCATTCCAGAGCTTTGGTTTTGCTCTTACTCTTCACTGTTTTCTTGAAGGAAAAATATACAATGGAGGAAAGTCGCTTCCAGATTGTTTCCTTCTCATGTAAAGGCCTTTATGAGCACAGAGCAAGAGAAAGAGAGAAAGAAGAGTATTCACTCTCCCCAGAGATGGGCTTTGTGAGATTCCCCTGATCTGTTTCAGTTGTCACATTGAGTCCCCTTCTCATTGACTCAATATTCTCACCAGTAGGCTTCAGAACACTTGCACTTGAATTTATGAGCACTAGGCTTATATCCAATATACAAGTGGCTTGCAAATATACTTTCAGATGTGCTTTGTGAATAGCAGCTAAAGAGCATTGCCAGACTTGAGATCTCTGCATGCTTCGTGTGTTGCAGCAATTTGTATGAAATAAGGTGGTGGACTTGTTGCACAAAGCATATCTAAAAGTAAAGATTTGACAATGCTAAGACTGGTCATGCCTATATATTATTATAGTGTTTGCAAGGCAGCACTGTAATGATATTCATCAAAAAACATTCTGGTTAGGGTTTGTTATAAACCTCTAACATTAAAGGTTATGTATTAAAATCATGCAGTTAATTTGCCAAAATGTTCAGCATTGAAAATGTAACCAAAAGCAATGACTTCATTGTAATATTTGCATTCTGGATTGTGATAGATCTTGCCTTTCTTGCGTACATTTAACCATTTAACGCCACCTTTAGATTGCAGTCACTATTGCAGTGTCTGAAATTGCTCACCTAAAACTATTGCCTTCATAGTTCTCCAAGAAAACTCCAAAACAGATGGTCAAGACTATGATCAAAAAACATATTCCAAATCAGCAGTAAAATCTGACAAATTTGGTATCATAAGAAAGAAAAAAACTTTTTTTTAGGCTGGTCCAGCTAATTCACATTCTTAAGTTAACTGAAAGGTGATGCATCTCAAAGGTGATTGGCTCTTTTAAGGCGGATACACACTGTACAATTTTGGCCACGATTCTGCCATCTGAGACAAATTGCGGGAATCCTAAAGGATTTCGTTCGTCTCAGGGCAAAATTGGCAATCTTACAACGTTCAGTGTGACATGTTCACAGATGGCTGATTAATAGCCTTTGCGATGATCTTCAACCTCTGACGAAATCTGGGCAGTGTCTGAAATTTAGCATCATAACCGTATAGTGTGACTGCTATTACAACGGCCAGATGAGATATTCCGCTCCTCTCTCGCACCCTAATTCACTTGGAAATAAACCTGCTCTGTGTATGCACCACCATAGCAACATTTGTGCCCAGTTATCGCTCTACTCAAGCACTTTCAATGTTTTTTCTTCTATTCTTTTTATTTAAAATGTTTTCATAAATAAATAAATAAATAAGCAGAAAATACTTAGAGAAAAGTGTAACATGTCAGCAATATGAAATCATTATTCTCTGAATTAAATAAATACAGAGCTTAGGCTACAAAATGAAAATAAATAAATAATTGCATTTTCTATTTTCTTTATTTTTAATTTTTTTCATGCATTTGCAACGTTATTTTAAGTACTATTTTACTTTTAATAAATTTACTTTAAACGTCTGTAAACTTCTTTAAGATTCACACCACTCAATGATGATTCGAATGTCCTGTTTTCTATTTCTGGTCTCGCGACGCAAGTAAAAACTGCCAAAACGGGCGATCCAGAGGAGAACAACAACCATTTAAATGTTACCTGGATTAAAAATGTATTTCAGGCTCAACTTCATATAACAACTCAGAATAATTAATAATATCAATGTAACTAACCTCTGGCCATCTCTTCATGTCATCTACACACTCAGGTGAGGCAATGTCTATAAAAAATGGTCATCTCAACTCTGTGAAGTATCGGCATTTTCTTTTTTTTGCACCTTAAACAACATAATATTACCCACTAAGAATATACACTAATGTGAAATTGAAAACGGTAGAATTATGGAACACTTCCAGAAGAAGGTATATAGGTGTGTGAGCTCCATTTATATTCAGATGAGGTCGCAAAATGCAAGCTGTGAAGCGAGTTCTTTTTAGCTGTACAGGATGTCCAGTGAAGGGGAATACGTATTTTACAAACTGAACCCCAAACCAAATCCTAAACCTAATCATTAGTGGAGTAAAAATTAAATGCTAGGGGGGAAAGTGCAGCCTCCGAATCATGCTCGTCTGATTTAGTGAACGTGACTACTTCCTGATTTCAACGTGGATTCGAATCCAGGTCTCTCACATAGCTAATGCAAAGCACTGCCGGTCGAGCCACATTGGAGGGTAAACATGCTGAAACCGATGCTAAAATATCTGGTGGGAAAGCTGCATGTCAGTGTGTCGCCAACACTAGGGTATCAGAACTTACGGAAACAGCATGCTGACTTCCTGTATGATCATGTTGCTCTAACTACCAGGGGCCTTAATCTGAGATGCCCTCTGTGGCCTGACATCCATAAACAAATCACTGCAAATGAAAATGATTGTAATATTCAGTAGATGAATAGCACTTGAATGTGTGCCAGTGACTTTTGCCACAATGTGAAACAAGTGAAGAAATGAGACATGTTACATTATCTGTTCCTGAACCTTTCTCAGGACCCTTGAAAACTTAATTGCAGCTTTGATGTTGTACACTAGACATGATACATTGTCTCTTTTGCAATGTATTACATCCATGGTGTGTTCATTCTCGTAATTACAACTTTGCGTCTATATCTATGCCTTTGTTGTGCGACTGAGTAGGGGTTTTGAGTGAATTCGGACACTGATGTTGCTGAAAAAACTTTATTACATGCAAGATGTGTGCAAATATCCATACTACCCCTTATAATCCATTCAATGCTGAAAGGTATCGATAAATAACAGTTTAAAATGACACAAAACTACTATTTTACCCAAAATGTGTGTGTATTTATGCTCATTGGATTGTGTTGTTTCCCTCACGTCACCATTCAATATCCACATCCCCAGATGAAGTATGTCCAGAATCTGTTCATACTACTTGCATGCATACCTAAAGAATGTACTGTTTTACTTACTAAGAAGTGTGCCCTTCATCAAATGCAGTACATATTCTAACAGTACACAATCAGTTGAGTGGCCCCCTTGGAGGCTAACAAGACCCTAAACCTAAACATATTGTGCCTGTAAGGAGGCTGATCAACCTGCCAGGCACAAAGGAAGTCTCCGTAGGTGTATTTTGATGTCCGGTTTGAGAACGGTCGTACTCTCTACATAACGCAAATTTACAGGTATAAAATAGTACCCTGGGAATAGGGAATGAGATTGTCAAAACGAAATGGCTTAAACTCAATATAGTACACTACAAAGGGCAAATGGAGTGATTTCAGACACAGAATTTGTGTTAATTCTTGGGTAAAGCCACCAAGACCAATACTCTGATGCACATATCATTAACACAGAACCAAAGCATTAAACCTTAACTTACTTAAAACTTTTACTTGATTCTTAAAGTCAGTAACACTTTACAATAAGGATCAATTTGTTAAAAACAGCATTACAACATTTATTAATCTTAGTTAATGTTAATTTCAACATAATACTATTACATTTCTAAAAGCAAAAGTTGTATGTGTTAACATTAAATACGCACTATGAACAAACATGAACTAACAATAAACAATTAATTAGGATTAATAAATGATGTTAAAAAAATAGATTATTAATTGTTAGTTCTTGATACTGAATGCATTAACTAATATTGACGAATGGAACCTAATTGTAAAGTGTTACTATTTTGTCTTTATCAAGCACTCATATTTAATTCAAGAAATGCTACTCAAGCATTCCTTGTCAAATCAACCAAATTTCAGAAACATTTGTATTCGGAGGTCGGAGAAAATGCTGCATAACCACTGGCACATCTACAGTGTAGATACGTTTTTCATTTTGCAGTGACATTTGAACTGGCCACATTGGCCCGGTCTAATTCCCATCCTTAGGTGTGACTTGTGAGTTTCTAACTTGTTTTCCTAGCAGTGTTCCTTCATATACTGCTAAAAATACTGAAAAGTGGGTGGGAGACATCTGCTGTTGACAATTACGCCACACTTCCCATACGCCACACTTTCACATTTGCTCTAAGGGATCTTATATAGAGTTGGCACACTTCAGGAGGTGGGGTAGGCATGGGAATGGAAGCCATTAGAGACTCTCATCTACTGGTGGGCTTGGATCTCACTTGGCAAATTCTCAAGGAAATTTCATTGTGTCTATCTCTTCCTTTGAACTTGTAGTTTACCTGCCAAAACTTGGAGAATTGAGCCCAGCCACATTCATTCAGTAATCCATTCCACAATTTCCCAATTATATCATAATGTATTTTGTACAACAGTTAGATCCAGTAGTCTAATCTGATTGGACAAATGGTATTCCATGAGTGTTGATATTCTGTATATCATCACTGGGTTTGACTATAACACTCCACTTGTCTGTGTTGGTGGTGTTCCAGACAGGTTGACAGACAAAGCAACATTCAATTTTAGACAATATAAAAGTATATAATTAAATAGCAACAGTCTTACACAACTAGAATATTAAGCGTAAGAAAATCTGACTGCTGACAGTGAGCTTGTTTACATGCACACCAATAGGCTTATTACTCCCAAAAATCAGCTTATTTAAAAAAATCAGTAGAGCAAAAAAATCCAAGATTGCATGACATTTGAAATAATTGCAGTATTCTCTGGTTTTGAAAACCATGAAGAGGCATGTGCATAACATGTGGGAACATTGGATAAGCTGGTAAGACATGCAATGCGAAATCGGATGACCTTACACCAATAATGGAATGCCATTTAATGCATTAAAATGAATACCTGTTGTTGGCTAACTAAATTAATATTCTGAATTTAATACAAATTAAGCTAAATAAACAGCATTTGTGGCATAATTAATTAATGAAATACCACAAAAATGTATTTTAACTCATCCCTCCTTTTCTTTTAAAAAAAATGTTTGAGTTACAGTGAGGCCCTCACAATGGGTGAATGGGGCCAATTTGTAGCGGGGTTTAAAAGCAGAAATGTGAAGCTTATAATTTTATAAAAGCAACAATAATTCTTCTGTTAAAGAGGCCCTATTACACCTTTCCTTTAGTGTGTAATATAGCTGTTTGTGCATTTAAAAGGTCTGCAAAGTTACAAAGCACAAAGTCCATGCAAAAGGAAGTTATTTCCTCCCACAGACAACACTGCTCAAAAACTACAAGAAACGGGCTGTTTGTAGTCCAGCCATTTCTTCCGTAAAGTATCTACGTCACTATGTAACACATTTGCATAATGCCTGTCTAAGGGCTACTTTGGCCCTCAAACAAACGTAGTAATAGCCGAGGCCAGGATGAGTTGGTTTAGTGTTGTCACCATGTCGAGAAGATGCTGATTTCTTCACTGCGAAAGCAAAACCTCTTTGTTTGGACTTCCAAAGGCAGACGAATTGAAGAATGAGTGGTTAAAATGTATTTTAATTAATTAGCAGTATGACCACAACCAATGCCGGATTTTCAAGTCAGTTACTCCTGAAAGATAGTGCAGTTTCCACTTTGTTGGGACAATCTAGCGCTGCTGTAGGCCTCTGCTAACCTGCTAGCTAATGTTATTATGTTGAAATAGTTTTGCTAATCAGCTGCGGGCCCACTTTTACGTACAATTGTGTATAATTATGCAGATTATTTGTTGTTCTTACTATCATGAATAGTTATCAAGTGTGGACATGTATTTATTGTTACAAATGGTCATTTTACATCTGCAATCCACGGTAGTGCTCGGCTAACTTGCTATGTTACTTTACTGTTTTGGTAAGGGTTTACAATTCAGCTGTGGGCCGGCTTTTACCTAAAACTGTGTAACAAAATGGTCTATCTCAAGATTCATATAAAATTATATAATTACAAGTTGTAATATTCCGGCTGCTATCGGTAGTCCACGGACTAACTTGGAGTAAGCCTCTTCTTTCCGTTCATATCTCTGGCGAAAAAAGTTCAGCTACACCCATTCCAGCAAAAGATGACTAAATTAGATGCACTACTTGCCTTTTACTTGAAGTTTTGTTAGGTTCACAATAATCAACAGTGTGCCTGTAGGAAAATAACAAAACGTACCACTGTGAAATGTCCTACTCAAGTCATACTTGCGAAGATGGTTTGGGTCCATCAGCTTGTTCTTCTAAACATTCATTATCGGACTCAAACTGGTACGGCAAAAACTGACGCCACTGTTACCATAGTTACATTAGTGTTTACAGCTGCTAAGGAAGCTTGAAACTAAAATTGTAAAAGAAAGATTGCAAGATTAGTTGGTTAATTTCATGGATTGAGACATTTTTAAGAAATAGTCCCCAACGCGTCCGTGTTAACGGAATCTCATCTGAATGTATAGTCTTAAATTCAGGGTTACCACAGGGATGTGTATTATCATCTCTGCTTTTTTCTGTTTATATTAATGATCTTCAATGTAACAGGGACAATCTCACTTAATCAAATGTGCTGATGACTTGGTTTTAATATCTTGCCAAACAGATATGAATAGTTTATAACTTATTTTGAGTATGTTAGAAGTTTTGTACAGTGGTTTGATAACAGCCATCTACAATTGAACATTGAGAAAACAAAGGAATTATACTGTGGGAATCAAAAAAGGACAGGTACAGCTGGCATTTCATATGAACAAGTTATTATAAAAGGTGTAAAGGTAGAGCAAGTTTCACATTTTAAATATTTAGGTACAATCATTAATGACAAATTCTCATTCCAGGAAAATGTGTATCATAGTCATAAGAAAACAAGACAGCATTTAGGCCTACTCAGTTTAGTATTGATAGGAGGGTCCTAACCATTGTTTACAGATCGATGATCGAAAGTATTTTAACATATAACATTGTTTCGTGGTATGTTAATTTAACAATGAGACAGAAAAATATATTAATACAAGTAATTAATCATGCAAATAAGATCACCGGCCAGAAACAGAGCACATTGCAAGAGCTATTTTCCCACTTTATGGAAAAAAAGACAATTGCCGTACATTCAGACCAGACCCTTCCCATCTATTCCTGCTTTGAGGCCCTCCCTTCGGGGCGTAGGCTGCGTATATCACTGGCTAAAATAATCCAAATTCTTAATTGAGGTACTATATTTTTAAATGGGTAGGTGTGTGTTATGTGTGTATATACAGTATATGCATATGTATTGTATTCACTAGTTTTATGTATGTTTTTAATGGGAACATATGTGTGTTCCATGTGTTTCATTATGTGGTATGTATGTGGATGTACAGTATTGTCTGATAAGATTTATTTTTTATGCCAGTGTCAAAGACGAATTTCTGTCCAGGAAATCTGAACAGACAATAAAGTAAAAAAAAATAATATAATTATAAAAAAAACTAAAATAAACATTTGCATATCATGTAGTAACCATTTTATTTTCTGTTGATATTAGACTTAAAATAAAGGAAATTATAAAAAATGTGGGTAATGGTAATTCTGACATATTAGTAGCTATACAGTATTCCTTATTTGTAAGTCACATTGGATAAAAAAGTTCTTGACTCATGATTACACTGTTAAAATTTCTGCACCTGAGACCCGTAGTGACAGATTAATTGACAGCTGCTGTCAGACTCTAAAATGGAGTGACTGGAGTGACGCAAGTAACTTTGCCACGGAGCGGTCTTTTGAAGTTGAGGACCTTTCTCCCCCACCTTCACCTGAAGTGGAGGAGGGTGAATTGTCTGTGGACACAGGGCCGGAGCCATATCAATTCGAGCCGCTGGCTCAAACTGCAGTTTAAACTCCCTGTTGAGCATCCGAGTGCGCATTTACCTTCACTCGCGTGCAGGAAAAACAAACGAAACGCTGTTCAGTGATGTTTATCCTTTTAGCAGGATTTTTATTTAGCAAGCTTCACTTGAACATAACATCAGTTAGCTGTTCTCTCAACTTAGAAGAATGTGACGTAAAGCGTAACGTCATCATGTACAAAACCATATACCTCCAAATAAAACTATACAGGTAGTCAATACTACGGAGCCCGGGAAGTCACCTGTTGGGAAAAAAAAAACAATCCGTGGCGACGGTTTTGCAATCCGTCCGCTCAGTTTATAAACTGTACTCACGAATTCTCAAACTGTTCCCTCGGTTTAACAAATCGTGCTCACGGATTAATAAACCGTACCCACGAGTTCCTAATCCGCGCTCTCAGATTTGTAAACCGTGCCTTCAGTTTTTGCAATCTGTACCCACAAATTCATAAACCGTGCCCACGCTTTCGCAATCCGTTCCCACGGGTTTGTAAACTGTACTCTCATATTTGTGGCTCGCCCTCATTTTCGAAGAACAAGCTTTTAACGTTCGTTGTTAACGAATCTTATTGTATATTGTTTTATATGTGTATTAAGTGTAATAGGCCTACATAAAATTGTCTTAACTGCGTCTGCATGCTTCAAGTGATTCTCAATTGTAGCGGGTATGGGGTGGAATATACGATTTAATATGAATGACGTGCATAAAAATCTTTTGTTTATTTGTGATAATCTTAGCACTTTATTATTATTGTCTCATCTGTATTATGACTGATATTTGACGAATTGCTTTGTTCCTTTTTGTACGTTTTGGACAAAAGCGTCTTCTAAATATGTAGCCTAAAATGTAGGCTAATAATAATAATAATTATTATTATTATTAGTTTATAACTATAAATGAGTTCACTTAACACAGTAATATGTTTATCATAAAATAATTTATGAATGCTTTATTTTTAAGCAAAAATAAATGTAGGCCTATTTTATCCAAACCCGTAAAGGTTAGGTTATAGCCTATAAAAATAAAGCATTGATAAATTATTTTATGACAAACATATTACTGTATTACTAAGTGAGCTCATTTATAGTTATAAACTCTAATAATAATAATCATTATTAAATTTTAGGCTACATAGGCTATTTAGAAGACGCTTTTGTCCAAAACTTACAAAAAAGGAACAAAGCAATTCGTCATATCAGTCATAATACAGGTTAGACAATAATAATAAAGTGCTAAGATTATCACAAATAAACAAAAGATTTTGATACACGTCATTCATATTAAATCGTATATTCCACCCCATACGCGCTAATTGAGATTTGAGAAATCTTTTTAGAAAATATAGTTTATAAACACCGTACTATATATCCCGCACCGTAACAGATGGCCTGGTTGAATCTGCCGGCACAGACTGGGGAGGAGCCACAAATCCGAGAGTACAGTTTACAAACCCGTGGGAACGGATTGCGAAAGCGTGGGCACGGTTTATGAATTTGTGGGTACAGATTGCAAAAACTGAATGCACGGTTTACAAATCTGAGAGCGCGGATTAGGAACTCGTGGGTACGGTTTATTAATCCGTGAGCACGATTTGTTAAACCGAGGGAACAGTTTGAGAATTCGTGAGTACAGTTTATAAACTGAGCGGATGGATTGCAAAACCGTCGCCACGGATTGTTTTTTTTTCCCCAACAGGTGACTTCCGGGCTCCGTACAATACCGTAATACAATGTATAAGGGTGCAATACGTTTAACACTCCCGCATCGCGAATGCACGTTTGTCTACCCCAGAGGATTAACTTTAGCCTAACCATAAATTGTGATTCAAATATATATGATCACTCACCTCAAGACGCCGCTGAGGTGGTGGAGTCCATGCAGGAGGAGCAGCGTTTGGCACTGCGTCGCTTTTCAGCGCGAGCTGTTTGGAGAAGCCCATTTCCACCTCCATTGCGTTGGAGAAGCAATCCCGCGTAAAATGCAGTTTGCACACTCCTCCAGCTCTAGGCGGGAACTCGCGGTCTTCCAGAACAAGGACGTGCAACCCCTGGCGCCTAATTTCCAAGTCTATATGGAAAGCAATACAGTCCAGCAGTGCTGTTGCAACCAGCAACATTACACCTACGTACCATCCTGACCACTGAACTAAATACAGATAATCTACGCTAACTTGAAGCTATCCTAACTGACGCAATACTATGCTACTAACTAACTATGCTTCTAACAATACTACACTAACAAATATGCTAATTAACTACCTAGGCTACACAAAATAATCTAAATAACTATATAAATGCTATGCTAAATAGATGCTAAAATACTCTATCCTGATCATTTTCAATACTCGCAATTCCAACTCCTGACTCGCTACAGTGGTTTTGACGAAACGAGATGGTTTTTATACTGCCATGGGCGTGGTAGCTCGTACCAAGGGCGTGGTGAGTTGGAACCTGCTTACGTCAGCTGTCACCGCTTACGTCACGAAGTACCGCAAACAGCCAACAGGAAAATTCAACTGCAGTAGCCACCGTTCAACTTGAAGAGGGCAGCACTCAGACGTTTTTACACCATATATTGTAGAATTAAAACACTTTATACACAAATGTCAAAAAAATTACTTGAATCAATGACCAGTACTAATAAAGCCCCATTCTTACAGATCATTAACTAAAAAAAGTTGGTTTAGGGTTTAGTTACCCTTTAAAAATCCTAGTGCCATCTTGGTGAAAGCTTCTTGGCGAGAGTGGTTATCTGAGTTACTGTAGACTGAACCAGTCTGGCCAATCTCTTTTGACCTCTCTCATCAACAAGGCATTTCTGTCCACAGAACTGCTGCTCACTGGATGTTTTTTGGTTTTGGCACCATGCAGAGTAAATTCTAGCGACTGTTGTGTGCATGAAAATCCCAGGAGATCAGCAGTTACAGAAATACTCAAACCAAGCCCGTCTGGCACCAAAAATCATGCCACGGTCCAAATCAATGAGATAAAAAAAAATCCCCATTCTGATGGTTGATGTGAACATTAACTGAAGCTCCTGACCCGAATCTGCATAATTTTATGCACTGCAATGCTGCCACATGATTTATTAGATAATCGCATGGATGATTGTTGGTGCCAGATGGGCTAGTTTGAGTTTTTCTGTAACTGTTGGTCTCCTATTTGATGAATACAGTAAACATCTGCATTTGAGCATTACATTAAGTGTGCTGTATATTTACAGTAAATTGCTGGTGAAATTGCTGTCAGTATTTTACTGTAAATCTAGAGGACATTTTTTACAGTGTTGAAACTACTGTATTAACTGGCAATATTTTATTTTTATTTTTGTTGTATGTCAAAACAAGCTCTTCTGGCACACTGGTTCATTGTATGATTTATTGGACATAAACATGTTCGGCTTAATATATGTCAATCTTTCAATTGCATGATATGAGCAATATGACTGTCCTGAATTTAAAACAATTTGGTCATGAACTTCGATACTGTGACAATTGTTTCCATTGACTGCTTGGTTCTAAGGCAACAATTTACGTCAATAACAGTTCCGCGACATTACACTCACCCGTGTAATTTTGGTTACAGTGTTTAATAATGCGTATTAAAAATCTTTGATGCTTTCCCAGTCTCAATGTGCCTGTACTGTACATCTGCAAGGCCAGAATGTTCTGATTTACACATTCAAAGCTATGATTCATACTATCTGAAGATACCAAAAATGTTACATTGAATTTGAGGAGTATACTGCCATGTCATCAGTCTGAAATGTAATTTGTGCTGGCAAAAGATGCAAGGCCTGTTTCAACATCAAAACTGTATCATTCCGCACAAATGACATTCTATTGTTGTGCACACATTACATTTGTTCTCCCATTCTTTATACAGGGGCGTCAATTGCTTATGGCAGGGTATTGCAGCTGCCATACCTTGGCTGTCTGGTCAATGCAAAGGAATATATTTTAATTAAAAGATTAACAGAGTTTTTAATTATTTTGTATCACAAATAAATTCTAACTGACTCAATTCCATACCCAGGTGCTGTTTGTTTGACTACATCTGCAGTTACGTGCTCTAGAGTGCTCCTATCTCCTATCCTGGTGATCTGTGCTCGGGAACTTTTAAGGCCAAAACATACTTCCCGCAATTACGCAAATGCCGACGCGAGTGCTTGGCCAACGCATAACACGTGGTCCCATTGTACATACATTACGTTGTGTTGTTCTGGCGGTTACAAACCTCAGACCACAAGAGGGCAATAGATTTTTTTAGGCGTGACCACGAAACCAATGCTGCATCTGAAACCAGGAAAATGTTGCCTTCAGAGGCTGTATATGGAGAAAGGATGAAAATAAGGAGCTTTTCAAACTGTTCGGAAACCAATTGTTCGGAAACAGCTGTCAGTTAAGACATTAATCATTTAGGCAGCAAGTCAGCTGCCTATATTTTCGGATCCAGCCCGGATGTGGTAGTTGAGTCGATAGTTGAGGAGTGGGGAGAGACACACAGCAAAAACAAGTTAATTTAAATGGACTGGAAACAAAAAGTCACATATATTTTTCAAAAAGAATTCAACTCAAATTGCTGCCTGAGTCCGCCATGACAGTTGTTGATTGAAAGAAGAAAATGCGCTCTAGCGCCCCTTGTGGAAATGGTGAGAATGCAGCGCTTACTTGCGTTGTGTTATGAACTGAGCGCATTTCACAACGCAATGATGCATAAAATCGTTTGCGTTCATGGTCTTGCGTAGAGTATGTTTGGGCCTTTAAATGTGCTTTAAATGCCCCTCTTGACATGAAATGATATAAAGACAGCGGTTAATGTATTACGAGTGTGTAAACAGACGGGACAAAAATCTGAGGCATCTTGACGCAATATTAATGTAAATACAGCTGTTATATATTACTTGATGCAGACAGGACAAAAATCTAAACATATTCGATTTTTATTTAGTTTAATTTGTTAATATTTACATCAATATTAAACTATTTAAAAAAATGGAGCCAATAAATACATTTAAATAAATGTAAATTAATGGATTCATTGATTGCTTTTCAAATTTGAAGAAAATAAGATCATCAGAAAGTAAAATTTGGCATTATTGTTCTATTTTTGTTTATTCTTATGACAGCAACATCTAATTTTCTTGGTTATCGGCAAAGCTATGTGATAAATCTTTAGATGCCTGTGGTCGTATTTAATGTTTTTTAAGGCTGGTGCTGTTAAATTGTTTTTCTTTTCTCTCTACTATCAATTTACCTGTGCTTGCAATTCAGTTTGTCATGTGGCTTCAGTATGTACAGTACAAGCAGAGTATTTCTATCAGGAAGGGAGTTGTACTCGGAACCATCATATCCTGCCAGAGATAGGAGGCAGGGGCGAGGAGCATTCCCCTGTGCGGGACGGGGCTCAACTGGTGGTGGTGGGGTGGTGGAGGTTTCCGGTTCGCACACTGAAACAGCAATGTGATTACTTATAAAGCAATGGCTTCCATGCGATTGGCTAGGAGTTACCCAGCTAATGATGTGATGATGTACAGCTGCTAGTCTTCCCGCTAGAACTACGCTGTGCTTCCATGGCTGTGTCTCGTAGGACGAACGGAAACGGAACGTAACATGGTTGCTATGACAGGACGCCACTCTTTAAAAACCGTGAGCACTTTGAGTGAGACGGTAACAAAGTCCCTCTAGAAGGGAATGTATGATGTAAAATTTAGGATAGTTATAATGATGTAAAGAGAAAAGAAAATAGATTTTTACAGGTGTACTTTTAGTCTAATAGTTTATATTAATTATATATTAATATAATTATACATATGATATACTCTGCACCTGTCAACTGAGGTACTTCAACTTGGGAATTAACATACCTTGTGTTTGAACATCATATTTACGGGCAAATTGGTGTCATTATTTTAGAAATTTCCATTGAAGCAAAGAATTGTGGGTTGTGAATGCCCACGAAGGATACACCTCATGCATCCTCTGAATTCCTGTGAAAGAAGGTTGCATTTGAAGTGTCCTAGTAGCTTTTCTGAAACGCCTGAGACAGCCTCGATGATGTATGTGGCCGACCTCTGGAGGACGCATCCTTCCAAACGAGACACAGCATATGTATTTGAGTTACATGAATCTGCTTTTCATAGCGTATTTAGTCTGTAAAAAGGCACTTGGTGAATTGATGCCACTGGTTTTATATACAAAAATGTTGCATTCCTGGGTTTTGTAAGAAATTCAAACAAGTTCACAAGTTCAACAAAGAGTTTTTCCTCAGAAAGTATACACAGTTATTTTTAGCTTGGGAAAGTCTCCTGTTATAATTAAAAGACCCGTAACCCTGACTCAGGTCTGATTTGAAATCCAGATAGACAGTAATGAGAGAAATATTAAGAACTTGTTTGCTGTTGCATCCACAACACTTCCATCCATTGTGTCCTACTGCATTGCCTGGAAATCTAAATGGGTCTAAGACAGAGTCCTGGGCTGGGTGTGTAAGACAGGCTTCCAGGAACTGAGCACCCATTAGCATTATCTTCTGTAGTTTACTCAAAGGTTTATAATAGTAGACAGTTGCTCCCTGGGGAGGGACTGATGTTTGTTTTAATTGGCTCCCAAATGAACCATCCCGAGTCTGAGGACAAGAGGCCATAGTGCTCCAGTACTGTTCAGGCATAGACATGTTTATACAGATTTATACAGATAACTAATGACAGAAATTTCATTTTAGATTAGATTTAAATTAGATTTAAAATTCAGAACATAACCTGTGAACCATAATATTTTAGTAAATAACAAGACCATAACAGTTTTTTTTTTTCTTGTCAGAAATACTGTGAATAAAATCTTTCTCTTAATAAACACATTCTCAATTTCAGGCTAAACAGTCTTTCCAAAAAAAAATATTGTACGTATCTGACACGGGATCTACACAAAACAAAAACAAAACCCTAATTTAAACAATGAGAAAGTAACACATACATGTTTTCTTCTGGTCCAAAACCACACTGGATTTCAAAGAGCTTGTAGAACTGCAGATTTTCAAATTCAATAAAAGTTTATTTGTCTTCACCATTACATACTACAAAGGCATGGTAGTGTTCACTAAAATTATCTGTGACCAGCTGATCAACTACAAAAGATATATACACTTACCTATCACCAGAATCTGTTCAGTGGAGAGAGGCTGGTTTAGAATCAATGGGGCGAAGCACAGGTAGACCTGTTCACCTCTTATACTCCATGTTGGATGCTCCTCTCAGGACAGACCACCAGCCATCATTGACATGATCTCCCAAGCCAGAGTACCCTCTACCAGGCAGCTTTATGCCCTAAAGTGGCATTTGTTTGTAAATTAGTGTTCTTCCCGATCTGAAGTCACACAGAGGTGCGCAGTCGGGACAGTGCTCTCATTCCTGCAGGAGAGGCTGGAGGGGCGACTGTCCCCCTCCACCTTGAAGGTTTATGTAGCAGCTATATCGGCTCACCATGACACAGTCATGCATGCTTTGTGCACCTATTTGGACCGTGCACAGAGTTTTAGACATTCTGAGCAGCTCTTTGTTTGCTTTGGAGGACAGAGGAAAGAGAACGCTGTCTCCAAACAGAGTCTTGCCCACCCTCTTGCGGGCTCGAGCACACTCAATGAGGAATGTGGCATCCTCGTGGGCACTGGTCAACGGCACCTCTCTAGCAGACATCTGCAGAGCGGTGGGCTGGGCAACACCCAATCGGTCTTGTCCCGTGTTTTGTCAGATCCGAGCACATAGAACTCGGTAATACAGAACAGCTGACTGGGTGTACAGCTTGTGCACAGCGCCTTTCCCCGCCTCTGAGGCAAACACATGCGCTCATACTCCCAGACGAGCCCAAAAAACTTGTGCTCCCTGGATGTCCTTTCTCCCTAGCCCTCTGGCTCGCAAATTCGGTGGAGGAATTCCCGACCAGACCCACTACGGGTACTAATTACTGGATTGGAATAGGTGCTCCACAGGTGTCGGTTATCACGGTAACCCCCTGTGTCGTATTTTCCGCGGTATGGTTTCCATCTCGGCAGACCCGCGTCTCCCTTGGGCAGTCCCCTCTGCCCTTGGTCGCTGTGTTTGTACAGCTCCTCCATCACCAGGCAGGACCTACCACCGTGCCACTTCCATGTGTGCTTTGTAAGCTCATTTGACTTAAAATCATATAAACAAGCATATTGTATTGCTTTTGAAAAAGTGAGTATTTTTACTTTCAAAAATTGGCCCCTATTCAGTTCCGTTGTAAGTGCCTCAATGTAAAAGCAGGAGGGACGAGTCAAAATATATTTTTGTGGTAATCAATATTATGCCACAAATGCTGTCGATTGAGATGAACTTGTGTTGCACCTGGAATATTCCTTTAATGGTGTGTAGATTCTCTGCTGAACTGGACTAAACTGTGAGAATTTTTGGTGGAAGATATATTTTCAGATTCTGTAAATAAATTTTTTCAGAGTTGTGTCCTGATCACAATCTTGGCATACAATGAATGCGATGACCTCGCCTCAGTGGTGCCACAATTGTGTTTATTGTTGTATTTGTTTAAAAACCTCCATTGTGGAACCCCCAAAAAATCATCCAACTGTCAGATTATTTTGCAACACCTCTTCCTGAGTGAATCAAAATCCATGGCATGCATTGGCTCCATCACATATGTTGGCAACAGATGTCTTTCGAAGATTTCTCTCAAAAAGAACATTACCAAAGCTCTATTCGATAACAGTTAATTCAGAACACTGTACAGGAACAGTGTACTGTTATCGCTTAATACTTTCGACAACAATTGACTTATGCAAGAAGTCTAAATAAAAGGTCCAGAGGTCAAGGCCTGGAAAGCCAACAAAGATACACAGGAATGCTGAAACAGTTTAAATGAAATGAGACATGTTCACATATCAGAGCATAATTCAAGATGCCTAGCAACATGCTTCCAACTGAACATTTTAAGTCGTGAGCACTTGCATCACAGGATTTATGGTATCTTTTATTTGTAGAGATGAGAACCAGGATTAGTGTGAAACATAGCGGAGAAACTAACATGCTGGGAGACAGACTTATGAATTGAAGATAAAATATCTTTAAATGTCCGTGAAAGTCCAGTTTGGCAATATTTGTGCTGTCGTCAGACCTGTATGAACTTTTCCTGGGACTTGGCATGGATCAGTCATTTTTTTATTTTGTTTCTCATGTGTTTTTCCATTCACCACCATTGTTTCCTCCCGATGATGGTCACAAATATGGTGGTTGCTAGGAAAAATTGAAATCACTGAAACAGTTCAATATAAACACTGTTTCAAAAGGCAACATTATACTGCCTTCTACACTCTCAATGAAGAAAATAATCAATGCTAGATGGTGGTCTGTGTCAAGATACTGTATATGTTTGCTATACTTCCATTTCATTACATAGCCTACTGACAAGCAGGATATAGTTAAAAATGTTGTTTAATGTAATTAGTTGTGTTTTTATTTGTGGTAATTATTAATGTGTAATGTATTATGAGAAATGTATTATGCTCCAAATATTGTGTCCAGTATTTAACCACCATGGACAGACAGCAAAATGCTCAAGTGGGGCCCAACAAGCTGAGCTTGACCAAAGACAATTCAAACCAAATTTTATAGAATTACAGCTGAAAAAAATAAATAAAAATTATAACAGAACAATAGAAATGGTTCCCACTATAAATACAATTATGAATCATCCGCTGACAATCATTAAAGCCATTACCAAATGTTTTTGTATGTTTTTTGTATAGTGTGTTTAGGGCCACATTCCACTGGTTTGTATTGGCTTCCTTTAGAGATATGAATTGGTCCCTAATTTTATCCACTAGACATGTTACCAGTAGACCCCCACAGGGACCTTCAAAGTTTCCTTTTAATTATTAATTATTTATTTTATTTTATTTTATTAATACTTAATTAAATGGGTTTTTTTCAGCATGGAGGGCACCTACTTTAGCTTCCCAAATTCATTTGCAATAGTTTTGCAATATATAGGGTGCTTGTGCTTTCTTGTTTAACTATATAGTTAACTTTATTTAACAATATACTAGCGTCAAACGGTTATAAGTGTACATATTTGGAATGTTTTAGGGTCTGGGCTGCCATTGGAAGAAGAAACAAGCAAAACAGCACTTAATTCAACACCATTCCTAGCCATAATGCGATGCACTTGAGCTTGACCAGTTTGTTTACCTAAATGATCTTGGGCACCAAGCAACATTGTGAGCTTCACACTCTGTACACAAGAGTGCACAATAGATAATGAGCCACACCATTGTCATGATGCAGAAGAGTAATGTCATAAGACTCCTGATTGCTGGACACATTTCATGGAACAAAACTCTGGTTCAGATTTGCAGACGGGGTCAAATTCAAGCCATCTTAGAGTCGAGGTGCCCTGATTCATTTCTACGTATAAGATCAGAGTAAAGAATAGAGCTAAGAGCCAAGAATATTCCAAATTTGGAGATTTGAAAAGAACCTCATTACAACAACAAAATATAAGAAAGATGGATGAAAAATATTGAGGAGAGTGAGGGGGAATTGGATAAGATAACACTGAAAGCTGCTCATTGAAGAGCACCATAGCTTAACATGCCAGGAACATGTGTGCTTATCACTGCAACATAGCCCTGAACATATACTTATATGGTGCTTCACTGAACAGTTGTTGCTGTAGCTGCTACTTCAGATGCCAGGATGCTCCAACCCCTGATTTGTTCCAAATGATAACACACTAGAATGTTTGCCAGGAATGTTCCTGTAGTAGTGATAACCGAGAAACCAAATAATCTGAAACCAGAGCAAAGCCTTACTCATTATCTCACAACATTTTCAATGGTTTATTCTTTCACACACTTGAGTCATGACTCAAGAACGCGATGTAACGTTGATTGACCTGGGTCAAGAAAGTGCAGGAAGCTGAAGATGTGAGAGCCTTTAGTCCAGAAAATGGAGGAGTGGTAAAATGCTCAGATAAAACCAGTGGCGGATATAGGCATGAGCGACATGGGCAGCCACCCTTGGCAGAAAGCACAGGAGGCACGGACCAACCCCAAGCTAAATTGGGTGCCATCTTGGCGGGGGACCACAAGCGTAGGACAATTCTGCCATACAATTTGTTTTGGCGGATTGGGGGGCATATAAGCTAGAACCACCACTGGATAAAACTCTGTGCATGTGTGAGCTCCAGTTTCTTGGAGAAATGTGAAATGTGCACAGAGTGGCACTAAAAATACAGTAAGTTGTAAAACGAGTTAACTTTAGTTGTAAATGATTTAATACAGTCAAAAGGAATGCATATTTATTAACCACATGCCTGAACACAAACTCCAACCCTAAACCTAACTGTAAGTGGAGTGAAAATGTAATCAAAGGGGAAATTTAACCTCTGAATCTTGCTCGTTATTGATTATCTGAACACGATTACTTTCTGGTTTCCATGGGATGAGAACCGGTGTCTCTGTGTCTCAGCAGGAAAAGGTAAACACATTTGAATTGATGAAAATGTCTGATGGGAGATACAATTTGTCAGTAAGTGCTTTTATATACACTTTCAAAGTTTCCTTTGCCATTCACTTTGAGAGCTTTGGTGGGCTGAAAGGAATGGGGTTCAAGTTAATTCATCAGTTTATTTTTGGGTCATTCTTAAAAATTTGAGGATTGAATGTACTTGGCTGCATTGGAAAGCTATAGGATGCTCCCTTGCAGGCCACTTTTGTTTGAGAGGCCTGACATAGTAACAGTGGTGTAACTAATGGTGTAAGTTTAATGCAGGACTACCTTTGTGTCCAACTAATGACAGATGACTGAAATGCACCTGTTCATTATTTTTGGCATTCTGTTTGGTACCGCTCGTGGCATAGAAATGCTTGTTCCCTTTTAAGCTATTGGCATATAAACAGAAGTGATCACTATTTTATGTAGCGATAACATATTTTAAATGTCAGTTTGTACAGTAAATGTTCTCCTCATACCCTGATTTCATGTCTTTAGAGTCCTGGTCCAGTCCTCTGATGTGGTCTCTCCTATGAGACCACCATATGCAAAATCCAACAGGATGACATAAGTATAAAACATAAGTTTTATAGTTGATTTCTCTTTTCTGATGCCATGGTGAAGCAGAGCTTTCTGCATTATTTCTTATGCATTCCTGTGCATTGAAGGAGATATTATTGAGCCCCTGTTTTTTACACAAAGAGTTAAAGAGTTGCATGTCATTCATAAATCCATCTGCATATTTGCAATTTCAACTTTACATATTAGAGTCACACACAAGTATTGTTGACATCAACCACATCCAATGTAAAAGCACTGTTTACTGTCTAGCAAGAGGCTAAGTAAAGCTTGTGTGTTTAGATATGAATATTTAAGGAATGACTTAATTCAGCAAAATCATGGTTTGTTTTGAAAAAGTAAACATTTTCACAAATGATTTTACATCAAAGTAATTTCTATAGCAAGTCAGTCCACTTGGTATTTTTGGTTAGCTATTTCCAGTCATGTAAATATAGCTCCTATCTACTGAATGGAGAAAGACTAGAATTCCCAACTGTTTGTGTTAAGAAAATAAGTGACTACCCACCTAAAAGCACTATCTCTCAATTGTTGGCTATGTAGAGATAGTAGCCATGACAACAATATAAGCGAACAAAATACACATAGTAAGTTAATGGTGTTGTTGAGTGATAGAATGATCAAATTACATCTATTTAATCTTTTTGATGAATCCGCTTTCAAAAAATTTTTGAACATGTTTGTTGCAGTTGTTGGCCTTTAATGATGTTTTCGAACAGTTGCTCTGTTTCAGAAATTATCATTTGATGTTTGAATGTTAAATGTAGCTCAGCCCAAAATTCTGCTGCAAGTGAGAAACACCCACACACAAAAATACTTCTTTCTGTATTCAGGCTAGTTTCAGTCAAACATCAAAGGATATCCTACTGTAGTGATTGCATAAGACAATCAGCTCACTGTACAGCAGACTAATTACATTGACTTAGTTGAAGTATGATAAGTAGATGCCATAGAATAATCACTTTTTTTTAACTCTTTCCTGCACCATACAGTCTCAACACTGTCCTGAGATCTTTTGATCTTTAATGTATCATGAACCTTCAGAAATGACGTGAAGTCTTCACTCAAATGTCTCTCAAATGAAAGTACAGTTATTATGTTGCTAAATTTGACATTAAATTCAGAATACCATGATTGCCCCCATAATTAATTTCAGATGCTTTTGTGGTGTAAAAATATAAGGAATGGGAAGCCATGGCTTTTCTAGCCTCCTTGCTAGTGCATCCAACTCCCTTCCTGGGGATCACCGGTTCGAATCCCGCTCTCGGTGGGTCGAATTGGATCGGTGGCACTGGTGCCATGACCCAAATGGGAATGAGGTTTAAGGAGGTGAGTGTAATGGTAGCCCGCTGGTACGTGCTAGCAGTGCAGTGTGTAAACCTCACTCTTCTGGTCTTAAGAGACACACTAGCAACCGAGGCTAGAGGATATGGCTTTTTCTAGCCTCCTTGCTCCGACTCCCATGCTAGTTATCACCGGTTAAGAGCTTGCTCGGGCGGGCCGAGTAGGACCGGTGAGAAATACATAAGTGTCAGTTGTCTTAAAAATGCCCTTGTACCCAAAGACATTACACCCCCAACATGCTTTGTTAAGGAAAGCTTCTACTACTGTAGTTTAGATTTAACTTAAACAGCTTGATGATGTCCATTCAAATTATTTAAGACATTTTGAATATTTTCTGCAGATTGGTGCCATATATATAGGAATACATAGTATAGTACATACAGCAAACATGACTGGCTTGTAGTATAGACAATTTTGTTAATTCTAGCTCTCTTGAAATGCAGACACACTGTCAGTTCAGGTTACTTTTCAATGTATCCAGCATGTACATGTTTGATTTCTGTAGAATTGCATAATGAATCTAGCAGAAGGGTTTGCTCCAAGATCAGTTCTCATTAGAGATAGCCCTTTAATGCCACCCTCAGCCTGTGCTGAATGGGGCCTTTGAGAGAGACTGGGCTCCTGGAGAGACAGGGCCAGCACATTTGTTCAAAATAGGCTTCAAATTTCGGTGGGACTGCTAAAGCATCCAGACATTAAACAATGAGAGGACTGGATTATTTATACAAATACAAATAAAAATACCATAAAAAAACAGGAAGTAATCGCATTCAATCTGAGACACAGGTTCTTGTCCTGTGAAAACCAGAAATTAATCAGGTTCTCTCAGAGACATGGGTTCTGGTCCCATAAAAAAACAGGAAGTAATCACATTCAATCTGAGACACAGGTTCTTGTCCTGTGAAAACCAGATAGTAATCAGGGGAATCCTATCGAGGATGCTTGAGTGAGGTAACACCGGAGCATCCTGTGTAGAAGACTTTTTGACCAAAGCACCTGCTTGTATAAATTGTCCTCCCCCTTCACATCTCACACAACTGTTTTAATTCACGTTTGACCTTTGTGGTTTAAATACTCCATAATTGTCACATATTTCAACAGTGCATCGTCAGTTATTTGGATTTATTATAAATATATTAATAAGTAAAGTTTCAATAACATAACGACAGCACTTTCAGAAAATATAGAAAATATTATTTTTTACTTTTTCTCAGCGTCTAATCAAGCACAATACTAGTGGTAATTTGTCAAGCACCGCTACTTCTCTATTTGTCAGATGTCCTGTTTGAAATGCACACGCTTATTTTCCTCACCCCAGTTTTCCTCTTGAACCTTCTCTTTTGAAGCTCTCAATGGATAGTCTTCATTTCCCATGGAAAAAATAGCTGTCGAGATCTGGGCCTTTGTTTGGGGATTCTTCTCTGCCTGGCGGCAATATGAAGCAATTAGGTACATGTGAACAATTAGTGAACTGAGTAGTGAACTGTCAAACAGTGTTTTTGGCTGGTTAGCTCTCAGAGCTCAGACTGTTTTGTCTGTAGCATTGACCAGGGGCTATTTTTATTGTGTAGGATTCCTTTATATCACTTTATGTCATGGATCAGTATAAACTGTAAAAGTGAAAACCTACAATAGTTTACCTGATCTAATCCTTAGACCCTACTTTTTTCGGTGTAAGATAATGTAATCTCGTTGATTCTTGGATGTTAAATGATATTTGTGAATTGAATAAACTGGTTAATTTAGATGCTATTTTTTTTGACAAACATTTTTTTTTCAGTGTATAGGTAAAAGTTTAAAATGTGTTCCTTTTATAGGGATAGTTCAACCCAAAAAGTAAACATTTGTCATCATTTACTCATCCCAATGACAATTTATTTTGACAAAATGAACCAAATGTTTTGTAAAAGTAGTCTATATGACTCATTGGCTATAATTCCAGTCTTCTAAAAGCCATGTGTAAGCTCTTGTTGAGAAACAGACCACAATCTTATCTTGTGGTCTTATATTCAAATTCACTGTGTTGCGACTGGTCATGTGAAATATGAGAATGAATACTGTTTGTCATCATTACGTCAAACCTGGTTCAGGAGACCTAAAGGTGCCATTTTTTAATTGAACACAAGTGCATGATTTTCAGAGAATTAAGTTATTTTCCTCACACACAAAATTGTCATATGACAACTTGGGGAAATTTTATGGGCAAATTTTATGAAACCTTTATTTTTATAAACCACCATCCACTTTAATATTTGAAGATGTTTTTAAGCTTAATGCTCTTATTTACTTTTAAATAATAAAAACCTACCTCCCTACCCTGAATCTTAAACCTAAACCTAACCTACTGTGTCATAAAACGGCAAGTGTGACATGAAAACGCAATTGCCGATGCAACCACGTCATTTTGTGGCGCTTTTATGACACTTTTTTCTTACGTTTCGACTCGTGGGCTCTTCAGCTTGTAAATGAAGATGATTACGTAATGCAAACCTAAAAATGTTTCTGCTTACTAGTCATGTGCAATAGTGAAAGTGTTTGATGTATGAATACATTACTGTGTGAGGAACAGAGTGAAAAGTAAAGTTAATGAACTGATAATCGGCCCTTTTCCTTGTAATCTGTGTGAAAGGGAATAAAGGTCATTGTTGATCACCTTTCTGACACCTGTAGTGTTCATTTACAATACAGAAACTGCTACAGTGAGGCACATCAAAATAATTTAGCCAAAATGTATGTATAGTAATGTGATTTTATGAGACCAGGTCAGCTAAATAGTTTCTTTATTGCCCGTCTTTTGCTCTTATCTCATGTACTATGCTCTGTCTCCCAGTAAGGTACAAGCTGGTACAGACTATCTTCTATCACTCAGTGTCTGGATTTGTACATGTATGTGTTTTATGTCAGCATTCTATACATTTCAAGGACAGTGTGTGAACTGAACCCACAGAGCTTGGCACCTGCTCTCATGTTTGCATTAAAAATGTCATAGTGAATCATATCTTATTTATCATATAAGCTGAGCTGCTGAGCTGTCGTTAAACTGTGGCCTGCATTCTTGAGAAATTAGATTAGTACAAATCTATCAAGAAAAACGATATAAATCAAGAAATAATGGACATTAGGCCACAAATGAAGCTTAACGTTTAAAGAAAAAATGTAATGTAAACAAATAAATTCACTTTGAACTATCATTGAAGCTTAACCTTTAAGTAAATAAATACATTGATATTAAGTTATTTAAAAAGCTTGATCTTGAATTGTAGAAGGATAGAAAAATAATAACATTTAGTATAATTAAAAAATAGACAAATAATAAATGCATTAGTTATAAGGTATAAATGTATTACGTATTATATATATATATATATATATATATATATATATATATATATATATATATATATATACATACACTGTGTATTAAATATACATATTAATTATACATTTATATAAATAGAGATACAATTACATTAAGGTATTAATGAAGCTTAACTTTAAAAAAAAAAAGTTTTTTAAATAAATTAAAAACAAACAAACATTAATAGATTAATCTTAGATTATTTTCAATTATTATCTATCTTTGACCAAGTAAAACTAAGAAAAACTTAAATTCAGTGTACAATAGAGTTAAAGGGATAGTTCACCTAAAAATGTCAATGATGTCATCATTTATTTACCCTCATGTCGCTCCAAACCTGTATGACTTTCTTTCTTCTGCGGAATACAAAATGAGATATTTTGAAGAATGTCTGATGGGGTCCAGTGTTGGACTTTTATTGGTTGGACAAATAAAAAGGTATTTTTCTAAATATGTTCTTTTGTGTTCCACAGAATAACCAAAGTCATACAGGTTTGGAGTGACATGAGTAAATAATTTTATTTACAGAATTTACAGAATTAGATTTTTTGTTTGAACTATTTCTTTAAATGACATTAGAGTGATTGTGAAATTTTGACAGCTGATAAAATCAAGTTTTCACAAGAGTCCCTTAACACCATACAGTATTGAGCTTACACTGCTGTGTGGTGCTTCACATTGTAAGAGAAATGAATCATGAGTTTCTAGCGATCCGACATGTCTGCGTTTATGGAACACAGCTAAGAGGTACAAGTGTGTGTCGGATTACTGGACATGAGATTTATGAAGAGTTATTTGACTTTTGCCCTGTACAGCCAACTTAAATGTATTCCCTATCTTACATCTTTCAGGGGGAGTAAAATGAGTTTTATCACATACTCTGCTTTTCATTGCTAATGTTTACCTCCCACCATTATGCACATTTTTGCCTTCAATTCCTAAAATGTGAATTTTGGGTTGAGACATTTAAAAAAGATGTGTATCTATTTGCTTTCTAACATACTTTATTCAAGCATTTTCTTCATTTGGTTTTACTACATATAAAATGATGACTAAAAATAACTTTTAGAAAATAAAATCTCTTACAATACACGTTTCAAATTCACACTGCTTATGTAACGTGTCCAATAGTGCATATACAAGCATCAAAGAAGAATTCTGTCATCTTTGTTTTTAGTTTTTAGGTCATGAACCTGTGACATTTCCACCAAACCTCATTTAAACATTCATTCTTTGGTTGAAATGACATTTCAAATATTCTGGGAAAAATTGGCTCACTTTTTTTGGGGTTCATTTCATAGCTAGCATTTAATGTATTCTAAATACTCACAATTACAGTGAATATTTTCATACTTTATATTTTTTTTAAAAAGGAAAGCTTGAAAAAAACTGTTGTTCACATGTGATATTTACCCTGATTTTTCATTGTTTTCTTTACACCTCCTCAGCATGCCTTTCACTGCAGTAACCAAGTACACTAACCATTATGTAAATGTATTTTATGATGGATTTTATATATAATATTATAATATTGAATGTCTGGTTTGGCAAATCAAATTCTGTAAATTAAAGGCATTTTAAAAATGGCTTAAAAATAAAATATATATAACAAAAAGAATTGACAGAAGTAATCGGACATCTATAACATATGTATAATATGCTCATGGATTTCATCTGTCTTTGCTCTGATGAAACACACTGTGCTGGTCGCTGTTCATTTCTCAATGTCAATTATACTATACACACTTTGAAAAATGAAAAATGATTGCAGATTCTTTAATGCTTACTCAAGCTGCTTCAGAAAAACAGAACCACAAATCAACAGCAAGGATAAAGATGACACATTGCTAAACACACACACTGTCATCATTATCTGTTTGCAGTGAAAGCGCTGTGGATCTGTACACACAAAGATATCCACACTGTCATAAACGAACGCTGCTTCAATCAACTGTTTTTTTTATCAAAAAGAATGGGAAAATTAGGAAAGTGAAAGCAAGATTATCAGTGAATATCAACTTAAATTTCAGTTTGTTCTTCTAATAATGTTATCATAAGACTTGTCATATGGACTAATCTTATGACGCTTTTATGAGACTAATTTCATGATTTTATCACTTTCTTTGCATTGAAGAGAGCAGCTCAGACATTCTGCAAAGCTTCTCATTTGCTATTCAACAGAAGAGGAAAGGGTATAAAGGTTTGAGGGTTTGAGGGAGAGTATAGTCATTTATGGGTGAACTATTCCTTGAATTGATATGACTTCTTCTACAGTATGTGCACTGCTCAGTAGCAACAAAACAAACCAAAACCATCTAAAGCTATTTCATCTCATCTCAGCCGGTCCATTTAAATATTGAATCACATCATACTGCAGTACAAACTTTGATATATTTGTCTATTCTTGTTTAAGCTTCATGTATCTCAAAGAATGGGTGACATTATATGGTTTGTGTAAATGAACAGTAGGGGTGTAAATATTTGCTCCGATAGCAGTCTGATTAGATTGTGATTGTATACTACATGACACAGTGCATACAAATCATGATAGCTGAAATTGGGTCACAATTCAGGTTCAGTTATTTTGGTAATTACTGTATATCATAATTATTTTTCAAAAATAAGCTGAAGACACAAATGTAACTGTAGGGCTACTTAAATGCATGCCTGAAGTATTTTTACAACTGCAAATAGGTATATATATATATATTGCATAAAAACCAGCATAAAACACTGCCAGAAGTTCCAGAACACCATCTAAAGCACTTTTAACATTCTGTATGCATTGTAGTGTTCTTGTCTGATCAATGCATTGTGATGCATTAATGCATTTTACATCCTAGTTCTAAGAATGTTACATTAAATTAAAAATAATCACCCATTAACTAGGCATGAAATTAGTTAATTTCGACTAGTAAAACAGTATTAAGAGTTATATAGTATGTATATATATATATATATATATATATATATATATATATATATATATATATACATTATAAAGAGTTATATACATGCATAGAGTATAACATGTTATATGCTTGACCACAGTGAAACAGATGCGTGATTTATTTAAGGGTATGTCTTATTGGCACAGACCTCAGATCAACAGTGTTTTAACAGCTCTCTGCCAGCCAGAGCTGATCCAAAGCCAGAACACTGTCAGCCAGCCACTTGGGAGTATAGGTTTATCTTCTGCAGATCCTGATGTTCACCAGTTATATTACCTAAGATCATCTGATGGCACTGTTTGAGGTTATACACTGTGTTTATGGGTGTTAAATGTGTTTGACACCAGTGTTAAACGTGTCTGCGAAAATTACCTTTAATTTCCTCTTCTGCTATCCGAGAGAGAAATAGCCATGTGTTTGGCTTACATGAAATATCGCTCATCTGTTTTTCAGCATTTATGATGTAATAAAGTAGGATTTTAAAGAATAATAAAAGAGATGTATTTAGAAGGAACTGTCCAATTGCGTCTTAATTTACAATTATTAACTACAAACCTGATGAATTAGCCAAAAGGAAACCCTAAGTACGAAATTTTATGCACAATATGTGACCTATCTTTCTATAACTCAAGTTTATATGCAGTATATATATATATATATATATATATATATATATATATATATATATATATATATATATACTATACAGTATATTATATATTATATACAGTGTATGTATACAGGTGCATCTCAATGTTAATATCATGGAAAAGCTGATGATTACGGCTTACAGCTCATGGAAATCAAAAATCCAGTATCTCAAAACATTACAATTATTTATAATACAGAAATATCGACCTTCTGAAAAGCATGTTAATTTATGCACTCAATACTTGGTCCGGGCTCCTTTCCTCCAGTATATGTATATATAATGTATATATAATTCTATATAACATATATATCTCCATTTGGGCACATTCTCTTTTAAAATACTATTCATGATGAACTATGCAACAAAAACGCTTCTTTAGAAAATTGTGTAAAGGATTGTGCAATGTGTTTCCGTGGTACCCTTGTATACTTTTGAAAATTGCCTTTTTGCAAACTTCTTTTAACTATTGTCTTATACTGGATCAAAATGACGGTGTAGCTGCTGGCAGTGTTCAAATCAAATGGATCTAAATTCAATAAGTCCAGGCCAAATAATGCAGATCTCTGAAATGCTGAAAAGTGTGAATGAAGTGACAGAGTGGAGAGGACACTGCCAGGAAAGAAAAGCCCTTTTTTCCTCCCTCTTTCTGCCCCCCGGTCATTAAAACCCGCCCCCTGTTTCAATAGCAGGACCTGCGCTATAAATGCTGTCTTTTGGCAGAGAAACGTAGCAAGTGCCCACACAAACTTAGACCCACACAAACAGCTGAGAGTGGCCAGAACTGCCAGTCATGAAGGAACTCAAGAGCAAGGCGTTCTGGAGGGCCGTTTTGGCCGAGCTTGTGGGTATGACCCTCTTCATCTTCCTGAGCATCACAGCTGCGGTCGGAAACTCCAACAATGACAAGCCAGATCAGGAGGTCAAGGTGGCACTTGCGTTTGGGCTGTCCATTGCCACTCTCGCCCAGAGCCTTGGGCACATCAGCGGAGCCCATTTAAACCCGGCTGTGACCCTGGGCTTGCTGGCCAGCTGTCAGATCAGTTTGCTGAAGGCAGTCATGTACATCATTGCCCAGATGTTGGGTGCAGCGCTGGCGAGTGGTGTTGTGTATGGCGTCACGAAAGGAGATACCCTGGGGCTAAATTCAGTGAGTAACCTGCTCTTTGGTATATTTGATAAGTCACATTTCTCCTTCCTGTTCTGATTAACTGCAAGAGCTTCTTAGTTCCAATACAGATTTCTTAAATGCATTAAAATTCAGTTTATAATTTTACTTTACTTTAAATTTGAGTTTTAATGAATTAAAATCCTAACTGGAATGAGATAGAAATGTATGTCTATGCATGAAAAGGATTATTTGTTAAATCTTTTCTAATTTATTTAACTTTAAGGTAAGAAAGACTTTACATTTAAATGAACTATTCAAGGTATTTTACTTTGTTCAAGAGCAATAAAGATGTGTAGTTGACATACATGGAATATTTGTACTTTTAAAGATGAATTGTCACACATTTTGAAATGAACTACTGAAAAGTCTAAATATTCTTTTACAGGACTTAATATAAACAGACTCTCCGTTATACAGTCATATACATTTTAACCTAAAATCTTGATTTTGATTAGAACACATTCATGGACATGTTATGGGTCAACCACCCATTTCCAAACATACTGTAAAATAAAAAGATTAAAAACAAATGAAATATAGAATGGATAATCATATTTTTATATTGCAATCCACAATAAAACAGAGTAACACAGTGCGTCAGAGTCAATGTGAATGGGTGTGTTTAGGCAGTGACAGATGATAAACTTATATCATTCACATTCAGATGCTGCATTCCCTCCAGTGATTATACCTTCTTTAGCGAGAGGCTTAACATTCAGGAAGGTGTAATGCACTTGTTTGCATTGGCAGTAAACAGAGTCATGTGATGTTGTTTATGCTCAGTGCTGCCCTCTGACCCCAGCACACATCATTTCATTTCTTCATATCAGACTGAAAAAAATAGTTACATAAAAAAATAAAAAATATATATATATATATATATATATATATATATATATATATATATATATATATATATATATATATATATATATGATTCTGATTGTAATATTTACAGTACCTATAATAAGATAAACAGATTAGTATCAGCTTGGCCTATTTTAAAGAAGTCTGATAATAAAATGTCTTTCTTAATTTTCATTGTTATATTAATATTTATATTGTTATTATTTTGCTTTGATTTGTGTTGTTTTTATTAATTTATTTGTTATGTGTTGTTTTTGTTTTGCTTTGTATTGTTTTTGATTTGTGTTATTTTGTGTTGTTTTTGTTTTGCTTTGTATTGTTTTGTATTGTATTTGTTTTGTGTTGTTTTTGTTTTGCTTTTTGTTGTTTTTGTTTTGTGTTGTGTTGTTTTTGTTTTGTGTTGTTTTGTGTTGATTTTGTTTTGTGTTGTGTTGTTTTTGTTTTGTGTTGTTTTGTGTTGATTTTGTTTTGTGTTGTTTTTTTTTGCTTTGTGTTGTTTTTATTGTTTTTGTTTTGTGTTGTTTTGTGTTGTGTTGTGTTGTTTTTGTTTTGTGTTGTTTTTGTTTTGCTTTGTGTTGTTTTTGTTTTGTTTTGTTTCATTTCATTTTGTGTTGTTCTAGATCAACAGTGATATTTCAGCCGGTCAAGGTGTTGGCATTGAACTACTCGCTACCTTCCAGCTAGTGTTATGTGTCATAGCAACCACAGATAAAAGAAGGCGGGACGTGACAGGCTCCGCCCCTTTGGCCATCGGCCTCAGTGTTTGTCTGGGCCATTTGACAGCCGTGAGTAATCAACATTCAAACCTTCCCCTTGCTTTTTGCATGGACATTCTTGTAATTGTTTTAAATATTGCCAGGCTTATAATATGCATAAATGAGGCATACAATTGAAATAGAGCGATGTCTAGCTGTGCAAATTAGTTTCTGCTTTATTTAACAGGAAAATCTAAGAAGAAACAAAGAATCAATTCAATAATGTCTGCATTATTATTTAAATTTGTTGGAAGAAAGGAAGCTAATTTCTCACCCATGATCTTGCAAGAATTCTCATAATTCTCTTCTCCATCTCTCTGTGTTTGTAGATCAGTTTCACTGGATGTGGGATCAATCCTGCAAGATCTTTCGGCCCAGCAGTGATACTCAGAGATTTTACCAACCACTGGGTAAAAATCAATTCCATTTCTGTTTTCCTATTTCCAGATCAAAATGACATCTGGAGAGAGCAGTGAATACACCCTGTATTACGCATGTGCTTGTTGTATGCTATTCAGGATCTATAATTATGTCAGCTAATGTTCAACTAATCAACTAATGTTGAACATTTACAGTTAATAAGTAACAAACATATTGTTTTACATGAATGCTCAGTGGCAAATTGTATCACATGGCTAGACTTTTGACTATCGACATTAGGTCTGGTGCACAACGCAGCTTATTCTTGCCAAGAGCTGCCCACTTTGACAGTCTGACTGACATGTACTAAACCAATCCAAACTAAACTTGTTTAGGGGCAAGTTTGCCTGAAATAAATTATACCGCAATAATAGACTGGCATGGAGAAAATGAATGCAATAATTTTGCGGTAGTCCTCGTGAACGGTTGAACGGAAAAGACCAGAAAGTGTGATTTTGATAGACTTTGTGATCAGAATTTCTGTCCATTCAAAAATATTAAGTACTGATTATTTCACAGACATAACTACAAAACATATGAAGAACTTCTGAAGATTGTTCAGCTCTTTAATGAAAGATCTAGGCAATAATTGGTATTTGTATATCATTTTCAGGTCTACTGGGTAGGCCCTATGTGCGGTGGTGTGGCCGCTGCTCTGGTCTATGATTTCCTGCTGTACCCTAAACTGGACGACTTCCATGACCGCGTGAGAGTGCTGGTGTCCGGCTCCGCTGCAGACTGTGATGTCAACGGATCTGATGACCCCCCTGCTGTGGAGATGTCATCAAAGTGATGCAACACTTGACATATTTAGTGTATGATACTCTTCAAGACTCTTCACAATATATTTGTAAATATATATTTTTATCAACAGGGGATTAGCATTATTTTAAAATGTACTTCACAACATGAGTTTATAAAATGCAAATGTAAAGCCATCTATTTAGTTGTTTAAATGAACATTTGTCATTTTATCTTAATTCATTTGAGCTTTTTATCATTTTTTGAATACCGTTTAGTGAATCGGTATGTACCTCAGGAAAATTGTACAATTTTCTCTTGTTTTCAAAATCTCACATGTCAGTATTCAGAATGTAGATTCACTTTTTTGTAAGCATTTTAAATGCAAGTTTGTTTTACGTCATTTTGTATTGTATTATATGTACACTATGATATTGTTTTCTCTACTTTTGTAAGTAAACTTTAGGATGTTAAATCTTACATTTTGTAAGTTCGTTGTCTTTTTTCTCTTAAAGGCTGCCGTCATTTTCTAAATCTAGTTTGAAATCATGTTATGATTTGCATTTATGCATTCTTTATCGTACAAACATTTAGTTTTCAAGCAATAACAAAGATACTTGCTTCATGCTTGTGATACAAGACTCTGAATGATTTCAGTTAAAAAATGTTGTATGAATACTTATTTTTATTATTAACTGGAAAGTATGGCAGTGTCATCATGTGGCTTGTTGAGGAGAGGTGTGCCATCACTGTATAAAGCGGTTGTAATGCAAGTAAGCAGTAAGAAACACCTAGCAACCACCTAGAATACTAAAGCAACCAGCCAGAGCAGCCTAGCAACGAGAAAGCACCACTCTACATCACCACTCTATATCACAAAAATGTAAGGCATTTAGCTCTTAGATGGATGTTCCAGAGAGATGTCAAAATTTGCTTTAGCTTTACATATGTGTTGCTGTCAAGCATAACCTACCTTTTGGTGAAAAAGTGCAATTCAACTATCCTATACAAAGACCAGAATCGGTGGAATTTCTTAAGCAACTCACAGTACATTGTAAGTTTCAGTTCACCTAAATTTACTTGAAGTTAAGAGTCTTGCTAAAGGATTGTGATTGTTCCTAAATTACCCATTGTTGGGTTTGAAATTACACTTTCTTATACCAACCCTGATCTTTAACCTGTAACCAGTTACTTGAATATTTAACTGAAATCCATAATCAGCTAAATCTAGAAATGGGACGATATGGTTATCTTTTGGTTCGATATACAATATGAGGTTCACGATTGGATAGTTCGATCTATCTGTCTAAATTGTATTTGTCTCGATACAATTTTGCTTACTTTTTGAAAAATGTTTGTGCAAAATGCACATTTTATAATTTCTCAAAATAAATATATTTAATACACAATATAAATCTTAAATCTTTAAATAATAAGAGTTTCTCATATAGCTCTCATTCTTAAAAAGATTGCAAGCAAATAAGCCTTCAAAAACAGTGGACTACATTTAGACTGATCAGGTGCATAACAAGAAATAGAACAGAACCTGTCCTGACAAAGGATGTGAAAAGATATTTAATCGTTTGTCTTGATTATAATAATCACATTTTAACTTTTTTTTTTTTTTAAATATAAAAATTATACATTCTATCAATTAATCTCAACCCATCTCATGAAAAGTCGTACATAATTTACGAGGTGGCCATTTCGTGTGATGTCGCACGATTTTGTTCGCATGAACTTGACTTGATAACGTGCAAATTTCCGAATGCCTAATGTGGAAGTAAGTGCAAGTTTAATATGATGCCCTTACCCAAACCCCTTATCTAAACTTCAGTAGAGTGTGTAAACATGACAGGAAGCTGTTGTGTGCAACAGAAGCTAGTAATTGTCGCGTATTAGATGGAAACGTTGTCCAGCGTCGTCATTGGCTGCAGTGAAAGTCGTGGGAATTAAAACGAGTGCAGTCGCATGATATCACACAAATTAGCCAAATTTAGAAAAGTCGTTTGCATCCTGACGATTTCACCGTGAGAGAGTGTTGGTAATATCATTAAGTTTACATTCATTTTTATAACAAGCATTACAATGGTAGTCAATTTAAGAGTTTAACGTGCATCTCACAGACTCACACAGGTTCATTTATTATTGAGAGAGAAGTCACTCTTTTTAGCGCATCCTTGCTATTTGTTGTTAAAATGTATACTTTTTTCTTTTTTATCTGACGGTAAAGAACAGAAAGGATATTAAAAGACATTATTCAATAGTATTCAAAAGTACAGCGCAGGATCTTATCTAATGGATACATATTACATGTACATGGAAGAAATGGTCCATTTATATCTCAAGCACTATTCAACAAAACAATTTGTATAACAAATGTGATTTTCCTGGTATTCCAGTACTTTTATTATAAGCACAGTAGGGATAAAATCAAGCGATAGAGAGATTATGATGTTTGATAGGCCATTTCATCTATGATCAAATGGACGGAAAACAATGATGAAAATTTCGAAATACTCAGTTATGCCTTGTTATGGTTCGTCGTTTTAGTTTTTGGTTCGCGATATATCGAAATTCGATATATCGTCCCAACACTAGCTAAATCAGGTACACATTAATCTGTTTAATGAGCCACCAAAGGAGCTCAAAGTTTGAACGTTTTATCATAACGACTTCTAAAGCATCTAAAATTATATTATCATTCCTTAAATTAACGTTATATTGAACTTCTCCACTTTGAAAGTAGAGCACTTTGTACTCTGATTAGAGCCGTATTTCAGAACCAGTACAATGAAGAGAGAAGAGAAGAATACAAATATCTGAGCATTTCTGTTCACAACAAACTGACCTTTTCGAGCCAAAAATAATCAAGTGAACAGCAAATGTCAGTCAGATCTTTTCTTCCTCCGCAAAACACAAATATGTCCACCAGTTTAATAAAGTCAATTCTGACCTTCAACCCAACAGCTTGGCTTTGCTTTTAAAATCATGTTCATTTTAAATAACAGACATTTTAACTAGTTGAAGAGAATGTGAGTGGTGCTTGAATGTGCAAATTTCACCACCTGATGCTAGGGAATTATGGGTGATTGCCGGGGTGTTGCTATGTGGTTGCCAGAGGTGGGTAGTAACAAAGTACAAATTCTTTGTAATTGTATTTAAAGACAGTTTTTGAATATTTTTACTTTACTTAAGTATATTGATTTCCATTAATTTCACTTTACTTCACTACATTTTCAAGAGAAAATTAATACTTTTATTGTGATTCATTTCTCCAGAACCTTTTTGTGGCTGAACATTGCAAAAAATAACACCTCTGCAAACTCGGTGAGAGTGATGTTTGATTTGTGAACAAATCATATGAGTCGAATCTTTATCAGTTTGATTCTTTTAAATCTGGTAAAATGATTCGAAAACTGATCTGAATGATTCGTTTCGCAAATCAATTTGCGAATCTGAATCAAAATCGCAAGGAGAACAGCGTAAAACACGGTTGTGTCTCCACTTGGTTATCTAAGAGACAAGACTATTCACGTAAAATTTATTCTGTTTATCTCTTAATTTGATATTATTTTGTCTATGTGAAATACTGATGAATTATGTGTGATACGATTTGTTCAAGTCTCCTGCCTTTACTGAAGAATTGTTCATATCATGGTTGATAAGGCCTTCTAGGCGGGTTTTAGTGGGTCTGTTCAAAACCTAGTGAGCATCCTCCGGGCAGTATTTTTAGTCATTATAGGCACTCTACCAATGTGAAGGCTGTTCCAAAAGGTAGGTATCTTCATTATACTGCCTCTTAAGATATCTTGTTTTGGCCAAATTCTAAAGTAGTATCGTATGTATCCTTTCACAGGTAGGCGAATGCACCGTGATGAGCTCGGTGGAAAAATTAATCCAAGATGGTGGACGAAGCGAGAGAAATTTAGATTATAAATATAATTGGAATCCATTCAATACTGAAAAGTCTAATAAATAACAGTTTAATATGAAACAAAACTGACTATTTTACCCAAAATATGTGTGTGCTGTGTGCTGTGCATTGTTAGACTAAAGAGAGGATTGTCAGTTCTCTTATGTCACCTGTATTGAAATCAGTTGCGAATCGAGTTTGAAATAGACACAGTGTGTTGTTTTGCTGTTGCCAGGGTTCTGGGTGGGTGCTAGAGCATTCTGGGTGGTCACAATATTTTACCCATCATGTTGTCCCGTGTGCTGAAATCTGACTCCCTATGGTTACGGTTAGGGGTAGGTTTAGTTGTGGCTTTTAGGGATAGGGACCAATGACTTCCTACTATGGATTGGCTTAGGGGTGGGTGTAGGAACCAATCAGGTAGCGGGGAGTAAGAATCTGGTGGGGAGTCCAATTTCGGCACAACACTGGCAGGCAAAAATTGTGTGATCACTAAAAAACGTAATAGCACAAGTTTAAGTACTTTACATTCTAAAAATAATATCTTCAGATTTTTCGGTAAATCTTTTAGCTATAGTTACGTTCTGTAATATCCTAATATATATATTGCAATATCTTATATTTGCCCATAATTTAAAAAAAAGAGCATCCAAATGTGACATTATGGTTTTAAAAAGGATGTGGTAAGCCTATGCCAAAAAGCTGGTTATTATTTCTGCCTTTATGTACCATAATAGTCAGTTCTCGTGTATTACAACTACTGTATGTATTCATCTAGACAAGAATATTGGTGTAATTATGAGTCCCATTGTTAGATCTAACAATCTTGATGTGAATCATGAGCCATCAATATGGAACAGTGTGTGATATTACACACATTTATCAAACAATGGTGTCTGAAGGGTACAGACAAATCACCAATCAGAGGTCACCATGAAGTTCATTTACTTAAAAGTTAATATGTAAAAAATGCTTTAGAGAAATTATTTTTGTTGGACCAAAGCATTAACACACCGACACTGATTCTAATCTTTAACATCACATATATTTAATATTTAATAACACGATATCAATATTATACAAATTATGTCAGAGTGTATCATCACATTGCTGGTGTTGATTTTTTAAGAGCCATATCCTAGTTTCACAGTCTTTCACATTATTTTCTTTTGCCAATGATTAACTTTCCTTTTGACTCCTGTGAGGAGAGGAAAGCAAAGCTCTATGTTTAAACCTGGGAGTGATGGAAACTCTCCGTCACTAAACAATAAAAACTATACATCTACAGAAATATTTAGTACAGGTGAACAAGCCATCATGCGCTTGTGCAAATGTTTCAAATTGTGTTTAATGGACCAGTCGCTAGAAGCCCATGGATAAAGCCTGGAAGCTTCTCTCCACCTCCTTCCTTTGTGCATCTTATCCTGTCTCGTATCCTGTTCCACACCTAAGGAATGTTGCATCTCTTTATGCCTATTGTTCACAAGGTCATGTAGTAAGCCAGTGCTCATGAATGGGTAACCTTATAGTCAATAAATAAATACATTTTCTACACTACATAAAACATGGTTCCCCTTCTGTCGCTCTGTCCACGTTGTGTCGGAGAAGCGACACTAGGGGTCTCTCTTGAGCGCCGATATTCACCTCTGACCTATTGAAAAGGGCCAATGAGAGTTGGCAGTCAGTATTTGCATACCCCGCTCCCGCATACGGGTATTTAAGCGGGGCAAATACGGAAGTTTAGTCAGAAAATTTCCTGATGTGCTTCTCTAAAAGAGCAAAACACAGCGGCGTTGAACGTTCTTTTCAGAACGCGTCTTTTTCAAGATGCCCTTCCGCCCCTGTGTTGTTCCTGGATGCGGTAGAGTGCTCTCCGCTTCAGACGGCCACAGGCGCTGTCTCGTGTGTTTGGGCCGCGATCACACCGAGACGGCGTTTGTGGATGGTTCAAGTTCTCACTGCAAGAACATGACCATGACCACGTTGCGGTCGTGGCTTGCTTTCAAACAGAAAGCAAGCCACCCCAGCTGCACCCCGCATTGCTCCTTCTTCCCACGGGATTGAGGACGATGCGGTTGGCGCTGAGGGCGATTTGAGGCGGCAGCGGGTGCGGTTTCGCCGGGTAGCCCCCGCGAACCTCCCGTTCCCGACACGCTCGCTGGTCCCCGTCCATGCTCGCGGCGATAGCGGCTCGCCTCACGGCCCGGCTGTCTATCCTCCCGAGCCCGAAGCAGATGAGCTCGCCGCTGCATCGGAGAGTGTGATGTCTGATGCCGAGGACTCCCCTGGACTGCCGCCTTCGGGCCAGCAGGCCCAGGCTGAAGCCGACGCTCAGATGTCTGACATGCTTTCCTGGGCCGCCGTAAGCGTCTGGTTGGATTGGAACCCTCCATCCTCCCCATAGCCTTTACGGATGGATGACTGGTTCCTGGGGGCAGCGCGCCGTTCGCGGCCTCGCATCCCCCCGGTCCCGTTTTTCCCGGAGGTGCATGACGAGCTGACGTCTACGTGGAGAGCCCCGCTTTCTGCCCGTCTAGGTGCCACCCGCTCCACTCTCACCACCCTCGACGGCGGAGAGCGCCACGGATATGGGGCGATTCCCCAGGTCGATAGGGCAGTTGCGTACCATCTATGCCCCGGTAGCCCTACCTCCTGGCGTGGCGCCCGTACTACCATCCAAGCCCTGTAGGACAACATCCTCGCTCAGCGAAGGCCTACAGTGCGGCTGGACGCGCTGCCTCCGCCCTGCATGTGATGGCCCTCCTGCAAGTCCACCAGGCCAAAGCACTCAGAAACATGCACGGGGGTGGACCTGATCCTGATGTGCTGCAGGAACTGCGCTCAGCGACCGACCTCGCCCTGAGAGCGACGAAGGCCACAGCGCAGGCACTCGGACAGGCGATGGCCACCCTAGTGGTCCAGGAACGGCATCTTTGGCTCAGTCTGGCTGATTTGAGAACGGTTTGGCAAGGCCCAGGTAGACCTGCTCGCCTCCCAGGAAACCTCCCACTGCCCGCTCTGGTACACCCTAACAGAGGCTCCCCTCGGGACAGACGCGCTGGCACACAGCTGGCCCTCGGGGCTGCGCAAGTACGCATTTCCCCTAGTGAGCCTTCTTGCACCGATGCTGGGCAAGGTCAGGGAGGACGAGGAGCGAGTCACGTTAGTGGCCCCCTACTGGCCCACTCGGACTTGGTTCTCGGAACTCAGACTTCTCGCGACAGCTCCTCCCTGGCGAATTCCCCTGAGAAAGGACCTCCTCTCTCAGGGGCCGGGGCACGCTCTGGCACCCGCGCCCAGACCTCTGGAACCTCCACGTCTGGTCCCTGGGCCGGAATCGCGGAAGAGCTAGCCGGCTTACCGGTGACCGTTGTGAATACAATTAACCAAGCCAGAGCCCCTCTACCAGGCACCTTTACGCCCTAAAGTGGCACTTGTTAGCAGATTGGTGTTCTTCCCGAACTGAAGACCCGCAGAGATGCGCGATTAGGTCAGTGATCCTCTTCCTACAGGAGAGGCTGGACAGGAGGCTGTCCCCGTCCACCCTCAAGGTGTATGTTGCCGCCATTGCAGCCCACCACGATCCTGTAGACGGCAAGTCTTTGGGTAAGCACGACCTGATCCTCAGGTTCCTGAGAGGCGCCCGGAGGTTGAATCCCTCCCGGCCAAGCCTAGTTCCCTCCTGGGATCTCTCGGTAGTCTTGGCAGGGCTCCAGAGACCCCCCTTCGAGCCGCTTGAATCAATTGGACTCAGGGCCCTCTCTATCAAGAGGGTCGGGGACCTGCAAGCGTTCTCTGTCAGCGACACTTGCCTGGAGTTCGTTCTGGCAGATACGTCTGTGATCCTAAGACCGCGACTGGGCTATGTGCCCAAGGTTCCTACCACACCATTCCGAGATCAGGTAGTGAACCTGCAAGCTGCCCGGGAGGAGGCAGACCCAGCCCTTTCATTGCTATGTCCAGTGCATGCCCTGCGCATTTACCTGGACCGCACACAGAGCACCAGGCGCTCTGAGCAGCTCTTTGTCTGCTTTGGGGGCGGCAGAAAGGAATGCCGTCTCCAAACAGAGGCTCGCCCACTGGGTTGTTGGCGCCATCACACTGGCTTATCACACCCAGGCGTGCCCCTACCCTTGCGGGTCGAGCTCACTCAACAAGGGGTGTTAGCGTCCTCATGGGCACTGGCCAAGGGCACTTCCCTAGCAGACATCTGTAGAGCCGCGGGTTGGGCAACACCCAACACCTTCGGAGGTTTTACAACCTCCGCGTTGAGTCGGTTAGCGTCTCGTGTTTTGTCAGGTCGAGCCCGTAGAACTTCGGTAACGCGTAGACTGACCGGCCGGGTGGATCAGCTTGTGCCCAGCGCCCTTTCCTGGCGTCAAGGTTAAGTAGTCGCCTTTTTTCCCAGAGCCCCACTCGAGTCGGGACCCTGGTCGATTCCTCCCCAGAACTTCGCCGACCCAAGCCACTGCGGGTACCCTGATGGCTACCCTGTACTGGTATAGGTGCTCCACAGGTAAGGCCTCCTGCTCGGACTTCCCCTGTGTGTATTTCCACGGTTCTGTCCCTTCTGAGCGGACCCCGTGTCTCCCTTAGGCAGTTACAGCTGCCCGGTCGCCATGCTGTAGCAACTCCCCCTTCGAGGCTGGATCTACCACCGCACCATACTTTCCACATGAGCCCTAAGGCGGCCGTGTGATGTGTCTACCACTTTTCCTCCCCAAGAAAAAGGGCAGGTGTGGTCTCCGCGAGGGTCTGGGTAAGACCCCTTCCCTATATGCGTGTAAGGGCCCGGCGTGATTGCTCTATCACGAGAAACATAGAGAAAAGAGGCCCAGCCAGGCTGGCCCGTTCCCATGTTGGCAAACATCGCCTTGTTCCCCTCTCAGGGTAACTAGAAGGATCCCGATGTTACGTATGGGGCATTGGGGAAGAGTGCGTGCAGCCAGGTACAGGCGATCGCGCGGCACTGGATGAATCCCTGCCCGCCTCTGTATCGGCAGTTCACGCATGCGGTTCAGCACATGGCAAGATTGGAATGGGTCCCCTAGTGTCGCTTCTCCGACACAGCGTGGAGAGAGTGACAGAAGGGAACGTTTGGTTGCGTATGTAACCTCCGTTCCCGAGGGAGGGAACGACACGTTGTGTCTTTCCTCCGCCATGTCGCTGAACCGAGCCACTGTTGTGGCGGACCATTCCGGCTCCTCAGAAAAATCCTGACTAAACTTCCGTATTTGCCCCGCTTAAATACCCGTATGCGGGGGCGGGGTATGCAAATACTGACTGCCAACTCTCATTGGCCCTTTTCAATAGGTCAGAGGTGAATATCGGCGCTCAAGAGAGACCCCTAGTGTCGCTTCTCCGACACAACGTGTCGTTCCCTCCCTCGGGGAACGGAGGTTACATACGTAACCAAACGTTTATTCTAAAATATCATAATGTAGAGAGGGTTTTTGGGTGCAGCTTTACTGGACCATAATGGCCTCAGACTTTTGGGCATATGGGCAGGTTTGTGTATTTCTGTAATTGCTGATCTCCTGGGATTTTCACACATAACAGTCTCTAGAATTTACTCCAAATGGTGCCAAAAACAAAAAACATCCAGTGAGCATCAGTTCTGTGGACGGAAATGTCTTGTTGATGAGAGAGGTCAACAGAGAATGGCCAGACTTGTTCAAACTGACAAAGTCAATGGTATCTCAGATAACCACTCTGTACAATTGTGGTGAGATGAATAGCATCTCAGAATGTTAATCTATAATGTTGTGGCTGATCAGTGTATATCAAACACAGTCCTTGACTCTTATTTATGGCAAAGCTTTTAATCAGTTAAAAAAATTATTCGATCACAAATGCTCAACACCTGACTCTATAAAGTCTTTGAAGTTGAGGCGTCACTGATGCCCTTTAATGTCATACTTGAGGAAACACTTAGAGTGGAAGTAGTAAATATGGAGCAGACTTGACAGCTTTCATTCAAACTCTTCCTGGAAGATGTGTTCAGAATGTGTTTGCAGATTGTTTTAGGTTTTTCTTTTATTTTTCACTCTTTTACTCACTTACCAGCTGGTCCTCCATGTCACGTGAGCTCAACTAATCAGTGTGGTGATGTCAACAGCTCTGCTTCATTCACCACTATGTTATATGTAGGCAGGGTGCGAATTACACAATGACCTATAGGTGTTGCTGGGGGTGTTGTTGTTGAGGTTTCTGATTTAATTATACACTTTTTTTCATGCATTTGTTCAACTTGTTTATGTTAATTGGTACATACAATATTGTTCATCTTTAGTTCAGTCAGGACCACTTTGGCAATAAATAATTTATTGTATGTTAGATACAATAATTTCCTTTGGTGATATGGTTCCATTATGGGGAGGGGCATTCTTCTCCTGCTGTTAAAGGATAGAGGGAAGCTCAACAAGAATCCCCCATACTGGAACCATCAGCAAGGAAAGCATTACATCTGGCAAATTATCCAAGGAAAGGAGACTCCTGATCTGAAGAGGGGTATCTCGGAAGATGATGCATCTGAGCTGCTTAGAAGATCTGGCCATGACGTCACCTTGAACATAAAGCAACAAGCAGAAAAGTGCACACAACTAGGCTGGCTAAAACTATTAACCATTAACAATGGAGACTAATGGATATGTAAGGTAGCTGGGGAGGAGGTGGGTTGTTGTCAGGTGCTTGGCTATGCTGGCAAGAATGCTGTGTTGAATATATATATATATATATATATATATATGTATATTCAGATAATTAAAATGCATTATATTCTTGTGGCAGAAGAGTTCATCATTGATAATACAATACAATAAGTGGCTTTAGAATACAATGTATTGTTTACTACCATATTATTGATCATAAGTCAATCATTGGCATACAGTTCACTGCAATCCATTTCAAGTGAATTTGTCAGTCAGTTCGAGATTTATTACGAGGGCTTTTTTAAGGACCCGTCAATTTCAACACACGTCAGACATGCTTGTGTAGCATCTCGGGTGCGTTGCGTCATAAACATAACATTTTTAGGTCACTGTGTCAAGTTAAATATAGTTTAATACTTAGAACACATCTTGAGATCCCTTAGATCAAATCTGCACTCCATCAAATGTTTTGAACGCAAGAACATAACAAATGTCTGTTTTGTGCTGTCTGGTTGTTTTATTCACTGTATAAACTGTTCGTTGCCACACAGCTGAAATTTCAATTACTGCCCTCTGGAGTAAACAGGTGGTACTACAAGCTTGCATTTCTCAGGAATCTTCTTTATTACAATCCGGGGGCATTGCGATTAATTGAGTAAATTTTTTAACGCATTATTTTTTATAAAATTAATCCCACTGAATTAACGTGTTAAATCGACAGCCCTAATATATATAGTCCGTCCTTGATAGATAGACTACTGTTATTGGAGGAAGTAGGTCAGCTGGGTGTCAGCTGATTCTGAGCTTGCCTCCCGTGGCCTGACTGAACTAACGCTTGTGCTCGATTTCATGTTAGTTCTATCAGGAAGACTTGCAGACTTGAGTGAGATTTAAGATGACATTTATTTGATGAAGATAAAACAGAAAAGTAATGTGCAGGACGGGACTCAACCTGTGGTGGTGGGGTGGTGGAGGTTGCCGTGTTAGCACACTGAACATTAACATTACTGGTCATGGCAAGCAGCTAAGGGTCTGGATAATTATAACTACAGGTGGCTTGAAAACTACTGGAAAATGAATGTCACAATGATAAGCCCCACAAAAACTGCCAATGCTGAAACAGTCCGAGTCAAACCAGATTTAATAATCAGAGGTTGCATTAAACTAATTCTCCATCACTTTCCTTTTTGAAAAAAAACATTGACAGATTATTCCAAATACTGTCCGTCATTTTGGAAGACAACAAAGGTGAAAAACATTTAAACCAAGCCTTTGTTTTATTAATCAGCTTTACAAGGTTCATATCTCATGTGACAGAGTTTTTCTTGGCAGAGTGTGTGAGAAGGTGGCACTTGTTAATGCAGAAATAATGGTAACGTAATGGCAAAGGTACATGCCTCATATCTGAAGATTTTTAAATGGAACCTATTATCACAGATGTTTCCTCTTTTTTTCTGTCTCTCTCTCTTTCACACACACACACATACAGGGTGCGTGCAGAGAGCGCTAGAATCCAGTAACTTTACCATGTAATTGTGTGTGATTGGTAATGGGAATAAGCTGTGAAGCAGAAGCATCTGCATTGGATGAACACACTAAGCATAATGGGTCATTTTGCTGCCTGTGAAAAAGGTGGATAGTAACAAAGGCAACTACCAAGTGTGTCTGATTTTTATTTCAGCTTTTGTTGATAGATTTGTGGTTATTTTCCGTAATTAAACAAGCTTAATTCATGCATTCAACTCATCATCATTAAGTCAAAAATGGGAAACTTTATCATTCAACTGAACTGTATATAAGCATTTTAGACACTTACATTTTCCAAACACTATTGGTCTGACAAACAGATAGTACAAGTTCGATAGACCAAACTCAAGCCATTGGGTGCATAAAGTGGAACCAAGTGGATTTTTAATGAATTTTTTTACTTCCAAAACAATAGTTGATCCTTTGTTAAAAAACTATTATTGTTGGGAAAATTTCATCTAAATTTAGGTCAAATGCCCATTTCACATCGCAAGCGTGATCGGCAAATGAGTAGAACGTATTTTTTTGGTGCCCCTGTTAACAGGTTACAGCATTCACATCAGAAGCGTTGCATGAGCTTCACTGCAACGGGGGTTTCAGCTCTGAATCTATTTTTGCAGTGCCGCTCACGCTCAATTAAAATGACTGTGCACTGTTGATGGATAAAATGAATGTGATTTGACTCAAAAAAGTACACAATGCACAAAATAAGCATATATTAGTAGTCTAGTGTGTCTTTATATTGTATTAATTAGAGCACATCTGAAAAACAAATGAAAAGAAAAAAAAAGGTTTAACCATTTAAACCAATTTAAAATATTTTAATTATAGATCTTAATCAGAAGTACGGTTTATCATATCAAACTACAGTAAACTAAAACTTATGAGCATGAAAATATGAGACTTTTATGTATTATTAAACATAGAACAGGTCTACAGGCTTCAGCAATACCCAGTCACAGCCGAGTTTGCTTTCACTTGTAAACACATGTACGTGACAGACCGTGATGTTGGTAAATTCAGAATTGACCTCATTCGTGTTCAACAATGGATGATACAAGACTGATTGTGGAGGTGGAGAAGCACAAAGTGCTCTATTATTTACCTTTTAGATTTGAATGTGGTCCTCCTCCTCTTTAAATAAGATTTGACAATGATCAAGTTTGTAATACTTATCAATGACCCACTCCTGATAACCATTTTATAAGTCATGGTCTTCATTCAAATAAATACTCACCGTAGTAACATAGAAATCACAGCGTTTTTCTGTATAGAGCCACTGCTGTGATGCTTCTTTAGAAATAGCAACAATGGAGGTTACAGTGAGGCACTTGCAATGGAAGTGAATGGGGCCGAAGTTTTGAGGTTTTAAAGGCAGAAATGTGAAGCTTATCATTTTATAAAAACAATTACATTATTTGTTCTGTTAAAATGTGTGAATTATTTGAGCAGTAAAGTTGTTTAATTGTCATTTTGAAAGTCATTTAAGGGAATATGGGTTTATGGCGTTTTATCATCATGGCAGCAAAGTAGTAAAATTGGCTCTAACTCTACACAGAAGAGGTTAGTAAGTGATTTCATCACACTAAAATCATTTTAACACATATTGTTTACGTCTTATGGCTGTACTTTTGAAACAGTGAGTATTTTAACGTTTACGGATTGGCCCCATTCACTTCTATGTAAGTGCCTCACTATTGGAAGGTAGCTTTTGCTTTTAATTTAAGGAAAAGGCAGGATAAGTAGAAATAACTTTTTGTGGTAATCAACATTTTGCCAGAGATGCTGATGATTGAGCTTAACTTGTATTGTATACCCGGAGTATTCCTTTAAGTATCAAACTCAGACGTGTCAAACTCTCTATGGCTCAACTGTGACCTGTACCTGGAACAACTGTCAAACATGTCTACAAATATTTTAGGGGGCTGTAACACTGGTCCCCTCTCAAAAACAAAATATTTGCATGACGCCCCTGATCAGAATCTTTGCGTTCAGGAATCTGTTTATTGTACTTTTTCTAACAATCTCTGGGAAAACTAGATGGCAAAGGACGTTTCTTTGTCAACTTTTCCCACCATGTGAGCTGAGTCTCTTATCAGTGACTAGATTTGTTTTTTACTTTCTCAGGTCTATTGAGTTGGTTCTTTTGCGGTAGTGCTGATGGTGGTGGAGTCGTCTCTTTATCCTGTCTCCCGGTTTTCCTGGTCGACTCAGTCTGTTGTGGCACAAACATTTCAGACACTAAGACACAGCCTTTGTTTGAGTGTGCACATGGAACTCAATGGGGTGAACAATGATAAAGAAAAATATTGCTGAGGAAATATGATGTAACATGGCACGTGCAGCTTGTACTTGAGTTTGCATTTTTAGCTCGCCTACCAGGGGGTGCAGATCAGATGCAGGCCTTTGCATGCAACTCAAAAGACAACAACTGCCACCAGCGCAGCTGCTGTTCAAACCAATCTAAACTCACCACCACCAAATATAACTACCATTAGCCGGTTACTAAGAAATCAGTTTTTGAAAAGGCGGATGTAGTTCAATAGTTGCTGTGGATTGGGTTGACCGTAGCAACCCAATCAACAGCAACTATTGAACAACATCCGCCTTTTCACTGGGACAAATAAACAACAATTGCTTCATGGTGATAGTACTAGTCTCCACATCCTGAAATGACCAACAGCATTAGCAAATGGTACCTTGTGGTCACATATCACACCACTCAAACCAAAACTCTTGTCCAGAGCATTGTCTTCAGTTCTGCAGACTTCTTGGACGCAAGTTAAAACAAATGGAAATTGTTTTGCAAATGCAAATGGCAACCTTACAATGCTTGAGTCAGCTGAATATTATAATGTTTGAGTAGTAGTAGTAGTAGTAGTCCTTTATTGTCACATAGTAAACCAGTGAAATTGGCCATCGACCTGTCCATACAAACATACATATGACAAGGGGATAGACAGGACAGGAAGACAGGGAATTAGAAGAAATACAGCATGACATGAGGAGAGGAGAGGAGAAAAAAAAGGCAGCCCCCAGACTATGCTCCTTAAGAAGTACAGTGTGGGAACAGGGAAAAAAAACACCTCAGCAACATTAGCACATAATCAGTACACTCTACAACATGAACAAGACTTGCAACAGGGGAGGGATTGGGGGTGGAGGTGGCCCAGCACAGGCAAGCAGCCATCCGGACCTGCAGCCATGTTCGGCGCTGGTCACAGACCCGCCTGTCAGACTGGGGGTACAAAGCGCAGGCGAGGGATAGGGTATCGGTGGGATGATTGCATATCTGTATATATGTGTAAGAGTTCATGTGTGTGTAGGCCTGGAGAGTCGCTATGCCAGCATCTAATCTAGGTGCCTCAGTCCGCAGGGTTGTCATAGCGATACACAGCAAGTTGCCATGGAGACAACCTTGATCAGGTCCCAGACATAGTCAACAATCACCAGGTGTCTGGGGAGTCGGGAAGGAACGCGAGAGTGGCTCACTGCAGTGCTCTTCCGGGGAGTTGTTGTTCCAACAGCGGCCTTGGCCAAGGCCAGTGCTGGTTGAGGGTGGCGAAACAGATAAGATTGGGATTGTTTGGTCTTAAGGAGAGTAGCCGCATTCTAATTTACGCGCTATTCTCCTGGTCCATTTTGGTCTCTGAAACGATCCATTTGCCTTTGCAAAGCTGTGAGCTTCTCCATGATGTTATCCGTATTTTGGTTCATAGACCCAGTCTGAGTGCAGACAGCTCTGCCCACTGTTTCAATCATGACGGGCAGCCTTGTGAGGCTTTGGACAGCTGTCACCGTCTTCTTAACTCCTCGATAAACCAGGGCAATGCCTAATCCAATCAGCAGAAGACCTGTTATCATGGTACCGAATAGGTAGATATCTTCAACGTCCTCCACGGAAAGAGCCGCCAGACACACGACCCGCCACCTCTCCCACGCGTCCATCGTGTAGCCAGCTGCGAACGTTCCGTCAGGGCAGACAGGTTCCACCGAACCCAAGCTTCTCGTCGAGAAGATGGTGTCAATTGTGTTGAGAGACCAGTTGATCAAATCCATGATGACTTAGTTTGAAGAGCAGTGCTGAGAGAGTCTCTCAAGTACAAGACAGTAGACTAGATATGACGAGAGGAGCAAAGCAGGGAAGATAAGGGTAGGGAGAGGGTGAGAAAATGCGACCGCCTTCGTTGAGAGCCAAGAGAGAAACTTGTTTCTCATATTAGACAAAAAACAGTATTTGACATCCAGTATGGGTGGGACAGGTGAGCAATATCACCACCACTTCATGCCAAGGCCAATTTTTTCCCTATCACTTTTGAAATACCTGGTACAGTAAACCACATCACTTTCAGGCAACAGAAACTGGCCGTATAGCGCTTACAAACCTGGTTGAAGACAATTGAGCATGTGCCGGAGGCCAATAACAAACTGGTTAATTAAATGCTCAATCACATCACAGGGGACAACTTTAGCTCATAGACACTAATACACTCAAGAAACCATATCCCAAACAATTACCCCAAAACACAATACACCACTCCAAAAATGCCTTCGTCAAGGATCTTTGGTCTTAAATTGTAATTGATTTAAAAGTTGGATCCACAATTCTATCCAAAATTAATTGGCCGGTTATGTTGCTCTCCAGCTCTTGGACTGTTGTAACAATTAACTAGTTCTTGTTAAGAACGTTGTCTGGTCTAAAGCTGTGGTTACTTTGTTAAAAACCTGTCAGCAGTTTCCTGTCAGCCTCTCTTCACCAAGTGTTTATAAGTTGTGCCTTAGCAAGCATTTTCATTTACAAGCAAAAAGGCCAGAAAGGAACAACCTCATAATGGCACAAGAACTTAAAAGTTGGTCTTTTTGGCGGGCAGTATTGGCCGAGTTTATTGGGATGACCCTTTTCATTTTTATCGGTATAGCTTCCGCCACTGGAAACAAGCATAACAGATATCCTGACCAAGAGGTGAAAGTAGCTTTAGCTTTTGGTTTGGCCATTGCTACGTTGGCTCAGAGTTTGGGCCACATCAGTGGAGCGCACCTAAACCCCGCCATTACTTTAGGACTGCTGGTGAGCTGCCAGATCAGTTTCTTCAGGGCCTTTATGTATGTCGTTGCCCAGATGTTGGGCGCTGTCCTGGCTAGTGGCATCATGTTCAAAGTCAGCCCTGATCCTGATACAACTTTGGGACTCAATATGGTAAGTTTCTTCATATAACACTGTATAATTATATTACTGTTCTTTTCATTATCATTTTTTTAATACAGTATTATATCTGGTTAATATAATATATAGACAAAATGGAAATAGGAGAGACCAGGGTTAGATGTCAAATGCCGCAAATGTTTGCCAGAAGTTTACAGCTCTTCACCGGTTGTTGTAAACCTTCAGCAAACCTTTGGCAACATGTTGCAGCAATGAAGAGTTTGCTGCAAAGCTCATTTGCATGTGAAAATAATCAGTTGGGGATTTTGCAGCAAGTTTACGGCAAATTTGACAGAACTCTCGATTTTTGTAAGGGTGATTATTTTCTCTTAGGATTGTCAAATGACTGTAAAGTCTAATCATGCAGACCCATCATTAAAATGTAATCAAATGATGTTTCTCTTCTTTTTCTTACAGCTGAGTAAAGGTGTAAATGCAGGTCAGGGATTTGCCATTGAGCTTTTTGCAACCTTTCAGCTGGTGCTTTGTGTGTTGGCTACAACAGATAAACGTCGGACCGATGTCACAGGCTCTGCACCTCTCGCCATCGGACTATCAGTTGGTTTAGGACACCTGGTTGCAGTAAGCATGTTAACCAACCTTTCATCAACAAAAATACACTGCAATAAACATTTTCTTATTTACTTCTTATTTACTTTTGTAATCTTGTTTCCATTAAAATATCTAAACTTCCATAAAGCAAGATCATTTTACCTAGACTTGTTTTCAGAGAGTATATCTTGTATTACAGAGTTAAGTCATTTGGATTCGTAATGACATAAGGCTGAATAAATAATTAAAGGAATATTTCAGGTTACATACAAGTTAAACTAAATCAACAGCATTTGTGGAAGATTTTTAGAAGAATATCTCAGCTCTGTGGGTCCATACAATGCAAGTGAATGGTGACTAGACCTTTGTACTGTAACTCCAAAAATCACATATAAAGGAAACACAGAAGTAGTTCATATGACTCCAATGGTTTAATCCATGCCTTCAGAAGCGATATAATAGATGTGGGTGAGAAACAGAACAACATTTAAGTCCTTTTTTTTTACTCTAAATCTCCACTTTCACATCTGAAAGTTAAAGTTAAAGTGGAGATTTAGAGTAAAAGGAAAAAGGACTTACATTTTGATCGGTTTCTCATGAAGATATGGATTTAAACACTGGAGTCATATGGATTACCTTTATGTTTCCATTATGTGATTTTTTTTATTTTTGGAGCTACAAAGTTCTGATCAGCATTCGCTTGCATTGTATGGACCAACAGAGCTGAGATAGTTTCCAAAAAATCTTCATTTGTGCTCTGCTGAAGAAACAAAGTTATACGCATCTGTGAAGACATGAGGGTGAGATGATGAGAGTATTTTCATTTTTGTATGAACTGTCCCTTTAAAAAAAAAAAAAGTACATTTTTCTTGTTTTGTGTATGTCCTGATATTTATTTACTGGAAATCAAGACAAAAATCCTGGCTCAATTTTTATTTTAAATGTTTTATTTATTTTTCAGTGTAAGTAAATGATAATGACCTTGTAAACTAGATCAATAGGCTTCTCAACATGCTTAGTTTAGATGCATCATAAACGTATTCCCATCCCCAGATCAGTTTCACTGGTTGTGGCATCAACCCTGCTCGATCCTTTGGACCAGCAGTTATTCTTGAAGCATTCAAAAACCACTGGGTAAGTGCTTTTCACATTTATGCATACCCTGAAACAAATCGCAATTGTGCTGTTCGAATAGAAACAAGAATAAATGCCAACTTTAATGCTTAGCCAAGGGCAGAATATAGTCTTATATGATTCAGTTGTGTCCTAGACCAAAATTCACTGGCGAACAGTCATAATTATTTTTATATTAAAAACATTGTAGCACAAATTAGGTCTTCCTCCAATGCATTCTAATGGCAGAAAGAAATATAATATTCTCAAATGTAATATTCATTTCCTCTTGTAGATATACTGGATTGCACCCATGTGTGGAGGGGTGGCTGCTGCCCTTGTGTATGACTTCTTGCTGTACCCAAAAAAGGAAGGATTTGGCAGGCGTATGAATGTTCTTAAAGGCGAGGTGGAACCGGAAACCTCTGCGACCGAACCCCTAATCGAACCCCGAACCCCCAGATCTGGTTCTGGTCAGTGGCCCAGGCCCTGAAATGTGATGAGTCTTGTAAATACTCATACAATTTCTTGTTCTCTGTTACAGTTACATTTAGCTTTTTATACAGTATGTACATACCTGTACAACTATGCAGACATATATTAAATGAACAATTCCAATTCTCTTGTTTTCTAAAGGTTGTTTCATCAGTTTTTCTTGTCTTCTACTGTCTTACTCTATTTGTATTCTGGCTCAAATTATTATTTTAGAATTTGCTGTATAGATCCCAACATAGCACAACAGTAGCGTTGCGTTACAAATTACATTTTATTAACAGTAACGTTAACATCTTTCAAGGCTAATCTACCATGTGCTCCGAAGTTGTCAAGCAATAGTATATGCTTCTGGTATACGCATAAGTTGCATAAGTGTGATTTTAACAAACTATCATAGCACAGAACAACACTACCCATAATCTCGAAAAGAGATCCACCGATAAGGGAATACACTTGTGGCGGGATGAGCAAGAAACAGACGCAGTGGGTGTGGCGTCAGGCCTCGGAGAGCCATTTATTTGAAATAATAATAAACAGCAGAAATGATCCAAAACAGGGAAAATAAAGTTTCTCAAAGAAAGGGGGAATCTGGCATTCTCACTGTGAGACTGGGGCTTAGTCTAGATCGAGGAGTGCCAATGGGATGGTCCAGGACGTGGGTGGGGTTCTATGGCCACACATGCTCCCCTACTGGTTCCTGTTGGTCCCAGGGCGCAAGGGGCGGCGTCTTCCTTGGCCGCCCAACTTCCCTGGGGGCTGAGGTGAGTGTGAAGGAAAGGTGGCCAGACTCATCTAACCTGCGCCGGGGTTCCCGGGGAGCAGGTCTGGCGTCTCATCTAATTTGCACCTGTACTCTCCCCTCTCTGCTCCTGGACCCATGGGACGCCAGTCTGCATGCACAAGGAGATAAAAGCAGGACCCCTGAGGAGAGGCACGCTCTCTTTTATAAAGGCAGCATTTAAAGGGTCTATTCACATAAAGTGCGCCTCATCATCCCCTTCGAGGTTGATTAATTGTCCCTCTTCTGTCCACTGAAGGCATGTCGGAGGCGTGTCTTTCCTCCACTGTACTGTATCCCACCAAAACAGCTTGGAAGCAACCATCCACTCTCGTAAAGCATTACAACATTTCCGTGTTCCTTCACTCTCAGGGACAGATTCACTAAACAGTTGCGTCACTTTTGCATGTGGTATTTCAGCACAAAAACCTGCATCTTATTCACTAACCAACCGCAATATATTTTAGCAGGCACAATCAGCACTAAAATGGCGCTACATCTTCAGTATTCAAATGGAGTCACTGTCATTCCTTTCTCTGCAAACACGCCTCCTTTCAATGTAAATTAGGCTCATTGTACAGTGTGCTTCAGAAAAATTGCCTAATGCAATTTAGATTGCGCTATCACCTCAAAAGGAAAGTAGGTGGTAAAATGAATTTTATTGTGTGTTAATATTAAGTGATGTTTGTGAACGTTTTCAACCGATCATATCAGCAGTAATTAATCAAAAAAATCATCAAAAGATGGAGAGGGGCATTATAACCTGGTTGCACGGTGTAGTCAAGTGCCTATTCTTCCTGTTTAAGAGATGATTTAGGTGTCTGGATCAAAGTGATGCTATACAGTCCCGACAGGGATTTGCAGATACAGTGTTCCCCGTCTGTCGCTCACTTCGACGTTGTGCCGAGTGAAGTGACACCAGGGGACTTTCTTGAAGGCCTCTGTTACCTCTGAACTTGAGAAAAGGCCAATGAGAATTTGGCAGACAGAATTTGAATGCCTCTACCCCGGACATACGGGTATAAAGGGAGGCAATCATGCATCTGTTCATTCAGATTTCTTCTACGATCAGCGAGCTGAGATCACTTACTGTTCCACTAACCTCTGCAGAGTGTATGCTGTTGGATCTACGGCACAGATAAGCGGCTTTCTCCTTCTCTGCACGGCAGTGCAGCTTTTTCCCCTGGGCGCTTCGACAGCGCTGCTAAAAGAGTATTCATAAAAGTTTCATAGAAATTTTTTCTAAAAAAGCAATACACAGCTCGTGTTGAACGTGATTTCAGGATGCGCCTTTGTAAAGATTCCCTTCCGCCCCTGATTAGTTCCTGGATGCTGTCAATTTCTCTCCGCCCCTGATGGTCATAGACGCTGCCTTGTGTGTCTGGGCCATGATCACACTGAGGCAGCATTTGTGTTTGGTTCATGTTCTCACCGCGAGAACTTAACCACGGCAATGTTGCGGTCGTGGCTTTCCTTCTTAAAGAGGAACACCACTCCAGCCGCCCCCCGCGTCGCTCCTTTTCCCATGGGATTGAGGATGACCCGGCTGGTGGTTGGGGCGATTTGGGGATTTCAGCGGGCTCGGTTTTGCCAGGTAGATCCCCACGAACCATCCGCCCCCTTGCACGCTCATTGACTTCCGTCCGAGCTCGAGGTGAGAGCAGCTCGCCTCATGGCCAGTCTGTTTACTCCCTCGAGCCCCCCGAGCTGGATGATGAATTCGGCACTGCATAGGACAGTGTCCCAGTGTCTGATGCGGAAGACTTGACTGGACTGCCATCTTTGGGTCGGCACGGCCACTCTGAGGCTGACGCCCAGATGGCCAACATTCTTGCCCGGGCCGCCGTCAGTGTCAAAATCCTTATTTGAAATTATTTCCTTTGCCGCACCCCCTTCGGGCTGCGATACCCACATTCTCAATAAAACAGCGATTTCCTCATTTCCTGAGTTAGATTCAGTCTCAATGAAAGCCTGAAATGCCTCATCTTATTCAAGCCAGGCACAGCGGTTCCTCTAAAAAAAATTCCAGAGGCTCCTGGGGCATATGGCATCCTCCACAGCGGTCGCGCCACTTCGGTTGATGCATATGAGACCACTTCAGCACTGGCTTCAGATTCGAGTCCTGAGATGGGCATGGCACCACGGCACGTACCGTGTGATCATCACCCCCACCTGCCGCCATACTTTCAACCCCTGGACAGACCTCTGTTTTCTGCAAACAGGAGTCCCCCTACAGCAGGTGTCCCGATGCTCCTGGACAGGACCTCGGCTGGGTTGGCACATCAACTACCTACAGTTGCTGGCTGTAATCCTTGCCCTGCAGAGGTTTCTCCCACTAATATGGGGCAAGCACGTCTTGATTCGCTCAGACAGCACCGTTACGATAGCGAAAATAAATTGTGGCATGCGCTCTTCATATATGTCACAACTCGCCCGCCATTTCCTCCTTTGGAGCCAGCAGCGTTGCGCGCCACTCACATCCTGGGCAACAGTGGATGCGCTGTCGTGACAAGGTACGCTCAGCGGAGAGTGGAGGCTCCACCCCCAGGAGGTCCAGCTGATTTGGGAGCAGTTCGGCAAAGCACAGGTAGACCTGTTCGCTTCCCAAAAGACCTCCCACTGCCCGCTCTGGTACTCCCTAGCGGAGGCTCCCCTCAGGACAGACGCGCTGGCACACAGCTGGCCCCGGGGGCTGCGCAAATAAACATTTCCCCCAGTGAGCCTACTTGCACGGGTGCTGTGCAAGGTCAGGGAGGACGAGGAAGAAGTAACTCTGGTTTCCCCCTACTGGCCCACACAGACTTGGTTCTCGGATCTCACGCTCTTAACGACAGCCCCTCACTGGCGAATTCCCCTGAGGAAGGACCTTTTTTCTCAGGGACGGGGCACCCTATGGCATCCGCGTCCAGACCTCTGGAACCTCCACGTCTGGCCCCTGGACAGGATGCGAAAGATCTAATTGGCCTACCACCTGCTGTCATAGACACGATCAACAAAGCCAGAGCTCCCTCTACCAGGCAACTTTACTTCCATCAAGATGGTTGAGGACCTGCAAGCATTCTCTGTCAGCACTTGCCTGGAGTTCAGTCCGGCAGACACCCATGTCGTCCTAAGACTGTGACTGGGCTACGTGCCAAAGGTTCCTACGACCCCCTTCAGGGACCAAGTAGTGAACCTGCAAGCGCTGCCCCGGGAGAAGGCAGACTCATTCTTTTCGTTGCTGTGTCTGGTGTGTGTTTTGCGTACCTATGTGGACAGCACGCAGAGCTTTAGATGTTCTGAGCAGCTCTTTGCCCCCTTGCGGGTTCGAGCACACTCGACGAGAAGTGTGGCATCCTCATGGGCACTGGCCAACAGCACCAGCAAGAGCAGTGGGCTGGGCAACACCAAATACCTTTATGAGATTTTACAATCTCAGGGTTGAGTCGGTCTCGTCCCGTGTTCTCTCAGGACGGAGCACGTAGAACTCAGGAATGCGTAATGTCTGACCGGGTGTTCCGCTTGCACACAGCGCCTTTCCCCTCCACTGAGGTGATCACATGCTCACTTTTCCCCCAGGAGAGTCCACTAGATTCACGCTCCCTGGATGTTCTTCCTCCCTAGCCCTCTGGTCAGTGGAGCAATTCCCCGACCAGTCCCACTATGGGTACTAAAATTGTACTGGAACAGGTGCTCTACAGGATGGGCCCTTGTGGATTAATCCCCCTGTGTGGATTAATCCCCGTTCCCCCCACTACAATAGAGAGTGCAAATACCACCGTTTCCCCTTCTGTCGCTCTCTCCACGTTGTGTCAGAGAAGCAACACTAGGGGTCTCTCTTGAGCGCCGATATTCACCTCTGAACTATGAAAAAAGGCCAATGAGAGTTGGCAACTAGTATTTGCATGTCCCGCCCCCGGACATACGGGTATTTAAGCGGCGCAAATACGGGAGTTCATTCAGAAAATTTCTTCGGAGCCGATGGTCGTGTTTGCGACCTTCCCGGTCCTGTACTCCCTTCCCAGTCCTGTACTCCCTTCCCGGTCCTGTAGAGCAACATCCTCGCTCACCGCGAAGGCCTACAGCACTACCGGACGCGCCGCTTCCGCCCTGCATGTCATGGCTCTCCTGCAGGTCCACCAGGAACTGCGCTCAGCGACCGACCTTGCCCTGAGAGCGACGAAGGTCACAGCGCAGGCACTCGGGCAGGCGTTGGCCACTCTGGTGGTCCAGGAACGTCAGCAATGGCTGGACTTGGTTGAGATGCGTGAAGCTGACAAGACTCGCTTCCTCAACGCCCCTGTCTCCCAGTTCGGCCTCTTCGGTGACACCGTTGAGGACTTTGCCCAGCAGTTCTCCCTGGTGAAGAAGCAGACGGAGGCCATTTCGCACATCATGCCGCGCCGCAAGCTTGCCGCCACGGCCCAGGCCCCGCCTGCTCGCAGAGGGCGTCCTCCCATGGCCAGAAGACCTTCTGCTCCACCCCAACCTGGGCCCAGCTCTCAGCCCCGGCGTCGAGCAAACTGCAGGAAGCGTACGCCCCCTGCCTCACGGATCACTTCGAGGACCCGGAAGGCTCCCAAGCGTCCCTGAGACAGCGAACCCAGAGGACGAGAAGTTAGCTCCGGAGGTGGTAAGACCGCTCCGCCCCCCGGTGGAGGGCCGGGAGGAGAATCTTTTGTTTTTTCATTTGCCGCACCCCCTGACGGGGGCTGCGGTACCCAAATTCTCAATAAAAGAGCTATTTCCTTTACCTCTGGGTCACATGGCCCGCAAATGCCGTTCTCGCGGCACTTTGCTTTCAGGCCTCAACAGTCTCGGCGCCCAGGATGCGGTGCTTCCGCCCTCAGCCCCACGACTGTTCCCCGGCCGGCCGGTTCAGATGAGTCGAGAGGACGCCAGCATCAGACCTCCTCCTCAGTCAGGAACCCGCCCCCTGCCGGGTGCGTGGAACAAGGTAAGTGCTTTGAGTTTATTCTCAGCACCAGAGCCTCGGGACGCCACAGCGCCTCCCGACGCCGCGTTACCTGTTCCGCACTGCTGCGAAGCCCTGCCGGGTACGTCCAAAATACTCGTCCCCTCGGTGCCCCTAGCACGGAGCTTAGAGGCATGGCTTTCACTGCCCATCACGGTGGCTGCACCGGACCATCCGACTCGGTTACGCAATTCAGTTTGCCAGGTCTCCGCCCCCCTTCGTGGCCGTTCATTCCTCCGCAGTGCACGGCGAACATGCCCACTCCCTGCGCGAGGAAATCGCCTCCCTTCTAATCAAGGACGCGATAGAGCCTGTCCCTCCGACCGTAACGAAGAAGGGTTTCTACAGCCCTTACTTCGTTGTACCCAAGAAAGGCGGCGGCATACGACCGATCTTGGACCTGCGAGTTTTCAATCGGACCTTGTCCAAACTCCCGTTGAAAATGCTTACCCAGAAACAAATTCTATCTGGCGTCCAGCATCTAGATTGGTTCGCAGCGGTAGACCTGAAGGACGCGTAATTCGCCCTCGACATCGACCCTTTCTACGGTTCGCGTTCGACGGCCAGGCGTATCAGTACAAGGTCCTCCCCTTCGGCCTGTCTCTGTCCCCTCGCGTCTTCACGAAGGTCGCAGAGGCGGCTCTTGCCCCGCTACGAGGAGCGGGCATACGCATACTCAATTACCTCGACGATTGGCTCATTTTGGCCTCCTCGCAGGAATCACTATGCGCACACAGAGACCAGGTGCTCGAGCACCTCGGCCGTTTAGGGTTTCAGGTCAACTGGGAAAAGAGCAAGCTCACCCCCGGTCCAGAGCATCTCTTTTCTCGGTTTGGAGTTAGACTCAGTCTCAATGACAGCACGTCTCTACAACGAGCGTGCTCAGTCAGTGCTGGAATGCCTCGCTTCTTTCGAACCAGGCACTGTGGTCCCTTTGAAACGTTTCCAATGGCTCCTGGGGCATATGGCATCCTCCGCAGCGGCCGCGCCACTGGGGTTGATGCATATGAGACCACTTCAGCATTGGCTCCAGACTCGAGTCCCGAGACGAGCATGGCGCCACGGCACGCACGGCGTGGAAGTTACCCCCGCCTGCCGCCAAACCTTCAAACCCTGGACAGACCTCTGCTTTCTACGGGCAGGAGTACCCTTGCAGCAGGTGTCCCGTCGCGTTCGGGTTACAACCGACGCCCCAAATTGGGTTGGGGCGCCGTGTGCAACGGGCGCGCAGCCGCAGGACGGTGGAACTGAGGCCATCTCCGCTGGCACATCAACTGCCTAGAGCTGCTGGTCGTTTTTCTTGCCCTGAAGAAATTTTTTGATTCATGGCAAGCATGTCCTAGTCAGGACAGACAGCACCACGGTGGTGGCCTACATAAACCGCCAAGGCGGAGTACGCTCCCTCCACATGTCACAGCTCGCCCGTCGTCTCCTCCTTTGGAGTCAGCAGCGACTGGAGTCACTGCGCGCCTCGTGGGCACTGGCTAGGGGCATTGCCCTAGCAGACATTTGTAGAGCAGCGGGCTGGGCAACACCTAACACTTTTGCGAGATTCTACAATCTCCGAGTTGAGTCAGTATCGTCCTGTGTTCTCTCAGGTACCGAGCCCATAGAACTCGGTGGCACGTCCACGATCTGACCGGGTGAATGGACGATTGCACCCAGCGCCCTTCCCCCTAACCAGGGGAAACAGTGCGCCTTCTTTCCCAGGAGATCCCAGGTTTGGGACACTGGTTGACACCTCCCTAGCCCTCGTGGGTCGCAGTTCTGCGGAGGAACTCGCCGACCCAAACCACTGCGGGTACCACTAGCTACCCTGTACTGGTATAGGTGCACCACAGGTAAGGCCTCCTGTTCGGACTCCCCCTGTGTGTAAAACCACGGTTCTGTCCTCTCACGAGAGTTGACTCCGTGTTTTCCTTAGGCAGTTACAGCTGCCTCGGGTGCCGTGCTGTATGCTTCCCCCCTCTGCGAGGCTGGATCTACCACCGCACTACTGTTCCGCGATAAGACCTAAGTATAGGCCATGCGATGTATTTGCCACTCAAAATTTGCCTCCCCTCCCGGGTAGGTGTGGCCTCCGCAGGGTCTTCTCCGCCCTAATAAGGGCTAAGACCCCCTTCCCTCAATGCGTGTAAGGGCCCCGGCCGTAGTTGCTCTATGCGAGAAACATAGAGAGAAAAGAGGCCCAGCCAGGCTGGCCCGTTCCCATGTTGGCGGTCCCCCCTCCAGGGTAACGATAAGGAATCCTGATGGCTTAAATGGGGCATTGGGGAAGGGTACGTGCAGCCTTATACAGTTGGTCGTTCTGCACGTAGGAATACCTGCTCGCTCCTGTATCAGCGGATCACGTACACGGCTCAGAGCATGGCTCTTTTTAAGTGGACCCCTAGTGTCGCTTCTCTGACACAACGTGGAGAGAGCGACAGAAGGGGAACGTCTAGGTTACGTATGTAACCTCTGTTCCCCGATGGAGGGAACGAGACGTTGTGTCTCCCCTGCCACGTCGCTGAGCCGAGCCCCTGTTGTGGCCGGACCATTTCCGGCTCCTCAGAAAAATCCTGAATGAACTCCCGTATTTGCGCCGCTTAAATACCCGTATGTCCGGGGGCGGGACATGCAAATACTGGTTGCCAACTCTCATTGGCCTCTTTTCATAGTTCAGAGGTGAATATCGGCGCTCAAGAGAGACCCCTAGTGTCGCTTCTCTGACACAACGTCTCGTTCCCTCCATCGGGGAACGGAGGTTACATACGTAACCTAGACGTTACGTTTTACAGCCCGCAATTCTTAGTTTTTAATTTTATTTTATTTCTACCTTTATTTTACAAGGTTAGTCCTTTGATATTGCATATCTCTTTTACGAGAGTGCCCTGGCCAAAATGGCAGCATCTGCCATTTTAGTGAAACTGCCCCTCAAACAATTTATGTATGTACTGTAACTGAAAATTTTGCAATAAACTTAAAATGTATAGTTTTTAATACTTATGGCTTTAAGTCAATAGATTTGATATCGTACAGCACCTTTTTTGATTGCATCAATCGCAATGCTTTATGAAATTGTAGTTAATTCCCTCATAAACAAATGTGAAGTACACAGTTTTGTACCTTTTATATTTCCTGATATTCTAATACTTTTTTGCTTTAAAAACGAAGGTTGTGATAGGATTAATCTTGGAGCTGGCTAGCTTGGTGTATGTTTAAAACTCTTTATTGATTTTTTTTTTCAATCCCTATGGCGAAATTTAATGGTAAGTATATATTTCAATATTTTACAATAAGGTCCCATTCGTTAACATTAGTTAATGCATTAGTTACCGTGAACAATGTAGAGTAATTTGTACAGAAATTAGTCATCTTTTTAATGTTAATAAAAATACAATTGTTCATTGTTAGATCACGTTAGCTCATAGTGCATTAACTTATATTAACAAATGCTACTTTTAAAAATGAATTGGTTTATGTTGAAATTAACATGAACTTAGATTAACAAATGCTGTAAAAGTATTGTTCATTGTTTGTTCATGTTAACATCCTTCTTAATTATGTTAACAAATGGAACATTATTGTAAAGTGTTACCAAAAAACTTTCAAATACAACTGTTGCTCTCTATGTAATCTCAATACTATGGAGAGCGGTACAAAGAGAGCACTTCTGCAAAGCAGTTGACAAGTATGACCAAACCGATCTGATGGCAATTCTGTATCACCTCCAGACTCTCAACTGCTGTTAAAACTGTCACACAAGTCAGCAACTTGTTGCTTGTCACGGATAACAGAAAATGTAACAAAGCTGGCCTCTGGCCAATATCCCAACCTGAATGTCTCTAGCTGTTCACTCTGTGTACTAAATGTAAACAAAATTGAAAATAATGTATTCACTGGCACATTTAAAAAGGAAGGATTTTGTTTCCTTTTTGGCACTGTCAGAGGTATTGTATGCATGGATCCGCACACATAGATGTATATTGTTTTGTAATGAGCACTACACCAAACCTGTTGGATAATTACAATGGGTCCTCTTTGGGGAGAAATGACCATCAATCTTTTAATGTCTGTTTAAACGTTTTAACGGCACTAAAAATGTGTGACCCTCCCAAATAGAGTGGAGAACAGGAGGGATGCAAAGAGTGCATACCTAAAATTCTTGGCCAACATTCAAATGGTAATCAAAACATATGGCTTGGCTTCATTAGAAAACTAAGATTTATGTTGTGTTTATGTTCCCTTTTTTATTTGACTTATGTAATGAGGTAATTGAAATAACCACAATGGTGGAGATGAGACTTTGTGAGATGGTTGTTTGTTAAATTAATAAGTCTTATTCCGGGTGATTTCTGACAGTTGGACATTTCTGTGGACATGTGCTTACCAGGACAATAGACAAAACATTTTGGGAAAAATATAGAGTTGTTGCAATAAACCTGAGACAATACCACTCCTCCTTGTTGAAATCCTAGAGTTCCTTTTGCTTCAAAACGAATCAAATTAATCTGTAATCTCTGAATTAACTGGCACCAATGTAACGGGTAAAAGGGAAAGGAGGAGGCGAGAACCGGCTTGACAATATAAATAATACTTTAATGATTAACTTAAAGCAAAAGACAGACAACACAAACGCATACAGGGCAGCTGCCTGTAGCTCTCTCTCTCTCTCTCTCTCTCTCTCTAACTGCTGCCTCTGTCAGCCTTTATCCCTCTCGTCGGCTTGATTAGCCTGATTAGGGGCCGGGCGTATGTCATCATGGCCTGGCCCCACCCTCCTCCTTGCCACACCATACTATGTAATTTGTCACATTCTTGTTGCATGTTAATCCATTCTTATTTAAATTGTTGCTGAATGTGATTGTTTTAAGCATGGTTTTAGGTACAATTGTGCACATTTAGAAACAATTTATGTAAGAATGGTTTTCCAAATAATTCTGAGCATCCTGAAACATTTTACATAATAATGGTTTTACAAACAATTATGTGCATTCTGCTATAATTTACTTAACCGTGGTATGATGCCATATTCTGCAATAATTTATTAAAGAATGGTGTTTCGAACAATTATCCACAGTATGTGACAATTAACATAATAATAATTTTAAAAACAATTTACATTCTACAACAATTTACGTAGAATGGTGTTAAGAAAGATTATCTGCATTCTGCAACAATTTAAGTATGAATGGTGTTTCGAATAATTTATTCGAATAATTCTTCAAATTTACGTAATGGTTTTATGAACCATTCCTTATATTCTGCAAAAATGTCCCATGAGCAGTTCTGCACATTCTATGACAATTAACATAATGATGGTTTTATGAACAATTCTGCGTTCACCAACAATTTAAGTAAAATCGGTGTTATCAATTTTGTGCATTCTCTTAAAATTTACGCATATGGTTTCACATACAATTTCTGTTTCGATTTTGCAAATACTGCCAAAATAAATGCATTAATTGTTTTATGACCAATGCAAAATTATTCATATTCCTTAAATGAGGTCCTTTTGGTGAAATGTCTTTAATCATTTACATTGATCGGAAGTATTTGAACTAACAAATAACATTAATTTTTCTTTGACATTCCATTCTCAGTCATTTCTTAAAAACTGACATAAGCAAACCTTCATTTTCCCACTGTTATCATGTGTGCTATAACATTTGTTGATAAATTTGCTGCCCTGAAATTGCCTTCAGATCAGCCTATTTGTCAGTGAATCTGTATATGATTGTCCATGATCGCTCTTAGTCATTTTTCCTTTTGATCTTAAGTCTAATTTTACAGGTTTAAGTTTATGGCATCAAGCTTTCTATCCTGGATGATTTGCAGTGTTTTGGTTTGATGAAGCAGAGTTACGTTTCTCCCGGTTCACTATGATGAGAGATGGCATCCTCTTATCGCTCTGTTCAGCATCACACCTCCACTTCCACTCTGCTTTGCATCACATCTTGATGGGTATTCAGGGACCAAGATAGTGATTATGGGAATTTTTAAGGTTGTTTTGAAACTGTTTAAAACTAGAACCTATCAGTGCTCACTCACAGATCACTTTTGGATACAGTGTATGCTTAGTTGAAGGAAGGTTTTAAAACAAGCGTGTCATGAAAAACTTGCTTGCTTAAGAGCTCTTAACTTCCCCTAACTGTACCGCTCTAACCACACATAGAGGGAAAATAACTCATGTCGGTGGCTTCACTGAGGGTGGGGTGACACTTTTGACTAACATTTATCGGGTGACAGAGCAGCAACACCCAAAGGTTCAGTTATCAGTTTCCTCACATTGTGCTTATGAGGCATAAACAAGCACATAGATCCTCTCAAGTCAAGTTGGACTGCCTTGACAAAGACTAACTGAAAACCAACTTCATGTAACTGGCACTGATGCAATAACATTTCTATTTGATAGTCCTATGATATAACTTACTTGAAGAAATGATTCTGTTGTTGTCTGTATACATTTTGGGAGATGTTAAAATCAATGACCAAAGTTTAGCCATGAAACTTTATGTGGCGTAAGCTGATAGTTTCTTTGCACATGTTAACTGTCAGCCAATTGACTCACTCACATGTCACAAGTTTAGCCAATCGGCTCACATGGTGTATGCTGATTGGTCCTTTGACATGTAATCAGGTAGCAAATCAACTTGCATCTCTCTCTTTGTCTTATATTTAAATGGCTCAGCTTATCAGATAAGCTGGTTGCACTGAAGTGTGCTGCGAGAGTTATTTCTCTGAAACCCACCTCCACACCAGCTCCAAATGTCTAGATCTGCTACTGGGGATTGTTTGTATGTCTATTTGTTCATCAGCATTTCCTAAATGCTCCATGCAGCATGTCTTCCGGCAGCAGCGTAGTAGATCTAGTCCGACATGACCAAATTCCTATCAAAATGCCATACCCACATTCAAATGCATCATCTTTCCCAGAGTTTTGACGAGTGTGATTTTTGCCTTATTTTTTAGCGTAACACAATACTGTATTTTCAAAACTGTGCATACAGTATACTTTCCTTCAATAAATACTGATTTCTGTCTGTTTTGTGTGTTACAGGAGGTCTGGGAACTGAGTGACTCACAGATGAAAGTACTACAGGACAAACTTGTCTCTTGACAGATGCTTATTTTAATTGACAGGATATTGATACACCTTTTAGTGAAGTCTTTTTTGAGTAAAGATTGGATTAATTGATTTCTCTACAAAAAATATTGCAGTGTTGGTTGACATCAGATTAATTATGTATATCCAAATGTTCTTGAAATTTGTTGTTTAAGGCTCATCATCTTTATCTCTATTGTAACCTGATCTTCAGGGCTATTGAATCCATTGTCTTACCACAAACAAGTAAATAAAGGAAGTGAGGAAGAAAAGGAAGATTTTATGATAGTAGTTTGTACAGTATTGGCCTTGAGATGACTGGACATGCAGCATTCTTTAACTGTCTATGATTTGACCACGTTACTATGGCATAAGCAACACATGAGTGTATAAAATGAAAACACAGCTCTATAATCATATGATGACACTGACAACAGCTTAAATCAACTGATACAGGGCCTATACATACAGAATTAATAATTTATGCTTTATTAGATACAACTGCAGTTTCGACTTGCATGCATTGACTTAAATCCTGTAACTTGTGGCTTTCTTTGATTACTTTCCAAAATTATTTGTGACTTTACACAAGAATCAAAGGTTCAGACTTCATATTTGACCCTGACTTGCAGAACAAAGACTTTGATTCATGTGTGATAAGAACTAAAAATCGATATGAAACACAGAGGTGTGATTTTTCTCAGGTGATTCATTGACGTGCACACATGGATAGCACACCGATATAATTTTGAATTCATTCTCATAGGTTAAAGGGTTTGTGCGTTTTGTGCATTGTTCTAATCGTATTATTATTATATTCACACTTTAATATTGCATTTTTTTTCTTGATCATAGATGGCACTAAAACTCATCTGAACACAATTGTTGAATGGCTATGCGCCTCTTAATCTTGACATTTCAACTGATTTTGTGAGATTAGATTTTTTACTGGAACAGTTTTGAGGTTAATTGTGTTATGTATACCCTGTCTTGTTCCACTGTTGCCCTTTTGTTTACCATTTTTGTCCCTTTTGTAGCTCCACAGTCTTGTTTTCCCTCGTGTTCACTGTTCATTGTTTTCACCTGCCCTTGTTAATTTGCCTTTGGTTTCTGTTAATCACTTTGTCATCTAGTTTGTGTTCTGTTTGTTCATTGGCCCCTTTGTCCCAGATTCTTGTATTTAAACCCTGTCTGTTTGTTCAGTCTCTGTCAATCGTTGTTTGAACGTTTGTGAATGCTGTTAACCTGGTCTGTGTTTCCTGCCCGAGTTCTCTATTTATGTTTATTTCCCCACTGAGGGTTTTCCTTTGTGTTTTTGTGAACAATAAAGTAAGCTGCATTTGGAACCTCAACCTTCGTCTGCCTTCATTGCCTTACATTCGTAACAGAATGAATAAACATAAATAGAGAACTCATGCAGGGACCACAGACCAGGGTAACAGCATTCACAAACGTTCAAACAACGACTGACAGAGACTGAACAAACAGACAGGGTTTAAATACAAGAAACTGGGACAAAGGGGCCAATGAACAAACAGAACACAAACTAGATGACAAGGTGATTAACAGAAACCAAAGGCAAATTAACAAGGGCAGGTGAAAACAATGAACAGTGAACACGAGGGAAAACAAGACTGTGGAGCTACAAAAGGGACAAAAGTGAAAACTAAGGAGTACAAAAGTGACAAAAATGGTAAACAAAAGGGCAACAGTGGAACAAGACAGGGTATACATAACAAATTGACTTTAATTTTGTCACCGTCATTGGAAAATAGTGATCTGTGACTTTCTAGTTTTTACGTTTTTAAGCCTATTTGGAGGTTAAAAAAAACAGTGTTTTCGTTTTGAAATGAAAAGTTTAAATTGGTGATCCTGGAAGGCTAATTCACCATTGGTTCCCTCTAGAATTTCTTATGTATTTTTATAATGGGGGTTTCTAATTTATCAGTAAAGTCAATAAGGCCTCTGGTATATATTACTTGAAGATGCTTAGACATTTTGTTCTTAAATATAAATTACACACAGTCATACCTCAAATGTGAATTTTGAAGCTGCTGTACTTCAAAAAAGTATATGTTGCTAACGAGTTGCTAGATAAGGACTACAAATACCACAAGTATGTGGGTGAATGTAAATGTAACTGAAAGCTATTGTAGTTCTTTTCTAGCAAAATGTTAGCAACTACTTTTTTGAAGTACAGCAGCTTCAAAATTCACATTTGAGGTATGACTGTGTGTAATTTATATTTAAGAACAAAATGTCTAAGCATCTTCAACATGCAATATTTTTATTTATTTTTTTAAACGGGATGGTTAAAAAATTCACGTTTGCCATATGACTGGGTGTAATATATGATGTAGAACAAGACGGCCATGTATTGTCAACTAATGTTGACCACAGATATTATTTGACTCATAAATCCAAAACTGCCATTATACAAAATAATACTAAGTCTTGCTCTGGAGAGCTTCTTCACGTCTTCCAGATGTGAACACACAGGAAGGCCTATCAAATAAATGTCTGGGTGATGTTCCCCTGATAGCACACATACATCACCCAGACATCTGTTTGAAAGGCCTCTGTGTTCACATCTGGAAGACATGTTTTTAGGTTGTTTGCTCATCAACAATACATCTATTAGATGTTTCCTCTCTGTTGTCAATAAGACTGCCAGCAGATGTCTTTGATTTAGAATGATTGTAATTCTGATATTTGAAATACATTTAGCAGATGTTAATTAGATCGTGATTCTTTCCAGTTGAAAAGATCTAAAACAGACATCTTGGAGATGTATGTGTTGCATGCTAAGCTAAAATTAAATATTACAACTGAAAAGTAAATGCACATTGTTCTTCGTGGAGGCAACATCCCCCATCGGCTTCTGCAGGATAAAATAAAGTAACTAGTTTTATTGTTCAAACCAAAGATATGAATGCGTGTGATACAATAATGAAAATGAAATGCTCATGGCATATTTTACGTTTTAAAGAGTTGACGACTCATGCATGTGTGCATTATAGGCGCGTGACTGCCATCTGCTGGACGCGTGATTTTTCTTCCCTACCCATATTCTGGCATGTCCCGCCTCCTGCGTTCAGATTGGCTACTAAGAGCTACTTACAAGCGGATTGGATTGGCCAGTTGAGAAGTCGTTAATATAGTTTTAATAACCACAAACAGAGGGATATCAGATCCTATAAGTCGCAGAAAAACAAACAGACACTAAGTTTGAAGTTTGAGTGTTTAAACTTAAATTAAATTATCGAGATGTGTGTGTGTGTAACAAACTTAATATAAAGACATTAAAAGTCAAGTAAATTACATGTTTATTAAAAAGAATAATATTTTCAAATGAACAATTAGAACTAAAGGGACAGTTCACCCAAAAATGTAAATTTTCTCATCATTTGCTCACCCTCATGCCATCCCAGATGTGTATGACTTTCTTTCTTCTGTTGAACACAAATCAATATTTTTAGAAGAATATTTCAGCTCTGTAGGTCCATATAACATAAGTGAATGGTGACCAGAACATTGAATCTCCAAAGAAGCTCATAAAGGCAGCATAAGTTATCCATATGACTCTAGTGGTTTAATCCATGTCTTCAGAAGTGATATGATAGGTGTGGGTGAGAAGCATCAATATTTAATACCCTTTTTTTCTCACTAAAGTGAAAGTGAACGTGTAGATTTACATTAGAAAAAGGACTAAATATTTATTTGTTTCCAGGAATATGGTGAGAAATAATTTAAGGTTTTATATTTCTTGGCTTACAGAAAAGTGAGAAATACACTGTCAACTGTTACTGCCTTATAATTATAATCATAATTTCAGCTCTAACGGTGTCTGTGTACTTATCTGATCAATTTCTTTCCCACAGCATTCTCAGAAAAGTCTGAAATAATTAATTACAAAAAAAATATATACATATTATCTCATGGGAAGTGATGGTTACCTGGATATTTTGTATATTCTTATACACAGGGTTTTGAGGGTTACTTTTTTAATGTATTCTACTACATGTTCAGAATACATTCTGTAAAATGTAATTTGTAATGTATTCTGTTAGATTACTCGGGGTCAGTAATATATTCTAAATACTTGGATTACTTCTTCAGCACTGGTAGATTTTTTCACTTGTTTTGACTATACAATCTCTGCCAGTACAGTGAAACAAAATACACATGTTAAAAATACATTCTCTGAAAAACCTCAATATCTTATGCAATGTTGTTTCTAAAAAAAGATCTTCTTCAAATCAAATTGATCTTTTTTATATATTTTTAGAAGAAAAGAATACAAAAATGATTACCAAGAATATTATTTTTGCCCTAATGTCAAAGGTCTTACTAGAAAATGTAATTATGATCCAACATGAAGTTTCCCGATAAAAAAATATGATCGTGTCTGGTAACATGTTCATGTAAAATGGCTAGAAATAGCATATTAGCTTAGCATAAAGCTGATAATATATAGTTTATATAGTTTATTTCTATATCTTCTGCTCCAAACTTATTTCAAACATACTTCTCTGTCTGCTTGTATGAATGTAACACATCATAAGAAAGTGTTTCACCGCTGTTCAAATGCACTTTGGATCACATCATTTATATGTATAAATGTTTTCCATCTGAAAGGACTAAATATTAAATGAAACAAATGACAATAAAATGCAAAATAATCTCTTCAGTAATCAAAATACTTTAAAAATACTTTCTATATTCTAATTACCAAATATTAAAATTGTAACTGTAGTGGAATACAGTTACTTATATTTTGTATTTTAAATAGGTAATCCTGAGTGTCGTGCTGTCATAGCAACCATGTTACATTCCGTTTTCGTTTGTCCTACGAATGCCGTCTTGTTTAAACGAGGCTTGTTTAAAGGAGGACACTCGATATACTGCAGCCTTCAATGGAAGCGTCCTACCTAGTGCGCAGCCTTCGAAACGAGACACAGTCACTGTGTCAGAAATTATAGGATTGATGACCATCCAATCCAGCGCTGTCAAACTGGTGACGTATAGACAACTTTCGTCCAATCGTTTGACGTCTTAATATTTCAGTCGCGGAGATGAAAAATAACGCCCGCTGGACATTTATTACACATTCCGCTCAAATGTTAAATTGAACCGGAAGTACATTGATCCAGGAGTCAGACGGACAAAAACACTGAAAAGATGTCGCCGCCGTCCCACTTCAACTTCACTGACGCCATAGAGAAATTTACGGTAAAACGTTCATGTTACATCCTCACCGTCAGTTACCGGTTGATGTGCTTTGACGTTGCCAGACGATTCAACTAGTAATAATGCTTTGTTTGAGTATCCAGGCGGCTAAAGTTGAGCATGATCATGTGAAAACTGTTCATAGTAATAGCTATTTATAAAGCAGTTAGTCGAAATGGATATTTGGACCTAGACAGTGATTTGTAATGAATGCCCGCAGATAGCTAAAGATGTTTGTGAAGGACATCTCAGAAGCACTGTGGTGGTATCATGGTACACAGATGGTAATATCATGTTATTTATGTTCTTTTAACCATACCATGGCACTATCCAAAACCCCAGGGTAGTAAACCATAGTACAGTGTGGACAAAACACATGCTAATAATATCGTGGTATCATGGCCAAAAGAAAGCATCGTTTCATCTTGCTACCATGTTAAAATAAACTGAAAAACAGTTTTACAATCGTCCCATGCCCCAAAAAAAGGTTTATTTTTTCTATAGCCATGGTACAAGAGAGACCCCCTCTCATCATTTACTCACCATCATGCCATCCCAGATGTGTATGACTTACTTTCTTCTTCTGAACACAAACAAAGATATTTAAAAAAAAAATAAAATAAAAAAATTTGAACTGTTTTTGTCCATTCAATGAAAGTCAATGGGGCCCCAAAACAACACTGGACTCTCACTGACCATGTACAAAAACAGTTCAAACATTTTTCAAAATATCGAATGAGGGTGAGTAAGTGATAACAGAATTTTCATTTTTGGGTTAAACTTTAAAATCTTCTTGATCTATATTGAAATATTATACTAAAATTGCATCTTTTCTGCAGGCTGCCACCAAAAGTGCAGTGGATATCAGAAACTGTAAACCTCTGACCAGCGCGTTCAGTCATCTGCCCGGAAAGTAAGCGCTGTTGTTTATCAGTTATCTTTCACAAGTGTTTGTCTTAACCATCTGTTTTCTCAATGTTGCATTTGCATTGCATGTTTGAATGTTTTTTTGTGCATAACTGTTGAGATGCTCTGTTTTAATTTGACTGCACACAGTGAAACCGAGAAGAAAACCACTCTTGATCAAGCTCTCAGAGGAGTCCTCGAAGAACAGATAGTGAGTCCACAGTTTTCCCTTTACGTGTTAATTAGTGACTTCATGTTCATTTTGAAGCGTTGAGATGCTTGCATTGATTCTGTCTGTCAGTGAGTCTGATGTGATTGTACTTTATTTTTCAGGTCAAGCAGAAAGTGAATGTTGAGGATTTTCTTTCTTTGATCTACATCAGTATAGATGGTGTGACTGAAGGTATGTGGTACTACTACCTCTTTAAAAACAGTCTGTGGATAGCAGTGTCCTGTTAAGTAAATGGCCAATGTACAGTTGGTCTTTGTTGCTAAAGAAACCCAGAATAACATATGGCAGAAAGCTGTTTAAAAGTTGGGGATAACTGATCTTTTTGCATTGCTTTATTGTCGTCTTCATCTTCATATCCACACAGGCATCTGCTCGGCCACCATTCCCTTTCTTCTTCTGGGAGATGTTCTCGACTGTCTCCCTCTGGATCAGTGTGATAAAATCTTCACATTTGTTGAAGAAAATGTTTCTACGTGGAAGTCTGTAAGTTTGGAAGATTAGTTTTATTGAATTTTTCATTGGTAGTGGTTGAACTTAAACATTAAGGTTTCAAAATGCATTCTAAGTGCTTTCTCTCATGTTTACAGAATACTTTTTACTCCGCCGGCAAAAATTACTTGTTAAGAATGTGTAATGGTGAGTTGTGATGTTTTTTTTATCAAAGCATTCAATGTGCTCTATACTACTTTGAAACACTTAACCACTTATCTAAAGTAAATTGAGATACACAAACATTAATACGGTTGAAGTCAGAAGTTTACACACACTTGGGTTGAAGTCATTAAAACAAATTTTTTAACCATTCCACAGATTTAATATTAGCATACTATAGTTTTAGCAAGTCATATTCTCTACTTTGTGGATTGTTTAGAGACAAGTTGTTTCACTTTTAATTGACTATATCACAATTCCAGTGGGTCAGAAGTTTACATACATTAAGTTAATTGAGCCTTTAAGCAGCTTGGAAAATGTTTGAAAATTATGTCAACCTTTAGACAATTAGCCAATTAACTTCTGATAGGCTAATTGGAGGTGTACCTGTTTGTATTTTAAGGCCTACCTTCAAACTCAGTGCCTCTTTGCTTGACATCATGGGAAAATCAAAAGAAAGCAGCCAAGACCTCAGAAAAAATAATTGTGGACAGCCACATGTCTGGTTCACCCTTGGGAGAAATTTCCAAATGCCTGAAGGTACCACGTTCATCTGTACAAACTGTATAAACACCATTTGACCATGCAGCCATCATACCACTCAGGAAGGACATGCATTCTGTCTCCTAGAGATGAATGTAGTTTGGTGCGAAAAGTGCAAATCAATCCCAGAACAACAGCAATGGACCTTGTGAAGATGCTGGAGGAAACTGGTGGACAAGTATCTATATCCACAGTAAAACGAGTCCTTTATTGACGTAACCTGAAAGGCTGTTCGGCTTGGCCACTGCTCCAAGACTGCCGTAAGAAACCCAGAATACAGTTTGAAAGTGCACATGGGTACAAAGATCTTACTTTTTGGAGAAATCTTCTCTGGTCTGATGAAACAAAAATGTAACTGTTTGACCATAATGACCATAGTTATGTTTGGGAAAAAAACGGGTGAGGCTTGCAAGCCGAAGAACACCATCCCAACTGTGAAGCATGGGGGTGCAGCATCATGTTGTGGGGGTGCTTTGCTGTAGGAGTGACTGGCGCACTAAACAAAATAGATGGCTTCATTAGGAAGGAAAATGATTTGGATATATTGAAGCAACTTCTCAAGACATCAGCCAGGAAGTTAAAGCTTGGTCGCAAATGGGTCTTACAAATGGACAATAACCTCAAGCATACCTCCAAAGTTGTGGCAAAATGGCTTAAGGACAACAAAGTGAAGGTATTTGAGTGGTCATCAAAAAGCCCTGACCTCAATTCGTTTTGTGGGCAGAACTGAAAAAACGTGTGCGAGCAAGGAGGCCTACAAACCTGCCTGTTCTGTCTGGAGGAATGGGCCAAAATTATTGTGAGAAGCTTGTGGAAGGCTACCATAATCGTTTGACCAACAGTTAAACAATTTAAAGGCAATGCTACCAAATACTAAACTTATGACCCACAAAGAATGTGATGAAAGAAATAAAAGCTAAAATAAATAATTTGTCTACTATTATTCTGACATTTCACATTCTTAAAATAATGATCTTAACTGACCGAAGACAGTTTTCTACAATTAAATACCATGAATTGTGAAAAAAAATTGTTTAAATGTATTTGGCTAAGGTGCATGTAAACTTTTGACTTCAACTATTTACCACAACATAAATGGATAACTGTACAAAGAGTACATTGATTAAATGTGGAGAAATGTAAAAAGATAATAGTACTATTGCCGTATTCTGAATATTGCTGATCCTTCATAAGATCATTAATACTGACTGATGCTGATATGTCACCAATATAGCTGACACCCCTATATGTCATCATTTGAATAGTTTTAAGTATCCTGACTTTACCTCTCTGTTCCCTTACAGATCTCCTCAGAAGACTCTCCAAATCTCAGAATACAGTGTTTTGTGGACGAATTCAGCTGTTTTTAGCACGTCTCTTCCCTTTATCAGAAAAATCTGGTATGTTTTCTTATGATGTGGAGCTTATTATTTGTTTATGGGTTAATCTGTATTTTGTAGTTAAAGAGGATGTCTTCTTGAGGTTGAATGATAGGGGATTTTGCCAATATAGATAGACGGACATATTGTTTTTACCAATTAATCAGTGCCGGTAGCTGTTTTTTTGGAACTATCGGTTATTGGTGATTTTTAGTTTGTTTTATTCCTCATCAATAAACCTTATCTGGTAAAATATAATCAAAACTCTTCATCTGGTGAATATATATATATATATATATATATATACACTCACCTAAAGGATTATTAGGAACACCTGTTCAAGTTCTCATTAATGCAATTATCTAATCAACCAATCACATGGCAGTTGCTTCAATGCATTTAGGGGTGTGGTCCTGGTCAAGACAATCTCCTGAACCCCAAACTGAATGTCAGAATGGGAAAGAAAGGTGATTTAAGCAATTTTGAGCATGGCATGGTTGTTGGTGCCAGACGGGCCGGTCTGAGTATTTCACAATCTGCTCAGTTACTGGGATTTTCACGCACAACCATTTCTAGGGTTTACAAAGAATGGTGTGAAAAGGAAAAACATCCAGTATGCGGCAGTCCTGTGGGCGAAAATGCCTTGTTGATGCTAGAGGTCAGAGGAGAATGGGCCGACTGATTCAAGCTGATAGAAGAGCAACTTTGCCTGAAATAACCACTCGTTACAACCGAGGTATGCAGCAAAGCATTTGTGAAGCCACAACACGCACAACCTTGAGGCGGATGGGCTACAACAGCAGAAGACCCCACCGGGTACCACTCATCTCCACTACAAATAGGAGCTCACCAAAATTGGACAGTTGAAGACTGGAAAAATGTTGCCTGGTCTGATGAGTCTCGATTTCTGTTGAGACATTCAGATGGTAGAGTCAGAATTTGGCGTAAACAGAAACAGTGGTAACAGATGGATCCATGGATGCCTTGTTACCACTGTGCAGGCTGGTGGTGGTGGTGTAATGGTGTGGGGGATGTTTTCTTGGCACACTTTAGGCCCCTTAGTGCCAATTGGGCATCGTTTAAATGCCACGGCCTACCTGAGCATTGTTTCTGACCATGTCCATCCCTTTATGGCCACCATGTACCCATCCTCTGATGGCTACTTCCAGCAGGATAATGTACCATGTCACAAAGCTCGAATCATTTCAAATTGGTTTCTTGAACATGACAATGAGTTCACTGTACTAAAATGGCCCCCACAGTCACCAGATCTCAACCCAATAGAGCATCTTTGGGATGTGGTGGAACAGGAGCTTCGTGCCTTGGATGTGCATCCCACAAATCTCCATCAACTGCAAGATGCTATCCTATCAATATGGGCCAACATTTCTAAAGAATGCTTTCAGCACCTTGTTGAATCAATGCCACGTAGAATTAAGGCAGTTCTGAAGGCGAAAGGGGGTCAAACACAGTATTAGTATGGTGTTCCTAATAATCCTTTAGGTGAGTGTGTATATAGGCTAAAAATGGCAAATACTTCAATATAAAGCATTGTAATGGAGTCTGTAATTTAAAAATTAGAGTTCTGAAATAAGGTGTATTCCAGGCTTGTATATAGTTACCCACGTTATTATTCTGGTTATTATTGGGATTTTGGTTGAACAAACTGCATGTGGGATTTTATTCATTTTGGACTCCTGTAGCCTCTATGTCTGTGTGCGTCATAATATCAAAAGTCTGAGTTTTTTTACATTCTCTTACTGGATTTTAAAATCTAACGGCCTATTAATCGGTTATCAGCCTTTTCCACCACCTTAATTATCATATCAATAAAATCCAATACTGGTTGACCTCAATTTGCATATACCAATAACTAAGGTGGTGGAAAATAGGCCCGAAACACACTAGGGGCTCTTATTTTGAAATGATGGAAACTTTGCTCAAGTACTATGATGTATATTTAAGAATTTACCATTTTAAGCTTTTTAGAGCCTATTTATTCATTAGTTTATATGCAGTAAATATGAGGAATATGGTTTATTATTATTCACAAGATATGCAGTTGGAAGCACGATGTATATGCTGAAGGGGCATGTTTTCATAGTCACATTTTTCTTTGTATGACCTCGCTTCAATTTAGAACATTTGCTTTATCTAATCAAGTTATTTACTAACAAAATATGTAATGACGTGAGGACAAAAATATAGATTAATATTCTCAAAGATGAGTTTTTATTTCACCTCTAGAGGCCACTGTTATTCTGTTTAACCAAGTCATTGTAACTGTAGAATCCTACAGCTCCGGACACAGAGGAACACAGGAATAAAAAAAAATATCTGCAAATGTCGTCATAGATTTGTGCCGATAAGCGATAGTTCAGAAAGCAACGATTAATCTGTAAAACCAATATATTGGTCTTCCTCTAAAATCTTCTTCCACTATTTCAGGACTGAACCTACAGAGTCAGTTCAACCTTGATAACATCACAGTGTTCAACAAAAATGAACAGGAGAGCACACTTGGACTGCAGGTAAATGAACGCTGAATGTTTTTGAAAGTCATCAGTGATCAGGCTATGACATGACTGAACATGTTGAAAGTACTGGAGTTAAAACTTGCAGAAAATTTGTGTACTTTAGTGGGTGATTTTTACAGATAAACATGCATTTTTAATATTCACAGCACTCAGAAGTGAAGGAGGAAGGGATGGAGGTGGAGGAGGGGGAGATGGGTGATGAAGATGCACCAACTTCCTGGTAAAGGGGTGTTTGTATCTTCGACACAGAGTCATCATCCTGTTTTGCCTCTGTTCAGGGATGTTAGACAGTTTGAGTGAAGCCTAATGTGGAATGCTTTTATTTTGTAGCTCTATTCCCATCGACTACAACCTTTACAGAAAGTTCTGGACCCTGCAGGACTACTTCAGAAACCCCATACAATGCTACGACAAGTTCTTATGGATGACTTTCCTCAAGGTACCTCAATCCAAAACTATTAGAAAACAACCAAAGAATTTGTTTGTTTGACAGACATGGTCTACTACACAGTATATACTATCTATTAGTGTTGTCAAAAATACCGGTACTCCGGTACCATGTCGGTACTCGAACAAAACATTTTTACGATACCAAAATTTCGGAAGGACCCATGCAGAGTCGGGAACTTTAAAACGCTCACAACAAGCAAAATATGGCGACAAGCAAAGCTGCTGTGGAGGCTCAACTGAATCTTGTCGAAAAGAAAAGTGGAAAAAGCCAGGTTTGGAAATTCTTTGGATTTGAGGCTGATGAAAAGGGAAACATCATAGATCAGCAAAAACCTATTTGTAAACAGTGCTTTTGCAATTTTCTGACAAAAGAAGGAAACACATCAAACTTAATAAAGCACCTGAAATACAGACACCCGGATTTATTCAAGCAACTAAAGCAGGTGAGTTTAAAAGCATATTATCATTTGCATTAGGGCTGAAAAGATTAGTCGACATTATCGACAATGTCTAAAATATAAATTTGACAAGAAAAATTTTCTTTGTCGAATAGTCGTTTGATCTCATTTAACGTAACATGAAATCACATTAAACTGTAATGACTTGTGAGAGCAGCACTGCAGTTCACGCCTGACGGAGGAGAAGAATTACACAGATCACAGTCCAGATGCACTCTAAACTTTCACAGCTTCATCTTATGTAGATCCAAAAGTATTAGTAAATTATATTAAAAAAAAATACAATTCAGAAGCAGTCTTGCTGTGGAATAAGCGGAGCTGGAGCTCTTTAAAGGAAACATTACGTTACATTAGCGTTACATCTTAAATGCAGTTATATTTAATGAATTATAGCTTTAATTAGTATTTAATTATACAGAAGCAGATCATGTTAATAACTTTAAACTCAGAAACTGGCATTTCTCTGTGTTGTCGGTATATATTCAAGTTTTAGCTACTAGTTTTTAGTTAAAAGTTACTCTGTTGTGAATTCTTCAAGTTTTAGAGATTGTTCCATGTTTTCCAGTGTAGGATTAGTGGTCGACCGATATGGGTTTTTACGATGGCTGATGTCATCAATACAATGCCGTTAAACTTAATACAGTTAACAGCAGAACATCAGATATACTCAAATAATTTTAAGTGAACACTTATTTTATGCAATATGTGTTCATGTATGCATAAACTTGAAAAAAGTTTATGGCCAAGCGCACATGGTTATCGACCGATGCAGATAATCGAAAACTGGCTAAATATCGGCCGATTGATCGGCCTGCTCAATATATTGTGACACAATTATTCACCCTGAATTTTATGAAAATGAAAGCGACGCATTTCTATGGACCGATTCACACTGGAACAAAATGTGGCCGATGCCGATAATCTGCTGATTAATCGGCCTTACGATTTAGAAAATTGTGTTACATGTAGCGTGCTTTTACAGAAATGGCATATTCATTATGCAAGGGGTGCCTTCTGACTAGTTAATTTGCTGCATTAGCAGTGCAGATAAAAGTTTTAAACAGATCAAGTAGGGAAATACCCAACTCGCTGTGACTATGACTGGAGTATTAATATATATATATATATATATATATATATATATATATATATATATATATATATATATATATATTTTTTTTCTCATTTTCATAAACCATATTAAAATAGTCTTTTTCTTTTTTACCTCTTTGTTAGCGTTGGCGAAATCAAAACAATATCTGTCAACGAAAATGTATGTCTTTACGTTTTTGCAAAACTGAGTTGGTCATCCAGGTATTATATACATGCAGAAATTATTTGTGTTGTGCACCACATACTCGTTGCATACTGCATTGTTTTCGCTAATGTGGGAGAAGGCTGGTAGAATGTCGTTCTGAACAAACAGTTGGTCTGCTTGCATTTGTTGATCATTCTGGCCTCCCAGTCACTGACACTTGAGTTTTTGAGTCATTGTGTTCTCTGTGCAGTTTTCTGACGAAACACTAGCGGTGTTCAAGAGTTATAAACTGGACGACATGCAGGCATCTAAGAGAAAGCTGGAGAAAATGAGGACTGCTGCTGGAGACCACGTCTACTTTGCAAAGTTTCTCACCAGTGAGAAAGTGGGTGCTTCCAGTCATTCAAACTCATTCGTTACAAACACATTATACTCTCATCTTAAACCTCTTAACTTGAGGTGAATCTTTCTGCAGTTGATGGATCTTCAGTTAAGTGACAGCAACTTCAGACGACACATTCTGCTTCAATACCTCATCCTGTTCCAGTACCTGAAGGGCCAAGTCAAGTTCAAGAGGTGGGAGAGACAACACTGTAGCAAAACCAGTGTTTACTTATGTGGTCTTGCTTTTTGTCTGTAGTTGTTTTTCACACTTAATTGTTTCACAACCCTTGCAGTTCCAGTTGTGTTTTAAATGATGATCAGTCTTCATGGGTTGAGGACACAACCAAACTTGTCTATCAGGTTAGTTTCCATACTAAGAACTTCAGCATCATTGTATTGTATAGGATTTATTAAGCCAAACTGTGAAATTACTGTTGCACTGTTTTATGAGTATTCACTTGCCTTTTCTTTATTTAAGTTACTGAGAGAAACCCCTCCAGATGGTGACAAGTTTGCATCTATGGTTGAGGTAAACAATGATTGCAAGGCATCTGGTTGGACATTCTAAAAGTTTAAAGCAGGCTTAATGGAACAGTTCACCCAAAAATGAAAATTATGTCATTAATTAGTCACCCTGTTGTTCCAAACCCAGATACATTACATTATTATGTACTAGCATTGCTCAGACAATGCAAAATTGGCTTTAGAAGTCAGTATATTGTTTTATGACTGCCCCCTGCTGACTGCGCAACGCAAAAACAATCTAGGCTTATTTTGGAATTTACGTACGGGAAATGGGGCGATTGTGTTATTTTTTTTTTTTTTTTTTTTTTTAACAATCATACTAAATTAATGTGTTAAACTGACAGTGCTAGTAAAAATGTCTTCTAATAAATGGAAAGCAAAATGACTGCCTCAGTCACCATTCACTTACATTGCATCTATTTTCATTACAATGAAAGTGTTCCATGGAAGAAAGTCATATGGATTTGGAACAATATTGAATATATCAGAAATATTTTATATGGAGTATGACCCAGTCCTAGTTTTAACTCTTCCTTTTGTTGATATGTATGAAGAAATTCTTGTTTAACTCATTGATAACTAGTTGGTTTGTTAGTATCATCTTAATGCATCCATTATATCATCAACAGAACATCCTGAACACAGAAGAGAACTGGAACACATGGAAAAATGAAGGCTGCCCAAGCTTTGTGAAAGAAAGGTCTGGATGAAGATGACATTTGGCTCATGTTACGGTTCTAACTGTTTTGTAACATTTATTCTGAGAAGTAAATTTTTAATGCATGGATGTTTTTAGTCACCAAATCATATTATTGCTCGATTTAAATTGTTGTTCAGAAAGCAGGAAAAAAGGAAGAGAGCTGATAACCTATTAATCTGAGATTTAATAAACAGTTTTTTTGTGTTGTACTGCGTTTGAGAATCTATAGAATCAGAAGTATAGTTGTGTGTGTGTGTGTGTGTGTGTGTGTGTGTGTGTGTGTGTGTATATTATATATATATATATATATATATATATAAAGAAAGTGGTGTGGGACTTTTAATTATAAAGAAGCCGAAATACACATGGGACTCCTATTTTGAAATGTTTGCACTCCCAGTTGTGAACACATTGACGGATGATTTGCTGAGAAAGTGACTGATTCAAACTGCTAACCTGAACTCCTGAGTTCACACCCTCTTCTTTTCAGGTCATTCATGACAAAGACCCAGTTCAAAAGAGTCATTTGTTCACGACTCTCTCGTGCTGGGTTTGTTGTTGCCTGCACTGCAGCAAGCTCATCACAACAGAACGAAACGAAAATCTATGCCGATGGCTGCCGATAATTATGATTTTTATGTATATATATATATATATATATATATATATATATATATATATATGTGTGTGCATTTTTTATTTAGCATTGTAACACAGCCAAGTCTCCATTTTAAAGCAAGAGTCCCTGGTGTATTTCAAGGTTTTTTTATAGTTAAAAGTTCCTCTGTTATGCACCAATTATAGAGATTTTTGCTGCAAAATAAACTGATTTTTCAACTATTCATTTTAGACTCCTATAACTTTAATGTCCATGCCCTTCACTGTAAAGAAAGACATTCAATATTATATAAAAAAAATAAATAATAAATATTGGCCGATTAATCGGTTATCGGTCGACCTCTAAAATGTAAATCTGTTTATTTCTTTCAGACCAGCAGAGACCAAACCCATCCGCCCCAGCAGAAAGAGACCAGCACCAGAGGACTTTTTGGGGAAGGGCCCTGATCGAAAGATCCTCATGGGAAAGTAAGATATTAATGTTGCATTATTCGTATTGCTGTGGTGCTCCAGATAGCTGGTGGCAGGCAATCTTATTTTCTATTTACGCTCTTTGTTCTTCACCTTCATTAGTGAAGAGCTCACAAGGCTCTGGAATCTTAATCCTGACAACATGGAGGCCTGCAAGTCAGACAGCAGGTGTGTATTTCAGAAACACTCCTGCTTTCTTCATTTAGTCAGAGGTTTTGTATTAATTCATGTCTTGGTTTTGGTTGAAGGGAGTTCATGCCATCACTGGAAGATTTTTTCGAAGAGGCCATTGAACAGGCTGATCCTGCAAACATGGTGGAGGATGAGTACAAGTACAGATGTTTTATAATTCAGTCTCATTACATATATAATATAAAAATAAATCAAATTGAATGACATATTATCATACTTGACTGAGGCTTCAACACAAGTTATAGAGTTATTCTCCATTTCCCCTCAGAGTCGTGTGTAACTCAAACTATGGCTGGCGAGCCCTGAGGCTGTTGTCCCGGCGGAGCCCCCATTTCTTCCAGCCCACCAACCAGCTGTTCAAAAGTCTGGCCGACTATCTGGAAAACATGGTCATCAAACTGGCCAAAGAGCTTCCTGTGAGTGGACATCCACCTCATTAAGTTGTCTAGCAAAGGCAGAGAACATTTCAACTAGCGGTCGATGCCAACATATATACAATAAAATTCAGTTAATAATAGCAAATAAGACATGCACAAAGAAAAGGACATGGTTATCTAAAAAAGTATCAAATATCAGCCGATTCATTGGCTTTGCTGATATATCCGTCTATCACTAATGTGAACCCAGTATCACTCTTTTAGATACCAAAGTGGCCTTTTAATTAAGCATCTTTTTTTTAATTAAACTTACAGAAAGACCTTCCATCTGAGGAGATAAAAACAGGAGAGGAAGATGATGATGAGAATGGTGATAACCTGCTGAAAGAGAGCAATGACAGTGAGTACATTAACTGCCCATTCAAGGCTTATTTTGGAATTAATGTACCGGTCATGAGGTGGATATGTGAGGGCGATATACCGGTTTGCATTTTGGATTATCGTCTGTATCGCAGTTACACAAAACCTCCACCACATGACAAGAAATGTGCACCTCATTCAATTCACTTAGCACATACGAGGTACATATTCTGTCAGAGAAATGGAGGGGGAATGCGGAGCGGATTTATGTAAGACAGAGAATTGAAGAAATTGAGCCCCCATTTCCCTCTCTCAACCGGTGAGAGAGCCTCTAATCAACACCGATGAGGAAAACCACAAATGTGTCATGCGACAACAATTATGTGTCAACATTCATGCAGATTGTTTTCTTTTCTTTCTTCACTGTAAAGCGCATTTCACATAAGTTGAGTTGGGGCGTCAACGCTCCGCTCAAAGCCAGCGTCAAGCACTGCATTGCCCTTCACGTGACAAGTGTTGCAGAAAGCGTCACAGAGGGGCGAATTTAAGAGTTTGCCATGCAAGAAAGTGGGAAATATGCACAATAAACATTCTCCCAATCAGTTCCCTAGCTCCTTATGTCGTGAATCAATATATTGCGAACACGAATCCGGGCACTGGTAAGGGTACTAGGTAGGGTTGCACCAGCTGTGCGTAAGGTTTCACTTATGTTGAGACGTAAAGTTCACTCTAAGGAATTAGTAACTATTAGTTAGTTTGTAACCAAGTCAGAGCTTAATTTGGTTGCACCACCTGTTCTTAAGACAAGACTTAACTAGTAGGTCGTAAGCTCTTCATAAAGTGATGCTTTGTCACAAAATATGATGTTTACCTGTATTTATCCAATAAGCAGCCTTCAAATTTGAACACAGAAGTGTCAAAAAGCCGTGAATTCAGTTTGATCTTGTTAGGTTGCTGTTCAAACCTTGTTTGCTCACGTAACTGTCAGCTGTAATAAATTATATCCCCATTGAAATACGATAATAAAACAAGATTTAATTAATGGAATATTTAGCCTATGTAAATAACAATATTCATCCAAATCTAAAATGAAATGTGGGCAATAAATAAATAAATGCCAATACATCAGGCTGGAAAATAGACATTAATTCATTTTAATATATATATATATATATATACACTCACCTAAAGGATTATTAGGAACACCATACTAATACTGTGTTTGACCCCCTTTCGCCTTCAGAACTGCCTTAATTCTACGTGGCATTGATTCAACAAGGTGCTGAAAGCATTCTTTAGAAATGTTGGCCCATATTGATAGGATAGCATCTTGTAGTTGATGGAAATTTGTGGGATGCACATCCAGGGCACGAAGCTCCTGTTCCACCACATCCCAAAGATGCTCTATTGGGTCGAGATCTGGTGACTGTGGGGGCCATTTTAGTACAGTGAACTCATTGTCATGTTCAAGAAACCAATTTGAAATTATTCAAGCTTTGTGACATGGTGCATTATCCTGCTGGAAGTAGCCATCAGAGGATGGGTACATGATGGCCATAAAGGGATGGACATGGTCAGAAACAATGCTCAGGTAGGCCGTGGCATTTAAACGATGCCCAATTGGCACTAAAGGGGCCTAAAGTGTGCCAAGAAAACATCCCCCACACCATTACACCACCACCACCAGCCTGCACAGTGGTAACAAGGCATGATGGATCCATGTTCTCATTCTGTTTACGCCATATTCTGACTCTACCATCTGAATGTCTCAACAGAAATCGAGACTCATCAGACCAGGCAACATTTTTCCAGTCTTCAATTGTCCAATTTTGGTGAGCTCTTGCAAATTGTAGCCTCTTTTTCCTATTTGTAGTGGAGATGAGTGGTACCCGGTGGGGTCTTCTGCTGTTGTAGCCCATCCGCCTCAAGGTTGTGTGTGTTGTGGCTTCACAAATGCTTTGCTGCATACCTCGGTTGTAACGAGTGGTTATTTCAGGCAAAGTTGCTCTTCTATCAGCTTGAATCAGTCGGCCCATTCTCCTCTGACCTCTAGCATCAACAAGGCATTTTCACCCACAGGACTGCCGCATACTGGATGTTTTTCCCTTTTCACACCATTCTTTGTAAACCCTAGAAATGGTTGTGCGTGAAAATCCCAGTAACTGAGCAGATTGTGAAATACTCAGACCGGCCCGTCTGGCACCAACAACCATGCCACGCTCAAAATTGCTTAAATCACCTTTCTTTCCCATTCTGACATTCAGTTTGGAGTTCAGGAGATTGTCTTGACCAGGACCACACCCCTAAATGCATTGAAGCAACTGCCATGTGATTGGTTGATTAGATAATTGCATTAATGAGAAATTGAACAGGTGTTCCTAATAATCCTTTAGGTGAGTGTATATATATATATATATATATATATATATTTAGTATGTTGAAAGTTGACACCTGGCGGCATACACAGGAAAGTGCACTGTTAAATCGGTTTTAAGTTTAAGAAGTTTTTTTTTTTTACATAATGTTTTCTCCCTTAAATGTAAACAAGTGTAATGCAACATCATCATATAGGATATGTCAAAATGACTGAAGGCTGTCAGCCAAAACATGAGCTCATTGATGTCATTAAATGAGTCCATCAGTTACTCCTGGTCGGAGGCTTCCATACGTATTTAGTTTATACGTAGGGTTACAGTCTACTCAAGTTTAACGGTGCAATGCTCAAATATTTAGTAGTGCATAAATTGTGACTTGGTGCCCATTTACGCCTCAACTAGGCTAAGTTAAAACTTGCGTGTAGCTGGTGGACCCGGCTCCTGATCCACTTAACATTGGGACACTTATGACTCAGGCTGTTTTTAATCAGCACCATCGCTGTATAAATGACACTTTTTCATTTTCGTTTAAGATATTCTAATGTACAGTGTTATTATAACTGATAAATGACAAGAAATAAAAATACATTAGTGTATTTTAAACATTATTTTAACAATTCAAATATTTAAAAGATCGTTTCACTTCCATGGTAATTATGAATGAAAGACATTACAAACAACAACTCTTTTAAAGGGAAAATAAGGCTTGGACTTCATAGTTTTACCCTTGTGCTAATCATCTAATGACTTGAGAGACTTCAGAAGACATGATGATGTCTCCAGTAAGGGAACATAGTGAGCAACGAACCAGCTCCCTGGGTTTTATGGTGCATTGTGGGGTTTCAGTGCACTGGAACCATTTTGTGAATGAGACAGCCCTAAAAACTTCTGACTCACTAATCAGTGCCCTAACTGCTGAACTAGGGAACTGATTTGCTGCATCCGAAACATGTACTGTCACAGTATGGACACAGTATTTGATGGATGCATTTATCTGCTGGCTAAACAGTATGTTCTTTTAGGTATGCAGGTGAATAGTATGAATAGATTTCGGACATACTTCATCCGGGTACGTGGGTATTATCTTTAGAACCAAAATATATGACAAGAACAACAACTGCGAAAACTATCCGCTCAGGTTTTGTTAAACAAGCACCATTTAAGCAAAGGGAACTATTATCTTGGTGTATATAGCACTTGAAGTTGAGAATAGCCGTCAGACTGACAATCCACCGCCGTTCTTTTCAATACAGTGTTTTGAACGTCCTGAGGAATTATGGGCTCGTAAAGTGCCAGTTGGTCCATTTCAGAATCTCACCGGAAATAGTAGGTCATTCAGTTATGTCGCACTTGCTGCTTCATGAATACTGTGGATTCGTACATGCTACTCCTTTGGCATACTGTTTTTGGCATACTATATAGCAAGAAAGTATGGATATTCGGACGCAGCAATTGAGACGCACCCACAGATTCACTGTGCACGCGCTGCTGTAACCAATCAAGCGATCTGTCTTGGTAGGACTGCGGATGCCAAGCACACGATTGGCTGCTGCTGTAATCAAGGGGGAGTCCGACCCCCGATTACATTTTAAATTGATGCATTTTCTTTTTTTTGTGGAATATAATTTTCCACTGCACACTAGTTGGGAAACACTGGATTAGACAATACAAAAAGTGGCTTTAGAAGTCAGTATATTGTTTTATGTCTACCCCCTGTGTAACAAAAAAAAATCAAAGCTTAGGGAATTTTTCGTACAAGTCATGATTTTTATTTTATTGAATGCGTTATTTTTCACATAATTAATCACACTAAATGAATATGCCCTAGTAAGACAAAAATTAATACAGCCCTAGTAAAAATCTCTACTAAAAGGAACTTTTCAACAGGAAGAGAAACATTATTCAGGGTTCCCACAGAAATCTTCAAATTTGAAAAATACCGAAATGTCCTGGAAAATAATTTGGTATAATAAAATGATTTGACTGTGTTGCAAGTTTTTCGTTACATGTACAAAAACATGGTAACAATCTGGACTTGGAATAGGAGTCAAATACACAAACTGCTGGTGGCTGCAGTTGATTACAGCAGCAGCTAATCATGTGCTTGGCAATCGGCAAATACAATGAAGTCTATGAAGTGACGTGTCGGCGCAACCTCGGCTCCAACTTAACACATTTTTTTCACACGTTTTTGCCTCACAATTGATCGTTGAGAGTACAAAGCTTCAAGAAATAATTTACAATTGTCCAAATTTGTGAAGAGAGATTGAATGTCTCATAGTTTATATTAATTATGACCTTATCATTTCCGAGTATCCAGAGACCCCAGCTATTGAACTACAGTAATTACATTAACCAAAAAAAAAAAAACAGAGACGTTAAACAAACTTATTTTGCTTCAATATTACACTTGTTGGGCATGTAAAATATCTTGAGAATGTCCTGGAGAATTGTGCCTTGAAAAGAGTGGGAACCCTGAGCTAAATTGATACATTTTCTCAATCCAGGTCCCAGCATTCAGAGCAAGACAGTGACTAACAGTCAGATGGATGAGATCGCTGCAAAACTCGGAGCTCAGTGGAAGACGCTGGCGGACCATCTGGAGATGACCGAGAAAGAGATCCGTGTGATAGAGTCAGACAGCGAGGACGTGGAGCTGCAGGCAAAGATGCTCCTTGTGGCCTGGCAGGACCGAGAAGGCTCCCAAGCTACAATGGAGAGCCTGGTCACGGCCCTCAATGCGGCTGGGTTCCGCAAAATTGCAGACTGTCTTAACGAAACATAACTCCACACTAATTCCATAGCACCCCTTCCTTTATTTCATCTCTCTTTTATTGGTCAGTTTTAAAAAAAAATGTGATGTTGTTTACTGTACTTAAGAGCGTATTCTTAATGACTTTTGAAATAAATGTCCATACTAAATGAATCCAATGGCTTTTATGTCTGTAAATAACACATGAGTATCTCTGGCATGCTTGTATGTTTTCACCATTTATGAAAAGCTAGCAGTCAATAACTTATTAGAGTGATGCACGAAAGTCTTCTTGCATAACTGTATTTGGGTTTTTCAAGACAAAGTTTACAATGGCATTTGTTGCATTGTAGCTTGACGATAGGAGTGGTATTTGTGCATGAACGCGCATCCTCAATGTTTCAGTAACAAAATCCACATTCAAAAGATATTCAAACCAGACTAGCATCACACAACGTATCCTTGTAACATTTTTGGGTGAGAGACCACATATCATACTTAATAGAAAATGACAAAAACTTAGCCAAGAACATCTTTAATAAACCAATGTTCTACATTTCCAAAAATGACTGCAGTTGGATACTGTCTAGTGAGTATGAATACATTTACACAGGCTTAAAAAATATACAATGCATAGAGAAAACATTTAGAAAATAACTGCAAGTCCAAACAAGTATCAAGTCCAGCAACTGCATCAATCAAATCTATCATCCATGGAATGGGGGGAAACACCCTCAACTGACATGCTGCTTGTGTTGATGCATGATGAGTTCAGAAAATATTAAGGTCAGGTTTTTTAAAGACATCAGGATTTATTGCACATCTATACAGACAGTGCTTTGAAATGGCAATTATGTATGCTTTAAGTTTCTCCTGTGAAACACTGTTACTCAAGTATTTCCAAACGTCGTGGACCGTACAGAAGGACGTATGCTATATGCCAATCGCCACCGCCAGACAGCTTCAGGATGTCCTCTGGGGTTACAACACTGACCTTATCATCATCAAACTTTACCCATTCATCTGTGTAGAAAGAGTGAAAATCAATATCAGCTAGAAACTTTAGAAGACACTCCATAAAAACAAGTTTAATGGATTTTTAGTCGACACATTTTCTAGGTTTTCAACAAATAACATGACATTTTCTATCCAACCATGCAAAAAAGACTAACTAAAGGCTTGTTTGCTATTACCCTTGCACAGCGACATACAGTGCATTCAGACCCCTTACATTTTATGTTGCAGCATTATGCTAAAATGCTTCAAATTATTATTTTGTTCACGTCAACCTACACTCCATACCACATAATGACAAAGAAACAGATTTTTGATAACTTTTCAAATGTATTAAAAAGAAAAAACTGAAATATCACATTGACGTAAGTATTCAGACCCTTAGCTCAGCACTTAGTTGAAGCACCTTTGGCAGCAATTACAGCCTCGAGTCTTTTTGGGTATGATGTGACAAGCTTTGCACACCTGGATTTGGGGATTTTCTGCCATTCTTCTCTGCAGATCCTCTCAAGCTCTGTCAGGTTGGATGGGGACCATTAGTGGACAGCCATTTTGAGGTCTCTACAGAGATGTTTGAGTGAGTTCAAGTCCGGGCTCTGGCTGGGCCACTCAAGGCTAGTTTAGGGTCATTATCCTGTTCGAAGGTAAACCTTCATCCCAGCCTGAGGTCCTGAGTGCTCTGGACCAGGTTTTCATTAAGGATATCTCTATATACATTTCAGCATTCCTTCAACCCTGACCAGTCCCCCTGCTGCTGAGGGTCTGAATACTTATGTCAATGTGATATTCAAATAGTTCAAAAATCAGTTTTTTTCTCTTTGTCATTATGGGTTATGGAGTTTAGACTGATGTGAAACAAAAAATAATAATTTAAAGCATTTTAGCAAAAGGCTGCAACATAAAACGTGGAGGGGTCTGAATCCACTTTATAGGAACCATTAAAATTAGTCTGAAATTCCCCTACACAAACTTTGCAAGGGGTTCAAGTTGGGTGAACTATAACATCCAAATTTGCATCGGTAGGCATTTAATGGCTCAAGCAGAAAGTTACTGAGTGCACCTTTAATCACAATATTGTAGTGGTCTTCCCTTCTCAAATGGTCGAGATGTTTATGAACTGTTTGCGAATCAGTTCAACTGAATCATTAAAGCTAAAGTGTGTAGATTTATTTTTTAAGTGTGTTAAAATACTCATGTCCCACGGTAACATGCAGAGACAACTACAAGTAAGTTATTCGTAGGTTAATTTTCTTGGAAATTGTAAACGGTCTCTGGCGCTATAGAAATTCCCATTTGTTTTGAGGGACCCGTCTAGGATTATCTGTTTGTTCGATCAATGACAGATCGGGGGCGTATTCAGAAATCTGTTTTGAAAACATTTTCAGTTTAACTTTGCAACTGCGTTTAGTGGCACAGAAATTACACACTTCAGCTTTAAAGTTAGTTGTCGATACAGTGAGGAAAATAAGTATTTGAACACCCTGCTATTTTGCAAGTTCTCCCACTTAGAAATCATGGAGGGGTCTGAAATTGTCATCGTAGGTGCATGTCCACTGTGAGAGACATAATCTAAAAAAAAAAATCCAGAAATCACAATGTATGATTTTTTAACTATTTATTTGTATGATACAGCTGCAAATAAGTATTTGAACACCTGAGAAAATCAATGTTAATATTTGATACAGTAGCCTTTGTTTGCAATTACAGAGGTCAAACGTTTCCTGTAGTTTTTCACCAGGTTTGCACACACTGCAGGAGGGATTTTGGCCCACTCCTCCACACAGATCTTCTCTAGATCAGTCAGGTTTCTGGGCTGTCGCTGAGAAACACGGAGTTTGAGCTCCCTCCAAAGATTCTCTATTGGGTTTAGGTCTGGAGACTGGCTAGGCCACACCAGAACCTTGATATGCTTCTTACAGAGCCACTCCTTGGTTATCCTGGCTGTGTGCTTCGGGTCATTGTCATGTTGGAAGACCCAGCCTCGATCCATCTTCAATGCTCTAACTGAGGGAAGGAGGTTGTTCCCCAAAATCTCGCAATACATGGCCCCGGTCATCCTCTCCTTAATACAGTGCAGTCGCCCTGTCCCATGTGCAGAAAAACACCCCTAAAGCATGATGCTACCACCCCCATGCTTCACAGTAGGGATGGTGTTCTTGGGATGGTACTCATCATTCTTCTTCCTCCAAACACGGTTAGTGGAATTATGACCAAAAAGTTCTATTTTGGTCTCATCTGACCACATGACTTTCTCCCAGGACTCCTCTGGATCATCCAAATGGTCATTGGCAAACTTAAGACGGGCCTTGACATGTGCTGGTTTAAGCAGGGGAACCTTCCGTGCCATGCATGATTTCAAACCATGACGTCTTAGTGTATTACCAACAGTAACCTTGGAAACGGTGGTCACAGCTCTTTTCAGGTCATTGACCAGCTCCTCCCGTGTAGTTCTGGGCTGATTTCTCACCTTTCTTAGGATCATTGAGACCCCACGAGGTGAGATCTTGCATGGAGCCCCAGTCCGAGGGAGATTGACAGTCATGTTTAGCTTCTTCCATTTTCTAATGATTGCTCCAACAGTGGACCTTTTTTCACCAAGCTGCTTGGCAATTTCCCGTAGCCCTTTCCAGCCTTGTGGAGGTGTACAATTTTGTCTCTAGTGTCTTTGGACAGCTCTTTGGTCTTGGCCATGTTAGTAGTTGGATTCTTACTGATTGTATGGGGTGGACAGGTGTCTTTATGCAGCTAACAACCTCAAACAGGTGCATCTAATTTAGGATAATAAATGGAGTGGAGGTGGACATTTTAAAGGCAGACTAACAGGTCTTTGAGGGTCAGAATTCTAGCTGATAGACAGGTGTTCAAATACTTATTTGCAGCTGTATCATACAAATAAATAGTTAAAAAATCATACATTGTGATTTCTGGATTTTTTTTTTTAGATTATGTCTCTCACAGTGGACATGAACCTACGATGACAATTTCAGACCCCTCCATGATTTCCAAGTGGGAGAACTTGCAAAATAGCAGGGTGTTCAAATACTTATTTTCCTCACTGTATATTAATAGCTAGCTACCTGAGTAACAACACATCTGGTTTAAAGACATTTAAAATCAAATATGATGAGAAGAGTACATGTTAAGTATGTACAGTGACACCGCAAGCTTGCAATGTTGCGTACTTAAGTGCGTAGTAGGTTAATGGCCTACGTTTCCAAACAATTACAGTAATGCAATCATTTTAATTAGAATAGATTCACAAAAGTGTAAAAAAAAATTCATTACGCTCATGTTTCATGAATGAGGCCCATCAACATTATTTGAGAAATTGAAGAGCGAAATCTCCAATAATTCACCTTCTTTCCTTTTAACCCAGGCAACATAGTGGCCAGATGAACTGGATCGTCCCTGGTGCGTTAGAACTGCCTGCAGATCATAGTAACCGCTGTTGTTGGAACCCAAGTCTAAACAGAACAAAAGTTATCAGTAAATTAACTTTTTTTTTTAGTTGAGCACCAATTCTACACTCACCGAGCACTGTATTCTGAACGCTATGGTCCTAATAAAGTTCCCGACATGTTCTTCTGCTGTTGTAGCCCATCCACGTCAAGTTTTGATGTGTTGTGCATTATGTGATGCTATTCTGCTCACTACAATTGTACGGAGTGGTTATCTGAATTACTGTAGCCTCTCTGTCAGCTCAAACCAGTCTGGCTATTCTCTGTTGACCTCTCTCATCAACAAGACATTTCACAGAACTGCCGCTCACTGGATGTTTTTGGCACCATTCTGAGTAAATTCTACAGACTGTTGTGTGTAAAAATCCCAGTAGATCAGCAGTTAATAAAATACTCAAACCAGCCCGTCTGGCACCAACAATCATGCCACGGTCTAAATCACTGGGATCACATTTTTCCCCATTCTGATGGTTGATGTGAACATTAACTGAAGCTCCTGACCCGTATCTGAATGATTTTATACGTTACACTGCTCCCACACAGTTGGCTGATTAGATAATCGCATGAATAAGGTGGTCGGTGAGTGTATATATTAGGCAGAATGTTAGCCTCATTTACCATTCACTTTCATATTATGGAACAAAGATGCAATGAAAGTGAATGGTGACTGACACCAACATTCTGCCTAACATCTCCATTTGTGCTCCATGAAAGAAAGCCATATGGGTTTCAAACAACATGAGGCCGAGTGAAATATCCTTTAAGAGGTTTCGCACCAATTACTCACCGTCAGGAAAACAGAAAGGTTCATATTTTGTTTCTTTAGATGCCCCAACCTTCTGATTTACCTGTTTAACGAGAAATAAATCAATAGGGCAATGAAGATTGTTATTTTACAAACAGCTTTTCTACTATTTTGTTTTCCTTCTGACATCAGAGGTCACTTGCTTTCTTCTGCTGCTGCTGCTGCTCCTCTAGTTTCTTGTCCTCAACCTCCTTAAACTTTGACCTCACGGAAACCATCTTCTCTTGAAGTTCAGCCGTACACAGCTCATAGACGTCCAGCATAAGAGGAAATTTAACATCCTAAACATAGCAAAATTATATAATGACATCATGAATAACACATACATCAGACATAACTCACCCCGGAGTAAAAGACCTACCTTAAGGACTTTGGCATTGACAGACTCCTTTTCTTTGTAATAGAAGCGAACCATTTGAATCGCCAGGTACGCCGGGAGACGGTTGATTTTTGACTTAAATAGAGAAATGTAATGAGTGACTGTTATTTGTAATTTGCATATTTGATAAAAAACTAAACAAAAACAATCATAATTTTTAAAAAGGCATACCGATTTGATATAGAGCGCATTTCTATTTAAGGAAGGAGAGAATTTTGTGATGTCCTCCTGTAGCCTCTTGAAAGGAAAAAAAGTGGTAAATGTTAACAGGGACTGTGAGCACTGGTAGCACTTCCTATGTGGAGCGACAGATGTAAACTCACCAATCGGAGTCCAGTGGCGAGATATTTGACTTCCTGATTGATGAAGCAGCTGAGCTGCAGTTGGCTCTCTGTGCCTTTGGTTGGACTTTCTTCCTCTGACTCAGTGCACTTCATACTGAACACATACAGGTTAAGGAATTTAACATATGCCATTCACCTATAGGTTGTTTTTGGTTCACATTTAAAAAGTGTACATCGTAGATTATTTTCTTGACAAACATGTGTTATAAATCACTTTTTATCCTTCACTTATTCATTAATGGTGTGGAAAAAGATATTGTAAATCTACAAATTCTCCATGTCTCTCAATTAATAAATTGGTAAATCTATTATCAAAAAAATCCTAAAAAAAATAAAGCAGTTTAAAAAAGTTTTAGATGGAGTTTAGCATGTCACACTAGGAAGCACAGTAGGTGCCTTGGAAGCTAATGGGAAGTATGAGGACAGTAAGGTTTTAAAGGAATGTTCCGGGTTCAATACAAGTTAAGCTCAATCGACAGCATTTGTGGAATAATACGTAACACAAAAATGTATTTCGACTCGTCCCTCCTTTTTAAATTACATCGTCATGGTAACAAAGTTGTAAAATTGGCTATAACTTAAGGTTTGTAAGTGATTTTATCACACTAAAATCATGTTGATGTGGATACCCTTTAAGTCTTGTGTCTATACAGTATTTTAACATTCAAAAATTGGCCCCTATTCACCTCCATTGTAAGTGTCTCACTGGACATTTGCGATGATTGGTCTGTTTGTAACCAGAGAACCTCCCCTAGGATGATTCAAAACCTATCTGATGTGGCTTTGGATGATTATTTTAAAAATAAAAATGCCTTATAAACTCCATATACAACTCTGAAAAAACAATTTAGAGACCACTGCAAAATGATCAGTTTCTCTGGATTTACAATTTATAGATGTGTATGAGTAAATTGAAAATGTTTGTTTTATTCATTAAAGTACTGACAACATCTCTCCCAAATTCTAAATAAAATTATTGTCCTTTAGAGAATTTATATGCAGAAAATGAAATGGCTCAAAATAATAAAAAGGTGCTGTGTTTTCTGACCTTGAATAATACAAAGAAAACAAGTTCATATTCATTTTTAAACACCACAATGTTTTAACTTAGTAAGGGTTCAGAAATACATTTTTGGTGGATTAACCCTGATTTCCAATCACAGCTTTCAACCAGTCTTTCACATTACTGTTGGGTGACTTTATTCCACTCTTGGTGCAAAAATTCAAGCAGCTCAAATTTGCTTGATGACTTGTGTTCATCCATCTTCCTCTTGATCACATTCCAGAGGTTTTCAATGGGGTTCAGGTCTGGAGATTGGGCTGGCCATGACAGGGTCTTGATGCGATGGTCCTCCATCCACACCTTGATTGACTTGGCTGTGTGGGCTGTAGCATTGTGAAGCAAGTTTTCTTCCAGGATAACCTTGTATGTGGCTTGATTCATGCATCCTTCACAAAGACAAAGCCTTGCTGAAGGACACCCAGATCATCAACAATCCGCCAACAAATTTCACAGTGCGAGACACTGTGGCATTTAGGCCTCTTCAGGTCTCCATCTAACCATTAGACAACCAGGTGGAGGAAACAGCAGGCACTTGGATCCAGGAGTAGCCGCCTGATTTCCCTTCACCGGTTCAGATGTTAAACACGCTCCCAGGGCCGGCCAGTGGGTTTTTGGGGCCCTAGACGAAATCGTGAAAATCGGCCCTAAGGTGTGAAAATTGTGATAATTTTAAAACATCATAGAACCACTGCAAATGTGATGAGCACATTTAGTTCGGTAATAACGTGTCTAATAGCCCTTTTTCCCCAAAATGAAGATGTTAGGGTAAAATGTACATGCATTTTATTAAGGGCCTATAAACACAACACGTTCGAAATATATATTTGTAAACAAATGCAAGGAATAAACATATACCCCTCAGAGAACATTAATCTTTGCAGATAGTTTGGTTATTTTCCAGATTAATTGCTCATATGAGTTTTTTTCATCTTTATATCTGCAGTGCTTTAATGCCTTCCCCAGCAGATTATTCTTGAGAAAATGTGAAAAGCCCTAATGATTTGACAAGCGCTGTTTCTGCTATCCTTTACGCAAAGTAAGCCTCAAAGCAATATTTTTCCTAACTTATTTCCTGTTTCATGTCAGATGTGAGCATTATTCAGCAAGGTGCGAGTCTAATATGAAGCCACGCTCCAGTTCCCAGCAATGCTTTGCGTTATTAATAAATGATGCAGATTAATGTGTACTGCTTAGTTTGACTTCTTGCCAATTTTAGATACACTTATTTTATTTGTTGTCTTCTTCTTCGAGTCCGTTGCAATCTCATATGTCGTTCTGCCAATATCTGGCGCAGATCACAGCTGATGTAGTCGGTTCAGCCAGGTCCTGGGCGCTGCACTGAGGGGCGTTTTCACACTCCAGTAGATGGGGCACTGTCTGTACTGCTCCGCAGATACATGTGTCGTCTGTCTGGTGGTTCCATGTTTTCATAAGTGCTTTGCACCTGCCCTGTTCCACTCGTAATCTGTTGAGGGTCTTCCAGGTTAGCAATGGGAGGTCGTGCCCGCTGGCGAGGCATTCAGTCGGGGTGATTCCTCTCTCCAGCACTCGTGTGTTTAGCTGTTGTAAATTTCAGTTATTTGTCTTTTTGTGATTATTCAGAGCTCGTTTTATACTTAATATGTTGCTTTTTGTTTTCATTGTGTGTTAAATGATCAGGTCTACGTGCGTTGAATGTTCTCGTGTGTGTGTGTGTGTGTGTGTGTGTGTGTATGTGCACAATAGAAACCATTGGACAGCAGAGTATTATAAAACTTCTTATGACTTGGTCCATTTACTTAGCACGTGTTCATGTTAAGGCCCGAGAAGAAAACGGAGCTATGCAGTATTTTAAAGTGAAAACAACCACAGCACACAGAAGCCTGTGAGTATTGATTGAGAAAGCAATCCTGATACAGATCCTATAAACATATGTTAGCGACAATAAAAGAGGCTTAAAGGATACGTAGTATCAAATTCAACACCAAAATATTGATCGATTAAGGTCTTCTTTTTTGTAGAGGCAGCTGCTCCACTTTCACCATCAGCCTGCAATTCAATATATATATTTTCTTTTCTTATTAAAACAATTGGTTATATCTAGATGGTAACCCTCATCCTACAGGAACTCACACAAGAGCACATTTACCACCATTGAGGAGGATTTTGCAGAACAAAGGTTACCATCCACAAAATAAATGTTATGTAAAACCCAGTTAAAAATTCTTAAAATCCCCATTAGTTTCAGTAACAAAGTCATTGGAATACATATTACAGCAGCCTGACCTCCACTGGGGTCTCTGGTTCTAGAGGTTCTAATTTCTGCTGAAGGACTCGCATCATCTGGACCCAGCACTCGTTGGCATCCTAGAAAATGGACACATTTCAGCTAAAATTACCCAGAATATATGGATTCAGCCAAGATAATGTGACCTAAAATTTCATTAATCCTACAGAGAATCATTAATCATGTGAGAGAGCAGACTTTATCTGTTTATATTAGTTTAACTCCTGACCTGTTGGAGGTACTGGCCCTGGTCTCCTTTCTCTGCAAACTGTGGGAAGGCCATGTGCAGGAACTGTAGCAGAATGATGGGTGGAATGCTCGAGGAGGTCTTGTCCATGGACTCATACAAATCACGCAGAGCTGAACAGAAAATTTATTTCATCATCATCTTTTTTTTTTTTAACTCATTGACCAAAAAGTTCTTCTATTATCGCGGCAGGTGGCAAGAATGAAGCAAATGACGCACGCGACTGGAACGCGCGAAATCGCTACATTCACGTTTTCGCGCAAGTGAAAATTTTTCAACTCAAGCGGAAAAATTGCATGACACGTTGTAGCGAAAGCCTATCAGCATTGAGATTGTCTGGATGTCACTGACGTACTGATGTAGTAGCAGAAGAAATCGGGATTTTTTTTTTTACATGTACAGAGGCCGGACGAAAAAAAGACATCGCTTGGAGGACATGGAGCGAGGCAGTTGAACTACCCGGCAAGTTCTTAAAATATGTGCGTCTCCAGCTATTGTTTGTACTTTACAATGAATCAAGTCGTAGGCGCGATTGCGAGTTTAAACACAAATTTATAATCCAGCGGTCAAACTCTCGCGAGCAAAGAGAGGCGAAAATGTTCAAGTTGTATGTGAATGCACCATTAGTGTTATGCCACCTGACCTGAAAATATTTGACATCTCAAATGCAAATATACCTGATATTTTCAAAACACTTAGTTATTTATTTGTCACATGACAACAGAATAGTTGCCATGTTGGTTACACCACTTGACTTTGATTGGTGAACAAGTTTGTCAAATATTAATAATACTGCATTTTTAAACAATTGTTTCACTGCTTTATTTTTAGAGAAATAAAACATTATTCCTAACTATGTATGCAACCATTTCTTTTTTCAAGAATGTCAGTGTTTACGGAGACTTTGTATCTTTTCAAGAAAATATTTTGAGTAATTACGAAATAACTTGAATGACCAAAACATTTATTTAATATGTGAAAGTGAAACTGAACAGGTCCCGCATGTGACTTTCAGATGTAAAAGTGGAGATTTAGAGTAAAAAGGGCTTAAATACTGATCTTATTCTCACCCACACCTATTACATCACTTCTGAAGACAAGTATTTAAACACTGGAGTCTTATGGATTACTTTTATGTTTCCTTTATGTGATATTTGGTGCTACAAAGTTCTGATCACCATTGACTTGCATTGTATGGACCAGCAGAGCTGAGATATTCTTCTAAAATCTCAATTTGTGTTCTGCAGAAGAAAAAAGTCATACACATCTGAGATGGCATGAGGGTGAGTACATGAGAGAATTTTCATTTTTGGGTGAAAAATTCCCTTTATAAGGTCCGGACAAAAAAGGAGTGTAATGCCATTAACCCATTATTAGATAGGTTGTATTTTGCATATGAATGACGGAAATGCTTTTTTGCTTCACTTTTGGTGTGAAAAGGCCTAAAGTCTCAGTGTGGTGGCACCATTATACTCTTTTATGAATTAATCTAGACCAGCTTTGCTTGAATGTGTTGCCCATGTTAACAACCGAAAGAATCAAGCATATTTTATAACCTAAAACTAAATTCTAAACTGCTCCTTTAGAATTTTCAGTACAACAGCTATAAAGCTCTGAGGTACGGAGAAATCTCAACACCTGCTGTGATGTACTGGGAGGGCGCATTAGCTCCAGAAGACCGTGAGGCACCAGAATACCTACAGGTGGAAGCAAAGCACCACAAGAAGACACGGTTACACAAAAATCAACAACTTCAAACTTAACACAAATAAACTGTATGAAGGGTACTCTTAAAACATACCTCCTGAGAGCATTTTTGAGCTCAGGCACAGAGCGCAGACACTGCACTGTTGCATTCATGTAGCACGTGTTGCCCAGATTTGTCAATCCACAAGGCAACTCCATCTGAACATGATTTATAAATTAGAGAAATAATCCTGATCCAAGATCTGAATATCTCATACTAGGCTGAACACTCACAGCAGATGCAAGCTGCTCTTCCGTCATATCCTCTACGAACATTGGTCGTACAGCAGGCTCTTCAGGCAGGGCATCTGCAGAACCCATCATCAGAAGGGTCATCCCCTACATAGAAGAAAGAAGGTCCACTTAACTCAAGAAAACTCACAATTTTAATGGCATACTGAAGGATAAGCCATTTTAGATCTAAAGCCTTATAAAAATTTCACCGGTCATCCGGGTATTGGGAGTCATCTTTCCTACTTCTTGTATCACTCTGCGATAATGTAAAGTCTGGAGGTCATTATCATAACATAAACCCCTGTACATTTACATTTATGTATTTGGCAGACGCTTTTATCCAAAGCGACTTACAGAGCCCTTATTACAGGGACAATCCCCCCAGAGCAACCTGGAGTTAAGTGCCTTGCTCAAGGACACAATGGTGGCGGCTGTGGGGATCTAACCAGCGACCTTCTGATTACCAGTTATGTGCTTTAGACCACTACACCACGACCACTACACCACTTGTAGAAATGGTCAATTTTCCAGAATGCCATAATTGACCAATCAGAATCAAATTGTGTAATAACACAGGAGAACTCTTGAACAGATCTCTTAAAGATGCTGAAAGCACAAGGAGTCGCAAAGACCTGAAAGTTCTTTGTTATTGACCATACTTCACAAATGTTCCAGATCATTGTAAAGCCATACTTACATTCTTCAGCTTGATATTTCCCCACTCGTCATCCTGGTAAACAAAGAACAACCAGTCACACAATCGCAATAACATTTTAGGACAACAAATAGTAATGCTCCCAATGACTTATCACCACCGTTACCTTCAGCGTTCCTCCCTTCACCATTACTTTCTGTCTCTCTGGCTGAACTCCTGTCAGAGCAAAGAGCTGGGCTTTAAACACCATGGGTGGCTCCTCTGTGTTCAGTTCCACTGCGTCAAACTTCTCCTTTCCCCATTTCACATTCACTAAGACAGCAATGACACAGCACAATTATTCACTACCACATTTTAGCATGTTACGGAGAGTGAAATAATACAAAGAACGTTACATACTGCCTCATTATATACTGATACACTTTGTACAGTGGCAGAAACTCACACATTGTTCTTTGCCGCTACAGAAATGATGTTAGTGTGTTGTGGAGTGTAGTATTAAAACTCCATTAACACACAACTGACATATTTTCTCTAGTCAAAACACATCAAATATCACCATCTAAACAGACTAGCCAAAGGAGAGACTGCATTTGGTCACAAAAGAACAAGGGCGTAGCAGCCATGTGGGACACATCACCTGCATTCTTTAAAAAGGTGATTTTTGTCCCTCGCATTTTTCCAAGATAAATCCATACCGAGTCCAAATGGATTTGAATACAGGATTATTTGCGTTTTGTTACTTTGGGCTGATTGAGCAACCATCCAGTCAATCACAGGTGATTTTCATGAGCCGAAACAACCCTTACATAATAGACCGTCAGTCAGAAAGTCTAATCAACACGGCTCCATTCATATCACACAAGACACTCATTTGTCACCACCAGAAATAGGCACTGAATCATTAAATTGATCTGAACGAATTTAGAGGAATGTAGTGAAAATACTCGAGCCACATTAATACATTTAAATCCCACAATGCACAAGCAAAGGGCTGGATTGGTAATCTGGCATACTGGGCATTTTCCCGGTGGGCCGGCGCACTTTGTGGCCGATCCAGTGCGGATCCAGTATGGACTGGCCATCGGAAGAACCGAGTGAACCGGTGGGTCAGTCGCGAAATGGACCGCTAAAGCTAAAATGAGCCACCGCATTATGCAGAACGGACCACAAAACGGCGCCGCGATATGCAGAAAAGGACAGCGAACACTCCAATAACCCCGCTCAACAACTTTTGGGCCAGTTGCTATGTAAAGTCCTGGGCAGATTTTTCTTCCCAGTCCAGCCCTGACAAGCACAGAGTAAAAAATTATATTGTGCACATGCAGAATTGTCATTATTGAAAATGATTAAATAATGTATTCAGGAATACCTTGTACTCAGTCTGTTACGGTCATGTGTGAAACAGAAGCAAGTGCTACACAAGATGTCCTTTATATTTGCAGCTAATTTTATAATCCCAGAATCTTTAAAATACATATATTAATACTGCACTGTAAGTGTTGGGTCTGGGCGAGCCCCCTACTGACCCCCCACCCCCACACACTTTTAAAATGACTGCTACGCTCCTGCAAAATAAGATACTGCATTATTAACTTAAACGACAAAAAGAAATATTGTTTTGACAGTTCTAGCAAAAATATGTTTGAAATCTACTTAGATTAAATAAATAGTAAACCTGACACCAGCTTTGAAGCATGCAAGTCAAACTACAACTTGTGATGCATCAATTTTAAACTCGCACATTATACAAGAAAGTTATACAGCAATTATTCATTAAAAAAACAAGCTGAACTTAAACTAATTGAAATGTGCTTTATTCCATATGTGTTAAATTCATGAGGATAATTTCACTTGACCGGTATGACAGGCCAAACTGCTCATCCTAATACACACAATAATGAGCAGGTTGTTATATACTATACAGCTATAGATTGCTGTGCAATGATTACAGGTTTGATTCAATAAAACGTCTTTGTTGATTAACAACAGCTATATGTGTTTAAAGCCAGTTTAATACACTATGTGCAGTTTAGCCGGTGAGCTAACATGCTGCATCACTGATGCTCGCTTAAGACATCAGAACATTCACAGTGTAAACTCGCATAGAAAATAAACACGCCTCCCAAATCAACAACATGACAGAGAGAGAGACTTCTGTCCGTTTTTTCTACTTGTTATGCAGCTTTTACGTGTTTTTTTCTAATCGAAATTAGCTATTGAGGCCTGAAGCTAAATGTCTCATGCTAACTGCGTTGCCTCTTCTCTCACATCTCTAAACTTTAAAGACTAGCACTGATTTAGGTGTACAGTGAGCAAACCTGTAAATACGGGCATCTTTCTGTTTGCTTGTCTTTTTTAAAGCTCGGCAGTTCCGAAGGCCGAATGTGAGTTGTGATGCGGAAGATTTGTCTGCCTCCAAACTTCATTCAAACAGTGGCCCACAATGACGCTGCAACTGCATGCTGGAAGGATCGATGCGCTCGGCGAGCGAGTACGTAACCCTGGTGAGAAATTAGTATGACGAAGGCTTAAGTCATGAATATTAATTACTCCTTCCCAACTTTAGCACAACAAAAATGGGCTTTTCCCAAACATTGGGCGTTTTCAAACCATTGAGATTCCCAACTTTCATTGGATAGTTTAGAAAAGCCCATCCCGATTTGAAAACCACCACAGATGTGAAAACACCGGTCCACTTAGCCTGAAAATCCGCTCCACAGCGGTATTCGCACTAGTGTTGATTTAGTGCACTGAACTTTGGCATGTTTTAGACATGGGACAGTCTTGAACACTTATTAGGTGCCTCGTCCAGGCGCACTGAAGTGGCCAAACCGCAAGTGATGGTATTGGGACAGGGTCATCCATTACTGTTCTGCAGAGAACTATATAGGTGACAATTATTATTTTATTTTATTTATTTTATTCATATTATTTAGCTTTATTTGATTATTATTATTAGTAGTAGTAGTAGTAGTAGTATTAATTTATTGAGTTTAATTTATATTGCTTTTGATGTTTTGTGTAGACTGTCTCTATTTACTGTATCTTGTTTTAAAATGTATTTTATTACCTTGCTCTTCCTCGAGTTTTCTGTTTTCTTAAGTGTTTTTGTGTGTGTGATATATGCATGTATATGTAAGTCTTTTGTTCAATAAACAAAAAAGCTCTTGTTCATATGTATATTAATTACGTAACGTTGACGTTGCGCGTTGACCGGCCAATTGCGAAGGCTTTGCTAATACATGTTAAGATAAAGCCTTCAAAATAGTAGGATTGATTCATTCGTTTGGATTCAAAAGTCTGTCATTCGATGGAGACCAACATAATGATGTTTTATTTGGCTGTTATAATAAAAAGACAAAAAAATATATTTTTTTTAATTTGTAAGCAGATTTAATTTGCTGGGTAAAGCTTTTCATACACAAATGTACAATCCTGAGTACTATGACGCTTTTTGTATAAACCTACAATCACATCTGGACGCTCTTGTTTTTTCAACAACCGCATACTTTTTTTTAAATTATTATTATTATTTTTTGTTTTGTTTTTGTAAACAATAAAGACATATTTGATTCTGTTCTTTTTATAATGTTTTATCATTTTATAATCTGTTACTGTAATTTCCTTTGAATACACTATTGCATTCAGTAAATAATGTTTTTAAAAAAAGTAGCTTCTCTAGCTTTGGTAAAATTTTTGTAAACTCTCAAAATGTTGCTACCAGTGTCAGGAAATAGCATTTACATTACGGGGTACTATTTGCCTTCTAGATTTGTTTTTTAGCTAATTTACATCTAATGCATGTTTTATGTGTTTAAAGATCTTTATATGTTTCCCATCAGCGGGGCACACCCTTGTAAGGGATGCCTCCAACATTTTAATTTTAACCCTTTAACAGGGTTTTGAGGGTTACTTTTGAAATGTATTCTACTACAGATTACAGAATACATGCTGTAAAATGTAATTTGTAATGTATTCTGTTAGATTACTCGGGGTCAGTAACATATTATAAACACTTAGGATTACTTCTTCAGCACTGGTAGATTTTTTTCACTTGTTTTGACTATAAAATCTCTGCCAGTACAGTGAAACAAAATACACATGTTAAAAATACATTCTCTGAAAAACCTAAATATCTTATGCAGTGTTGTTTCTAAAACAAGATACATCTAATTGATCTTGTTTTAATGATTTTTAGATATTTTTACAGGAAAACAATACAAAATGATTACCAAGAACACGATTTTTGCCCTAATATCAAAGGTCTTACTAGAAAAAAACTAATTATGATCCAACGTGAAGTTTCTTGATTAAAAAAAATATGGTAACATGTGCATGTAAAATGGCTAGAAATACAGTTTTAGCTGAGTGTAAAGCTTTATTTCAAAATCAAAAAGGTTTATTTCAATTTCTTCTGCTCCAAACTTACTTCTCTGTCTGCTCGTATGAATGTAACACATCATAAGAAAGTGTTTCACCGCTGTTCAAATGCACTTTGGATCACATCATTTATATGTATAAATGTTTTCCATCTGAAAGGCTAAATTAGATTGACAAATGACAATAAAATGCAAAGTAATCTCTTCTGTAATCAAAATACTTTTTGAATGTAGCTGTATTCTAATTACCAATTATTTAAATTGTAAACAAAATATACTTATCTTTTGCATTTTAAATACGTAATCCCATTACATGTATTCCGTTACTCCCCAACCCTGCCTTTAACCCTGACCCAAACCCTTTACTTTGAATTCCTTCTATAGGCAAAGGTGTTTAACCATGAATATTAATTACAAAAATGAATACTTGCCGATATAAATTTACTTGATTGGCTAAAACCAGACGGATTTCAAATTAACGAATCCTACTGGTGAATGTTTGCCTTATGAATAATAATGCTGTTTTATGATTGGACGCGCCGGGAAAGTCAAAACGCAACGCCAACACGGTCTAATTAATATTCATGAGCTTAACGTCTACCATAGAACGATTTTGCACCCTGTAAACGCCACGGAGGTTGTGCACATGCGCAATCGGCTAGGTTTCGAAGTTGACTCTCCGGGGTGTTTCAACAGGAAGGCGGACATGTTGGCCAGGCAGTGGGAGAAAATCGGGCACCCAGGTCTTTTTTTTTTTTTTTTTTGGAAACAAGCATCGATTAAAGCATGATTTATGCATATCGCTACAGCCTCGTGGATTACATGCTCGTTGGGGGATTTAAAGCCGGCCTGCGGACCAGGAGAGATTAATCGCAGAAGGATTTACCAAAGCTCGTTTTAACCAGGATCCTGTTTTAACTAAAGTTTTTTTTTTCACTTACTTTGCAGCTGTCATACTCGTTTGGCCTGGCACTCGTTTATATGGACACGGGCCCGGAGAAACGAACTTAATGTGCCCTCATACTAACTTTGCCTCACTTATTTTATCACTTGTGCGCAAATGTGATCAACTTGTGTGTGTTTTTTTAAGTAGTCTGGTCCCCTAATTTCTCCTGAAGCTAAATTAGTTTAGCGCAGTATAATCTGTTGCTTTCTACTTTTTAGTTTGTTTGCCAAATTGTCATGGACTAATCCGGACGCCTCGTCTTGTTGTTTTGTTTATTTTCCCTGAAAATGTGGCTTTTTATCAGCTCTCGGTCTTTTATACGTGTCAGCGAGAGTGATAACAAGGCTGTAAGACACAAAGTGTTGCTTTGATCAAACTAGTATTTATTGCTTTGTGAGGGCAGAGGAAGTTATCGAGCTAACTCGCTAATCTTAGCCGGATAAACACATTTCTCTTGAATTAAACGCATCCGACCAGTTATCAACATGTCTGCTGGAGAAAGTTTGACAGCTCGTTTTGAGAAGATCGATGCTATGCTGAAGGATCCCAAATCAGAGGTCAACACAGACTGTCTGCTGGTAAGTTGTCTGAATTTAATTGAGCAGATGTGAATTGTTTAACGAGACATTTCCTTTGGTGAAGTACTTGCCAACATCAACACATCGTGATATAAAGATTCAATGCACGACATTGCAGTATACACAAAACAATCGCACTTTATCTCAATGCATGCCATCATATACTGACTGCTGTTTACAGTAGTGTTGTTGTATTTATTTGAACTTGTTGGACTCGGGTTTAGTTATGCACGAATGACTAACTACAGTCCCAAAGTTTTCCAAAGCAATTTACAATGCAGGTTTACCCCGTGCAACAACCAGGTTTGAACCTGCATCCTTTCAGTTGCCACCCATTGACTTTACCACTAGGCTGCACTTGCCATATCCCCTTCTTTGCAATGCACTTTTAATATGATCTATATGTGTATTCATTGTTTACTTGCTTTTCCCCAATGACGTGACTGTGTAAACGGTGCTTTGAAACATTATAACTCAATATCTAGTGGAATTTTATGTCGCTGTGATATGAACTTCCTAAGTGATTCGTTTGGTTTGAGCATATAAGTGCCCTCCATCTACTTCTTCATGGATTTGAGCATTTGACATTAGTATCCTTTAGGTTGGCAGTTGCATACATGAGCACACAGATAGGTTGGATTATTGAAAAGTTGTGGTCTTAAATGTCTCGTTGCATTAAAGGGGATGAAGTAGAATCCGACATGAATGCACATTCTCAAACTGAGCTTCACTGACGCCACTATTAATATGTAGTCTTCAATCTTACATACTTTGACAACCACTAAAACTACTGTTGTAGATTTCCCAGCCAGTGCCCAGTAATGTCTAATATCTGACAGTTCAAATGCATTCTAATTATTGGTCAACAGTATGGCTTTTTCAGTGGCCGAGGCATGTCTATGGATTTCACAGCCAGGGCACCATAATGCATGTCATTAAAATATACCTAAGCAATAGGGATGCACGGATAGAAAATGTGTGTGCTGATACAGATATCTGATTATTTTGAACAGCATCTGCCAATACCGATACTTTATTCTGCTTTTTTATTCTACCTTGTTTCAAATAGCTTATAATTCATTAAAATAACTGATCATTAGTAACACTGTATGTAAACAATTGAACCGATATCCGATTTGCTCAAATAATTGCTTTTAATGGCCAATACAGATTACTGGCTGATATATCTGCGCATCTCTACAGTACAATTGGTCCATGAGCATTCTACTACAACACTCTAGTTATTGGTTGACTGAAATGGAGTTTTACATTTCTTATTTACCACTTAAAAATGCATTGAAATATTTTAAAACTTTGAATTTATTGGTTACAGTTATTGGTTTATGTTGATAAACTCAAGAAGCCAAAGTTTGGCTGATTATCGGTCTGGCCAGTCTGGTCTGGTTGTGTATAGAATTTTGAAACATTGTAGTGATCTTTGTATGCCTGTTCTTTTGTTTGATTTGTTGTAGGCCTAAATCAACTATTGATGCACAGATACAAAATGTGTGGGCTGATACCAATTGTTTCTGATAGTTTGGTGGGTTTTTTGCCATCTTGTTTAAAATTACTGATAGTAAGTTACACAACTTTGCAAGAAATTTAAAAATTAACTTTATACTCCATGTCTCTACACCACTGTAAAATATGGTCTGTCCCTCATGTCCATATGCGCTCGTTCACCTGGGGAAATCCCACAGATTGACGTAAGGGGGAAAGCCCACAATTGCAGTGCAATTCCACTGCAGGCCGTGATGGAAAGTTAAGGAAACAAACACAGCAACATTTCTAGAGTATATTGAAATATAAGCAAAGCAAATGAGAATAAAATCGCAAAGTCTTCCTTGGGTGCCAATTACACAAGCATCTCTGGGAAATTACGTTGCTGTGGAGAAAGTTGCTTACTGACTGAGCTACATGTATACGGGAGTAAAGTGTACACCGCGTATACAGTGCACGTAAACCGGAATGCCACATTCTTGTAATAAACCGCTTTCTTGCGATAAGCCACCTTCTGGTGTCCATGTAAACAGTCATTATTAACTCACATTAACTGAATTCTGAATAGCCCCCTGTCAGGCTCACATTAAATTGGTACGATTCTTTTTTAAATGTTTTAAAGGATGAAACTTGAACTCAAACTTGTCATATTCCTTGTTGTGTCAAGCTTTAAGATGAGTTATCAAATTGGTGTTAATAGTATGTTAACAAAATTAAGTTTCACATTGTGAAATTCAAGCACTGCAAAGCTTGCGAACTGCAACTTTGCTGTCATTGTCACCCAATTCAAAGTAATTTTGCACAGGAGACATGTTCTTTAGCACACAACACAAGTTAATTGTCCGATGTCGATTGCTTAGAGAAGTGCTTTTAGCGGCCGATACGGATTATCAGCTGATACTCTATCTCTTCTGCACAAATGGAACTTTTTACTTAAAAATGCACTGAAATATTTAGCTTTTATGCCTATGCTGATCTCAAAAAGTTTAAATATTGGCTCATTATTTGTCCTGGGCTGCGTTTCCCAAAAGCATCACAATCTTAAATTTATCGTAGAGACCAATTTCGCCAGCTTTACGATGCATTTTGGAAATGCATCCCTGGCCAGTGTGTTGGTAATATATTCTATATCTAATATATATTATACAAAATTGTTATATAGAATTATGAAACATCGCCGTGTACTTTGTTGGCCAGTTCCTTTTCTTTAACTTATTGTAGGCCTATATTTACACAAAACCATTTAGCCCGAATTCATGTCTGTTGGCCATGTTGCACTAGAAATTTGACTTTATGGTTTGCTCCAAAAGGCATAGAAAATGCCACTTCAAGTACTCATGACTTAAACACACAATATGTATGACATATGCATGATATACACACAGAAGATACAAGATATAATACACAGTGTTCTGTACAATAATGCACAATATACATACAGTACAATATAATACACAATTGGGTTCTGTAATGGTGCAGGTGGCATATTGTAGTGAGTAGACTAAAATAGAATATATTGAGTCTAACAGCCATAAAGGAAGAATAAGTGAGTAAACAAGCGATAGAAAGAAGAAATATATGCAATGCAGTACACAGCAAATTATATCAGTTTGTCATCCAATGTAGCAATGAGTATTAAATCAGAACAGAGATCAGTTTTGAGATTTCGTAATCTAGTGCAACACTATGTTTTTTTTTTTTTTTGCATTTTTTTGCCAGTTTGTCCATATCTAACATTTGAATTTGACTGAAATGTTTGGTTGAATTAAATGCTTTTTCTTGTAGTTTCTTAAGGTACTTTTACTCAAAAAAATGCTTTGCCAGACATCGTTGGGTGCTTGAAAACTCTCTGGAGGAGACGAGGAACAGTAACTTATTTTTGCGTACTGCAGTTGTTCCTAACCCTGTAGCTTGGGACTGTTGGATTTATTGAAAGATCCTGTTTAAACTGCTGTGAATTATTTGGCTCAAGTGATTATGATCAAGTCAGTAACCTCCCAGTTACAAAGCCTTTGTATAGACGTAAGCCTTGTGTTTGCTCTCGCAAAAAGTAAGAGTAGAGGCACATTTGTTTTACACTTTGAAGCTTTCCCTCACATCTGGCCTGTTCTTACCTGTCTTTTCCATGTGTATAAGCTCACCTGTCCCTGCATCCACCTCTGATACTTCCTGTTACAGGGGTAGCTCGAGATATGACTTGTCTAATGAAGCTGTAGTGTGCAGAGACTCTAGGGCTCAGGGACGATCAAACCCACTGTGTGCTTGGAGAGTTTGTGACAATTTCTCGTTGTACACTGGGGATGACTCTATTCCCTGGACCAAGTAACCAGCATCAGTGTTTCCAGCCTCTTATATTTTCCTCAGACTTTACATTCCTGGGGAAATGTGTCAGGAAAGACGTTTTCACACAGAATAGTTCTTGCCGCACACTGACCTAATTACATTTTTGTGACCCAGGATTCCTTTTGAAAGTGTGCGTTAAAGTCTTGGTGAAATTAGGCATAGCCTGCTTCAGAGAGCTAGGACTTCTATTTGTCCAAAAGAAAGTTATGTATTTTAAGCAATAAATCTAAAAAATTAAGTTTTCAGGTTCAAGTAGGCATAATATTTTCTTCTAATTTTAATTGCAGATGAAACACCATCTTAGTTTTGGAATGCATTTCATTTAGAATACAGTACAGTTGTTTTCTACCTTCTGAATACAAACTGGACAGTGGCATGATTGTTGGTGCCAGACGGGCTGTTTTTGAGTATTTCTGTAATTGCTGATCTCCTGGGAATTTCACGTACAACAGTCTCTCGAATTTACTCAGAATGGTGCCAAAACAAAAAAACATCATATGAGCGGCAGTTCTCTGGACAGAAATGTCTTGTTGATGAGAGAGGTCAACAGAGAATGGCCAGACTGGTTCAAACTGACGATATCTACATTAACTCAGATAACTGTTCTGTACAATTGTGGTGAGAAGAATAGCATCTCAGAATCCTATTGGTGTTGTTTTGGTGGCACATGGGGAAACTACACAACATTAGGCAGGTGGTTTTAATACTGTAGCTGATCGGTCTGAGCACATATATATAATATTCATGCCCAACCAATTTGGCCGATATTAGATTAGCCTTTCACCGATTTATCAGTATCGGCGTGCAGACAGGGTGGAGTTAAGTGCTGTCTTCTCGGTAAGTTGCTAAATTGTTTGTGAATTACATACTGAAAAGTTAATAAACAATGACCCATCAATTTTCCTTTTCAATATAACTAATATAATGTTAATTCTGTCCCTCATAAACATGTAGCTCATGTTTATCACATCTGATTGCTATGGTAGCCGGCTATAGTTTGTCAGTGCACTCAGTAATGTAGCAGATTGAAAGGTAAACATCAGAGCATCTTTTTCAGCTCAGCAGACAACGGTGCAGTGGTGGATTGTGTCTGTTGAGTGTTGATTTCACACTATGTTGTTACCTAGTTGGTACGACGCAATGCTGGAAAGTAAAGGTGCGTACACACTGCCAGCGACTTTATCGCTACAGGTTGCCAGTGGCTGGCGGTGAAGTCGCTAGTGGGTGTTCCCACTACTGGTTGCCTAGTAACGTTTATAAATGACATTCACGGATGCCATTCCATTGCTGTTGACAGCGAATCTCTTTTCTTGCCAATAAAAACAAACATTTTGGAGGGAAAAGACTAAATATAAATGGAATCAGTAGATAAAATGCTTTATATCAAAGATGAATGAGAAACAAGGCATGCTGTTTGCCATAGTGGCTGTTTATCTGCGGCGAAAATGCAAATGCCGGTCTGTCTGAGTCCATAAAATCTCCGCGATCTCAGATACACCTTTCCACGCAGTATTTTTCTTAAAAATGTCCTTGTATGTGGGAAGAGACATATCATAGAGCACTGGAACATTTCTAACAGCAAGAATTAGCCTTTCATCCATCTTTCCGTTACTGCAGGAGCTGAGAGAGAGAGAAGGATCACGTGAGCTCTCCCGTCTTCTCTCCTATTTGGTCTTCCGTTAGTCGCTCTAAAGTTGAACTTTTCTCAACTTTGTCGCGTCGCTGGACACGCCCACATCTAGCGCCAACGGTCGCGACAGCTCGTGTCGCCGGAAGTCGCTGTGCTCGCATTGAAAATGAATGGTATTGAGTAGCTGCCGCGACGCTGTCGCTGGCAGTGTGTACGCACCTTTAATAAAGTCCATCTTTTACTGTCCGTGACAATGAGCTTATAGCTAACTAGCTAACCACATAGATACTTTCATAGCTTGTCAGCTGATTGGAAGCTAATGTGTAAACAAGTATTCACCAAACTGTTTTGTTCAGGATTCACAGTTTGGTACCCCCTTCAACCAAACAATTGAAGTCATTGCATTTATAAAAAGTCTGGTTTTCCACCGTTGAAAGTTTCCCCTGAACTTGTATAGCAGAATACGGAGTAACACCACTGCCGCTGTTCATCTCTTGACTCGGCAGGTGTAAATGCTTCTTGTTTTACATCCGCTTTACGTGCCCCTAATTGACTGGCAGTGTTAATATAGTCAGCATTTGACTGATACTCAACAGTACTACTGATGTTTATTTTGCTATTTTACTTGAATTTATTCTTTATTTCAATGGTCAGCAACTGACTGTTACTGAACATACATTACTGATGTTTTTTAAGCTATTTATTCTATTTTCATTTATTCTTTATTTTCTCAGTGTTCATTTCTAGAATTTGTTGACAATATATAATAATAATGTAAAATATTATTTGATAAAAATATTTAAGCAGTCTTCTGATTACCTTTGCATAGTCGTATAGGTGCAAATAGGGATGGGCGATATATCGCAAACGATAAGATATCGTTGAAAATTCTCCTCACGATAAAAATTTGTCTCCTCACGATAATAACGATAAGTCTAGTTGATGACGTAGTTTTGTGCGCGCGCGCGCGATTCACTGTTTACGTGCGGACATTCTCTGTGCGGAGTGAAAACAAGCATGGCAGAAGGCGGACATGAGGCTGAGGAGGAGCTTGTTGTTAAGCGAGGCGCTACCTCCACAATTTGGAACTGGTTTGGTTACAGAAAATCAGATGAGGAGCAAACTACCGTAATATGCAAAGTTTGCAGAAAAACGGTGGTTACAAAGAGTGGAAACACGTCCAATTTGTTCCACCATCTCAAACACAAACACAAACCAGAGAATGACGAATGTCTGAAGATACGCGAGGCAACGGAGGCGAAAACTACAAGTGGACCTAGGGGTAAGAAATTATAGAAATTATATTTACATTCTAAGAGTGTGTTTCACTCTGAACTTCTTTACTTTATCAGGATTTATTTGCAGTTGTACTCTGTTGTAATTTTGAAACACAACTGAAGACATGGTTGGTGATTGTTACTTTTGCTGTTTGCGTTGCACTATTTTTCCACCATGAGAGTATAAATAAATAAAGAATCTGTTTACATTTTAAACTTGTAATTGATTTGAATTATTATTATTGTGTAATTGTTGTTTTGTGATGTTTTTCAGCACAGTCACTGGAACACAACTTAAACATAACATAATCTGATATTTTACAGAAGAAAATAATTTATCGTCATTTGTATCGTTATCGCAGTAAATCCCTGAAATTATCGTGATAAATTTTGTAGGCCATATCGCCCATCCCTAGGTGCAAAATCAGTGCACAATCCACATAGAAATTGACTGTTTTCATTCCAGCTCAAAAATTTACTTTATCGATCACCATATCGGTAATCTGTGAATTTTCCCTCTCTAAAATTGGTATCACTCTCAGACATCACGTATCGGTCGGTCTCTAATATATACTCAGCAAAAAAAGAAAAATTTCCTCTTTCAACTGCTTGAAAACTTAACATGTGTAAATATTTGTATGAGCATAAAAAGATTCAACAACTAAGACATAAACTGAACAAGTTTCACAGACATGTGACTAACAGAAATGGAATAATGTGTCCCTGAACAAAAGGGGGGTAAAAACAAAAGTAACAGTCAGTATCTAGTGTGGCCACCAGCTGCATTAAGTACTGCAGTGCATCCCATCCTCATGGACTGCACTAGATTTGCCAGTTCTTGCTGTAAGATGTTCGCACAGTGTTGAGATTGCCTGCAATGACAACAAGCTCAGTCCGATGATGCTGTGACACTCTGCCCCAGACCATGATGGACCCTCAACCTCCAAATCAATCCCGCTCCAGAGTACAGCCCTCGGTGTAACATTAATTCCTTCGATGATATGGCGTTATTTCCCTGTCAAATGTCGAGAGCGCATTATTGTAGCGCGAAAGTACATTAATGTTATGCGCGAGCGCGAATCCCTCTGCTCGCGCGCGGAATATAATGCGCCGAGCGCGAATCCCTCTGCTCGCGCGCTGGAACTGGCGCGCGCTCTCAGATACACGCTGCTCTTGAAAGAATTTTCTCTGCGCTCGCTCAGAGAATATGCCTGCACTTAAAACGTGTTCATTGCAATCGCGAATCTCTCCTCTTCGCTTAAAGTAAGCGTGTTTGTGCTTAGACTGTGTCCCGTGCGTTCGCGCATGCCCAAGTACTCTTCTCTTCGATTTCTTTCTCTTTGCTCTTGGCATAAACGCTGTCAAAACGGCAACAACCAATCAGAAAAGGCTTCAACGACTGACCAATGAAAACGCGACATCGTACATGGAATCTTATTGGTTGATATTGAACCGCACATGTTCATGTGTTCAATCAAGACGATTCAATTCAATCAAGACGAGCCGAGATGGATCCGCAGAATCGACGATCTCAGGTAAACAGTTTTATTTGTTTTGATGTTAAATATGTCAAATGTATCTTAGAAATGTCTGGGAAGAGGGCGACTGGATTATTTTACATATAAATGACCTAGACTGTCAACCACATTCATACTACAGGCGCTATGCCCATTGTAGTGAGATTTTTGAGCCAAATAGATTTGAAAGCCGATTCCAAAAGGCAAAAATAATATTTTACGTCTGATAATTAACACATTGTCTCGTGCAATCACACCAGTGATTAAACATTAAGTACGTAAGCGAGATCAACTGCTAAATTAAAATCTGAAAAAAGACTTGGGGGAAGATAAGGTGGCAACATGCCCCCGTAAAATTATGCTAGTCCTATATCTATTATGGCTGTCACGAATGAAGTGATGTGAAATGAAAAGTGTCATCTGCAATAGATTTTCTTTATCGCGGATTGCAGCGTTGAGTGTTATAACGTTAATCAATCACCCACTTTCTGTTGAGCTTAATTAATGCAGTTTGGCCAATCAGAGGCATTTTGATTAAAGGACAAGTTCAGTATTTTACACTTAAAGCCCTGTTTTAAGATCGTTTCTGATGAAATAGAATGGTTAAGATTAAAATTTGGACCAAGGCGTCATAAAACCAACGCACATGGCACCCTTTAGCGTCAATATGAGACGCAGATATATATGGGCCAGAAGGCACCTCCTAGTGGTCTAACCCTAACCAATCTTTCAATCTTAACCGTTCCATTTCATCAGAAACGATCTTAAAACAGGGCTTTAAGTGTAAAATACCGAACTTGTCCTTTAATCAAAATGCCTCTGATTGGCCAAACTGCATTAATTAAGCTCAACAGAAAGTGGGTGATTGATTAACGTTATAACACTCAACGCTGCAATCCGCGATAAAGAAAATCTATTGCAGATGACACTTTTCATTTCACATCACTTCATTCGTGACAGCCATAATAGATATAGGACTAGCATAATTTTACGGGGCATGTTGCCACCTTATCTTTCCCCCAAGTCTTTTTTCAGATTTTAATTTAGCAGTTGATCTCGCTACGTACTTAATGTTTAATCACTGGTGAGATTGCACGAGACAATGTGTTAATTATCAGACGTAAAATATTATTTTTGCCTTTTGAATCGGCTTTCAAATCTATTTGGCTCAAAAATCTCACTACAATGGGCATAGCGCTGTAGTATGAATGTGGTTGACAGTCTAGGTCATTTATATGTAAAATAATCCAATCGCCCTCTTCCCAGACATTTCTAAGATACATTTGACATATTTAACATCAAAACAAATAAAACTGTTTACCTGAGATCGTCGATTCTGCGGATCCATCTCGCTCGTCTTGATTGAATTGAATCGTCTTGATTGAACACATGAACATGTGCGGTTCAATATCAACCAATAAGATTCCATGTACGATGTCGCTTTTCATTGGTCAGTCGTTGAAGCCTTTTCTGATTGGTTGTTGCCGCTTTGACAGCGTTTATGCCAAGAGCAAAGAGAAAGAAATCAAGAGAAGAGTACTTGGGCATGCGCGAACGCACGGGACACAGTCTAGCACAAACACGCTTACTTTAAGCTTAAGAGGAGAGATTCGCGATTGCAATGAACACGTTTTAAGTGCAGGCATATTCTCTGAGCGAGCGAGAGAAAATTCTTTCAAGAGCAGCGTGTATCTGAGAGCGCTGCCAGTTCCGTGCACGAGCAGAGGGATTCGCGGCCGACGATTATATCAGGCGAGCAGAGGGATTCGCGCCACAAGATAACATTAATGTACTTTCGCGCTACAATAATGCGCTCTCGACATTTGACAGGGAAATAACGCCATACGATGAGTCCAACCGTCACCCCTGGTTAGACAAAACCACGAATCGTCAGTGAAGAGCACTTTTTGCCAGTCCTGTCTGATCCAGCGAAGGTGGGTTTGTGCCCATAGGCGACGTTGTTGCCGGTGATGTCTGATAAGGACCTGTCTTACAACAGGGCTGCAATGATGGAGGGATTGTGCGTTCCTGGTGTAACTCTGGCAGTTGTTGTTGCTATCCTGTACCTGTCCCGCAGGTGTGATATTCGAATGTACTGATCCTTTGCAGGTGTTGTTTTACGTGGTCTGCCACTGCGAGGTCGATCAGCTGTCCTTCCTGTCTCCCTGTGTTGCTCTCTTAGGCGTCTCACAGTACGGACTTTGCAATTTATTGCCCTGGTCACATCTGCAGTCCTCGTGCCTCCATGCAGCATGCATAAGGCACATTCACACAGATGAGCAGAGAACCTGGACATATTTATTTTGGTGTTTTTCAGAAGTTTTTATAACTGTGACCTTAATTGCTTACCTTCTGTAAGCTGTTAGTGTCTTAATGACTTTTCCACAGGTGCATGTTGATTAATTGTTTATGGTTTATTAAGCATGTAAAACACTTTACAATAGTACAAAAGTTATTTGGATTTTTACAAAATGTTCTTTAAAATACAGTGTCCTGAAAAAGGGCCGTTTCTTTTTTGCTGATATATATATATATATATATATATATATATATATATATATATATATATACATATATATATATATATATATAATACATATATATATATATATATATAATACATATAATTAATATTAGAGGTTGACCGATATATCGGTTTTACCGATTAACCAAGGCTTATAAATTTGTGCCTCTCCTCTCTCCAGCACACTCCCATTGTAAACCTGGCTGAAGGATGGCCCTAAGAGGGGAGGCAATGATTAAGAGAGGGGGAGGGGTGGATTGTTCCTCTACATAATTAGTGTGCAAAAACAGGGGAATCTGGCATCCACGGGTGGTTATGGCATCCACTAGGGCTATTTGAAGGCAGAGAGTGCCGAGAGGGGATGGTGTAAGTTTAGTGGGCAGTGTTAGGCGGACGCCACATGCTCCTCTCTTGGATTTGAGGCACGTGGTGCAGCGGCTTCACTTGAGCGGCACTGCTTCCTTGAAGCGTGAATAGTGGCCCGGCATCCTGGCTCGTCGGCCATGATGCATGCTCCAATCACTGCCGTCGCATCTAATTATTTATACATATACTGTATATATATTAATATTTTTATATACATATATAGTATATTCATCCTTAAATATGCTACTTAAATAAGTGGCCAATAATTTGTATTCATAAGTCAACGTTAGTGCATTGTGCACTGTCTTTATGGAGCCTTTAATTTCTCCTTTCATTCCTGCATAACCACTTTATGCATACAGCATATTGTAATGTTCCATGCCTTCCAGCAGCTCTCTCTCGATACCACAAAATTAGCGTCATTCTGCACAGACTGTGTTGTCTGCCAAGCGTGCTAACTAGTGTGAGAACAGGGCCCTAACCTAACTCAAGCTCTTGCACATGCAGGGTGGGGGTGAATAGTAATGATCTGTAGGGACGGGCTCCCAGGCCACTGAACACAAGAGTGTTGTTTTTGCCCTTCAGAAGTCGTCGCTGATCAATGAATGGAGGCCTTTGCTCACCCCTCCCTCTAGCACTCCACCCACCGCTTAATAAAATTCCACGCTAATCAAATAACCTCTTGTCTCTCAGACCCACAGGGCGGGTTCAAGCATCTGTGTGTGTGTTCCAGTGCCATGCTTTATGGTCCTTCTTAAGTTTTGAGGTACATGAAAACAGAAGAAAATGAAACCTATTTTAAAGAAAGTATTTGTTTTAATAAACACATCCCAACCCCACCCTACAATTTTCATTTCAATTAATTTTTAGTTGTTGTTTTTTGTTTTTAAGTTTGTCACCATTTTTATCTTTTGGAAAAAATAAATCCTTAAATGTAGTCAATATTTCATCATGTCATATTCATTAATTTAATACATTGTATTCTGACTGAAATTGCACATCATTTTAATTGACAAAAATAACTTATTTCAGTTGATAATATAGTAACAGACCAAACAATAACCAAATATTCAAACATTTAAAAAAAATTATAAAAAGTTAATTATTTAAAACTTTCATATCAGAATCAGGATTGACTTTATTGCCAAGTAAGTTTTAACATACAAGGAATTTGCCTTGGTGTTTGATGCATACAATAAACATAGTAAGATAAATAATAAACTATTTTTAAGATATACAGTGCATCCGGAAAGTATTCACAGCGCTTCACTTTTTCCATATTTTTTATGTTACAGCCTTATTCCAAAAATGATTTAATTAATTATTTTCCTCAAAATTCTACAGACAATACCCCATAATGACAACGTAAAAGAAGTTGTTTGAAATTTTAAAATTTTTAAAATTAAAATTTTTTAAAATCACATGTACATAAGTATTCACAGCCTTTGCTCAGTACTTTGTTGAAGCACCTTTGGCACCGATTACAGCCTCAAGTCTTTTTGAGTATGATGCTACAAGCTTGGCACACCTGTTTTTTGGGCAGTTTCTCCCATTCTTCTTTGCAGGACCTCTCAAGCTCCATCAGGTTGGATGGGGAGCGTCGGTGCACAGCCATTTTCAGATCTCTCCAGAGATGTTCAATGGGGTTCAAGTCTGGGCTCTGGCTGGGCCACTTAAGGACATTCACAGAGTTGTCCCGTAGCAACTCCTTTGATATCTTGGCTGTGTGCTTAGGGTGGTTGTCCTGTTGGAAGGTGAAACTTTGCCTCAGTCTGAGGTCCAGAGCGCTCTGGAGCAGGCTTTCATAAAGGATGTCTCTGCACTTTGCTGCATTCATCTTTCCCTCGATCCTGACTAGTCTCCCAGTTCCTGCCACTGAAAAACATCCCCATAGAATGATGCTGCCACCACCATGCTTCACTGTAGAGATGGTATTGGCCAGGTGATGAGCGGTGCCTGGTTTCCTCCCAGACATGATGCTTGCCATTCAGGTCAGAGTTCAATCTTTGTTTCATCAGACTAGAGAACTTTGTTTGGTCTGAGAGTCCTTCAGGTGCCTTTTGGCCAACTCCAGGCAGGCTTTCATGTGCCTTTTACTGAGGAGTGGCTTCCGTCTAGCCACTCTACCATACAGGCCTGATTGGTGGAGTGCTGCAGAGATGGTTGTTCTTCTGGAAGGTTCTCCTCTCTCCACAGAGAAATGCTGGAGCTCTGTCAGTGTGACTAAGGCCCTTCTCCCCCGATCGCTCAGTTTGGCCAGGCAGCCAGCTCTAGGAAGAGTCCTGGTGGTTCCAAACTTCTTCCATTTACAGATGATGGAGGTACAATCCGATACAATCCTGTCTCGGAGGTCTACAGACAATTGCTTGGACTTCATGGCTTGGTTTGTGCTCTGACATGCATTGTTAACTGTGGGACCTTATATAGACAGGTGTGTGCCTTTCCAAATCATGTCCAATCAACTGAATTTACTACAAGTGGACTCCAATCAAGTTGTAGAAACATCTCAAGGATGATCGGTGGAAACAGGATGCACCTGAGCTCAATTTTGAGTGTCATGGCAAACGCTGTGAATACTTATGTACATGTGATTTATTATTATTTTTTTCTCATTTTTTATTTTTAATACATTTGCAAAGATTTCAAACAAACTTCTTTCATGTTGTCATTATGGGGTATTGTTTGTAGAATTTTGAGAAAAATAATGAATTTAATCCATTTTTGGAATAAGGCTGTAACATAACAAAATGTGGAAAAAGTGAAGTGCTGTGAATACATTCCGGATGCACTGTATATCAAACATATTAAAGATTTATATGTTTAATATATAAGATTAAATGGCTTATATCCTAAAACAATAATTTTCAAAAGATCGGGGGTTTTCAAACGTTTGTGAGCAGCAGCAAGCCCCCTTCCCCTGGACATATGAGTTACGGCATGAAGCGTACATATATTCAGTTGTCGTTCACTCTGCTGTGCATACTGGCACCAAAATATCAAAAAGTTTGATGAGTCGCGTTGTTTTCTCCATACATGCTTGTGTTGACGTAAGATGAATGCAAATGGACCGGGGTTCGATAGAATCAAGTGAGTGTGTCAGATCTCTTTTTGGCCCCCTTTTTGCATTCACACTCTGGGGGCATTCACACTGGGCACGTTTGCTGCAGTCCGATTCCGAGTGTGATTATTCCCGGTGCCCCCCACAGCGTGTTACACACACACTTGATTCTATCGAACTCCGGTCCATCTGCATTCATGTATTCTACGACATCACAAACACGCACTGAGAACACAACGCGACTCATCATACTTTTTGTTATTTTGGTGCCGTTATGCACAGCAGAGTGAACGACAACTGCATATATGTGCGCTTCTTCATGGAGTAACACATCAGATGTACAGAGGAAGGTGGCTTGCTGCTGCTCGCAAACAGCGTTTTTTGAGGAGACAGCTGATTTCAAGGAATTCATTTGTATCTTTGTTTACACTACAGGCTTACTCACTCCCGTGTCCAAGGTATACCCTATATTTCTAACCTTTTTATATACCTTTATTTATAAGGTGTATAGATAGATATACAGACAGTATTTACAGTGTTGATTGTACTTGTATGTCATTGTGGTGTCATTACTTTTTTGGGACTTTCAGGAATGTGTGGATCCTTGTGTTTTGTTGAAACTAATGATGTCATCATCGGCTAAAACGCATGCGCAGGTTACTTTACTTCCTGAACGAGTGCACACCCACGTCCGAGTTGCTTTCGCCTTCACGTGAATCACGCTACAGTTCCATTGCAACCGAACTCAGACCACCTCCTACAGCTAGTCTCAGGTTCCGTACCGCAGTGTGCACCCTGGTCCGCATGACAGCTTTCACATTACCAAGTTTTCTTGCGAACCATGCTCTGTTTCGAACTAAACTGCCAGTGCGAAAGCACCCATAATTTCCTGAGTATGGGAACCTGTCAGGAGGACCAAACATGTTTTGCATTAAGCGAATGGGAAAATCAAGTGAGCCCAGAGCCCTTTTTGTTCACAATGCACGTTATTTGTAAACCGAAACAAAGGCTGCAAGCAAACCGTACTCAGACCACCTCCCAAGATGGTCTCGGATAGGTTACCTTTTAAGGGTTAGCTAAAATTGACCAAGTGGCTAGTATTAAGTTATCTGGTCACACTTTATATTAGGTGGCCTTAACTACTATGTACTAACATTAAAACATACAAGATTATGTGTTGACTGTGTAACTACATGTTGTTCTGCAAATTTCCCACATTTGTTGGGTTAGGAAAAAGGGTTAGAGTTAGGTTTTGGGGTAAGGGTTGGTTTAGGGGTAAATTGTGTCTAGTTATCTTTGCTAGTATTTGGCTATTTAGGTTACCAAGTTACACTTACATAGCTACTAGCTTGGCCATGTTAGCTACCACTTTCTTCTGAAATGATGTTAATGTAATATCTCCCATGTGTAAAACTCTTTAAGACTATTGTAATAGTTTAGTTTTAGGGGAACTTAATTTGACATCTATTTATCTGAGAGATCAGTTTAATAAAACAGAAGTGACCAGATTTCAGTCTACCATGGATCAGCAACCACTGAACCTTCTTAATTTTGTTATTAATATATGATATATTATTTTCTTTAATAACCATGTTATTTTGTCCACCTCCTTTAGTGTGTCCTCTACTATTATTTCGACAGCCTTGTGTATTATAAATATGATAAATATTGCCTAAATTAACATTCTGTTCTTGATAATAAATTAGAAAAGCTGTTTATGTTTGCATTTCAAAGCTGTGGGTTATCTTGAAATGTTCAATATGCTGTTTTTATGACGTTTATGCATTCTACCACAACCCTTCTGGCAAAATTGAATAATGAGAAGAAATGGAAGAAAAGGAAAAGAAGCTAATTAAATGTACAATATATTGAACCTCAATTGTTTGAGACAGCAAAAAGTTTTAAAAAATAGAAAGAAATCCTTAGCATTGCATGATCCAAGGCTAATATATTTTTAACTTGTATGTCTATAATCCATGGGGTAAATATCTTTTGTAATGATAACTGCATACAGCATATTAAGTGTGTACTGAACTTTGAGTATTTTGCCTGTTGGTTCTTCTGCTATATTTACTGTACACCGAGATGCTCAAGGTTGCTGTAGCTTCCTCAACTTTCCAATTGCAGAGCGCTTGTAAGCAGCTTCTAATAGCCAATCCTGACATAGGAGGCGGGACTTGTCACAATACAGTTGTAAAAGCAAACGAGCAGTCTAAAGTTATGAGGGTATACGAACTAAGAGAGAGAACGAGTGAGATCTTGCATATGCAAAAAAAAAAATATTAATCTTTGCAACAAGATGCATTGCTTTACAAAACTGAGTCCAAGCTAGGGATGCACGATCCGATACCTGGATCGGTATCGGCTCCGATACTGAAGCTTTTATATGGATCGGTTATCGGTCCATTATGCCTGATCAAAATCCGATACTGTGTGTTAGTCATGTTCGTTACTGTCAAGCTCTTTTATGTTTTTGACATAAAAAACATAAAAAAACCATAAAAGTAGTTCATATGACTCGTGCATTTCATTCAAAGCCACTAGAACACGTGCAATAGCTCTGTTAATCACAAAAGGCTGTTTTAATAAGTAATAGTATGCGCAGCGCATTAGTGAATGGTGCTGCTCTGTTGACACAAATTCACGCACAGGCTGATGACTAGGGATGCACCGAAATTAAAATTGTGGGCCGAAACCGAATTAGTTTTTTTTGTTGTTTTTTTTTACCTATTTAAGAAAAAAATATAAATAATTTTTGTGTATAATTGTATTAATTTGATACTTTTTCATTAATTTCATGAATTTAATGAATCTGAATTGAAAAACTACAAACCAATAAAATAAATCACACTTTTATTGAAAGTAGCACACCAATATTGGACAAAAAATATATTAAAACATTATTAAATATTATTCTTCATTCAGTTCTGTAAAAATCAAATTTTACAGATTTTATTAACAATTATCCAAATAATGTAAAGTTTTAGAAAACTATTATATGCAAAACAACAGTCAAGTAATGAACTTTCAAAAAGTTTAAATAAGCAACAGTAATTATAATTAAAACAAAAGGCAGGACACAGAATGGCAGAGGGCCTCTATTCCACTGATCTATATATATATATATATATATATATATATAGATCAGTGCTCTATTCTGTTTATGTAATGTACACTTTAAGTGAAAATTATTGTGCAAAACAACAGTGCAAAACAGCAGTAATTGAACTAAATCCAACCTCAACTGTAAACGACAGATGTATCCTCGAGTGAAGAACAAGTGTAATGTAATTGCTATACACATCATATTGGACCGCTTTCTATTTAAGTACAGGTGAAACTCGAAAAATTAGAATATCGTGCAAAAGTTCATTAATTTCAGTAATTCAACTTAAAAGGTGAAACTAATATATTATATAGACTCATTACAAGCAAAGTAAGATATTTCAAGCCTTTATTTGATATAATTTTGATGATTATGGCTTACAGCTTATGAAAACCCCAAATTCAGAATCTCAGAAAATTAGAATATTACATGAAATCAATAAAAAAAGGATTTTAAATACAGAAATGTTGGCCCTCTGAAAAGTATAATCATGCATATGTACTCAGTACTTGGTTTGGGCCCCTTTTGCATTAATTACTGCCTCAATGCGGCGTGGCATGGATGCTATCGGCCTGTGGCACTGCTGAGGTGTTATGGAAGACCAAGATGCTTCAATAGCGGCCTTCAGCTCTTCTGCATTGTTTGGCCTCATGTCTCTCATCTTTCTCTTGGCAATGCCCCATAGATTCTCTATGGGGTTCAGGTCAGGCGAGTTTGCTGGCCAATCAAGCACAGTAATACCATGGTCATTGAACCAGGTTTTGGTACTTTTGGCAGTGTGGGCAGGTGCCAAGTCCTGCTGGAAAATGAAGTCAGCATCTCCATAAAGCTTGTCTGCTGAAGGAAGCATTAAGTGCTCTAAAATGTCCCGGTAGATGGCTGCATTGACTCTGGACTTAATAAAGCACAGTGGACCAACACCAGCCGATGACATGGCTCCCCAAACCAACACAGACTGTGGAAACTTCACACTGGACTTCAAGCATCTTGGATTGTGTGCCTCTCCATTCTTCCTCCAGACTCTGGGACCTTGGTTTCCAAATGAGATGTAAAATTTGCTCTCATCAGAAAAGAGGACTTTGGACCACTGAGCAACAGACCAATTCTTTTTTCTTTAGCCCAGGTAAGACGTTTGACATTTGAAGCCCATGTCCAGGACCCGTCTGTGTGTGGTGGCTCTTGATGCAGTAACTCCAGCCTCAGACCACTCCTTGTGAAGCTCCCCACACATTTGAATGGCCTTTTCCTGACAATCCTCTCCAGGCTACGGTCATCCCTGCTGCTTGTGCACCTTTTTCTTCCACACTTTTCCCTTCCACTTAACTTTCTATTAATGTGCTTTGATACAGCACTTTGAGAACATCCAACTTCTTTTGCAATTACCTTTTGAGGCTTTCCCTCCTTGTGGAGGGTGTCAATGATGGTTTTCTGCACAACTGTCAGGTCAGCAGTCTTCCCCATGATTGTGAATTCAACTGAACCAGACTGAGAGACCATTTAAAGGCTCAGGAACCCTTTGCAGGTGTTTAGCTGATTAGAGTGTGACACTTTGAGCCTACAATACTGAACCTTTTCACAATATTCTAATTTTCTGAGATTCTGAATTTGGGATTTTCATAAGCTGTAAGCCATAATCATCAAAATTATATCAAATAAAGGCTTGAAATATCTTATTTTGCTTGTAATGAGTCTATATAATATATTAGTTTCACCTTTTAAGTTGAATTACTGAAATTAATGAACTTTTGCACGATATTCTAATTTTTCGAGTTTCACCTGTACAAGTGACAGGTTTCTCTTCAAGAACAAAAGTTGCTAAACTTTCTGATAGTCTCTCCTGTCAGAAAGCTCATCAAGAACATGAGATGCTGCACTGAACAATTTCTCACTCTCTGTGCTGGTGCTTGAGCAGATAAATACCTGTGCGCAATCCATGCAAGCAAAGGAAAGCGGTCTTTGTTTATGCGACCGTAGTCAAGGGGATTGTCGCTTCTGGCAACGGGTAGTTCAGCTAGATATGTCTGAGTTGTGGTGTAGTTGTGGCGCTTTCCTGTAGAATCTCTTGCTGTATTCTGTATATATATATCTTGAAAGTTCTGTTGAACAAACACTGCAGATCGCAAATTTGATGTCCTTATCAGAAACTTTGAAGAATTTCCACACTGCTGACATGATCGGCCTTTGTTTGGTAGCGGCGTGATAAGGGCTAGATCGATCCAGAGTGAAATCAGAGCACTGAGGGGCGGGGCGAGGAGGTATAAATTTTCGGCTCATATTTTCGGCCTTTTTTGTCTTTCGGCCGAAAACCTAAAGTGCCATTTTCGGCCGAAAATTTTCGTCGGCCGAAATTTCGGTGCATCCCTACTGATGACGCATTCGCGGCTATTACTTCACAGCGGTGTGCAATATTTAAGCGCTACTCAAGAACAACATCTCAGATGTAGATGCTCAAAAGTTCGGTTCACTTTTAATATGCATATAGAATGGCACCGGAGGACCATTTTACCAGAATTTGAATAAGAAGCGAATTAAACTACTGTGAACTTGCCTAAAAACAAACACATACAGGACTTCCTGGAGAGTTCAGAATGTCAAAATAAAAGTGTGAGGGTTTAAAAAGTTTAAAACTACAATGAAAAGTCAATAATATTAATAACAATTTATTATTATTATTGTCACCATTAGTATTTGTTTACAATTTATAATAATTTTTAAGTTGAATGGGTTCCAAAAAATAACTTGTATGCTTTTTTTAAATGTTACAATTTATATATTTTTCATACCATCTTTATTTTTTTTCTTTGAATTATATTTAGACATGCCATCTTTTAAGACAATTCACTCTTATGATGTAATACTAGATGCTTTTTATTTAAGCTGAACACAATTGAATTATTATTAATGACATTTTTATGTGCTATTCAACACTGGAAGCATATAGGGAAGGCTTTATTCCGCTCAAAAATGCACTATGAAATAGAGACATGGAGAAAGTTGATATTTGATAGCAGTAGAACACATAATTATTATTTAATTAACAATGGAGTTATTTATTACATTTTCATGTTATTATTATTGGGGGAAAATCTGAATGAAGCCAATATACAGTACTGTGCAAAAGATGCTTCACAAAAGCATGTCTTAAGATGGTTATTTATATTTTCAGCTTTAGTGTGTCAATAGGAAATATACATTTTATATTCCAAACATTACTTTTGCAAATAGATAAGATTTGAATAGAAGAACAGGGAGCCCTGCATCAGATGTCATGGTCCCCACAAACCCCCACTGAACATTGAGACAGTCTTTGATTACATAAAGAGACAGAAGCAATTGAGATATATAGAACTGTGGCAAATTCTTCACGAAGCTTGAAACATCCTATCTGCAACATCCAAGAAAAACTGTGTCCATGTGTACCTAGGAAAATAGGTGCTGTTTCAGCCAAGGGTGGTCACACTGAATATTGATTTAGGTTTTTTGTGTTTACTGAACTTTGAATGACATTAAATAATAAATGAAAACTATTTATGTCATTATTTTTGAAGACATCTTCACTATGCAACATTTTTCACAAGTGCCTAAAACTTTTGCACAGTACAGTGTATATTCATTTATTTACTTTTTCTGATATAAATCAGTTGTATAGGCCCAGCGTGACTCTTCCTTTATACCTTTGAATGGCAGACTTGTTTTCTCACCCTGAGGTTGTGTGTTCTCTGAATAAAGACTTCCGGCCCTTCTTATGGTTAATGTCACGTTTTTAGTAGAGAAACGCCCTTCTGTGGTTTTGATGATGCTTGCTCAAGTAGTGTCACTCATGCACACTACTGTGTAGGAGTCTTAGAATTAAAATTAGCCTACATCACACTATTTGTAAAAAAGGATACATTTTAAAATCCAAGTAATCTTAAGTAATGCACATTATTAGATATTTAAAGGCAACATAAAATCAAAATGTACCCTTTTTTCTTAATGCGTTTGGTGTTATTGTGCACAATTCATATGTTGATTCCCAATCCAATAACCTTGGATAAATTCAAGTATTATATTTTTACAGTGATTCCTACAGAAGTTGTAAATGTCAAGTTGTCTTTTAATAAGTGGATTTTGCTTTGGTTATATTTGCTACATTCTTGCTTGCAGATGTAGAATCTCCACTGGCAGATCATCAAAATAATGTTCAGTGGATCTTCTGCCCTCAACTGCTACTGTGCTGTCTGAGTTGGGTTATCAGTTTAATGAACTCTCTCCTTCTGGACATTTCTTCAACCACACAACATTGAGCTAATTTACACGCACACCAATTCGCTGAAAACTCCCACAAATAAGTTTATTTAAAAAATCAGACAAAGCATGAAATCTGCATATATGTGAGATTTTCGTTGCTTTTGAGGTCAAACCGTGAAGGAGCATGCGCACAACGCGCACATTGGATAAGCCGGTAAGAACGCTGGTAATTTGTTATATGCAACGTTAAGTCAGGGTAATGGGTAGAAATCTACCCTCGTCTATCGGTTTATTCTTAAGCAGTTTATGGCCTAGCACCAATAAAGAAAAGCCGTTTAATGTGTATTAGGGCTGCACGATTATAGCAAAAACCTGCTCTTGATATTGCAATCACGATTATTAATGTCAATTAAAACTTTTCATTACCGTGACGTCACAAAGCAAGCAACAGCGTGGTTCTTCAGAGTAGCAGATTTCAATGGTGGATATGAGCTGTGCTCCAGTTTCTTGTAAGCATCTTTTAAGCATTATATTGTATTGTATTTTATATTGTAATAATGTTTGTTAAGGTAAGGCAAATTAAAATGATTGTAAATTTGAATATTCAAACTTATTAACAGCTGATGTAAATCGATTAAGTTACTGCATTCAGTAAGCCCGTAGGTGCCTACTTATTAACATGACAAAACAAAATGGTTATTAAATTTTTTTTAAATTACACCGAAATCAAACAACGCGACAAACTCTCCCATTACAATGACTGCTGTCACTCACTGCAGGTTAACACCGTTTGAGATCTGCGTTTCGACGCGAGCTCAGCGACGCTCCGCACAATGTTCTGCATTCTCACGAATGCTCTCATTATAAACAAAGCTGTCTAATCAGCATAATAAATCAATTATTTACACACCGTCTGTGCCTTGATTAGAAAGGGAGCCTTTTTGTTTTGTTGTGTTGCTCATTTGCAGTGTATTCAACATCTACGTTCAAAGTGAGTGATGTAATGTGTATTGAATCCAGAATAATTACAAAGTGCTTTTCGCTGTTGTTATACAGCTTCTTTTCAAGTGTCAGGTGATGTTTCTTCAGTATTAATTTTCGTGTGCTGCGCGAACAGAGCAAGAACAGAAAGCAAGCATCTGGGCATTCAGATGGTTTAAAACTTGCGCGTTAGGATCAGTTGTCATTACAAACAGGACGGAGGACTAATCTAAGCGGCTCTGATTGGCCATTGCTGTTTCATTGCTCAACAGACACGTTAATGATTGGATATAATACTCAACAGCTTTAAAAACATGTTGTAAATGGAAACCATTGACGCAACAGGAGCAGACTTAAATTGAATGCTGTAATCGTCAATTTTCACAATTACATAATTGTGGCAGCCATAATCTTGCATAGCTTTTCGATTAATTATGCAGCCCTAATGTGTATACATGATCACACACGTTGTCAGCTTATAAAGCATAATTGGTGCTTGAACATGCATGCAAACGTGCTCACTGACTGGTGTCATTGTGACTATGGATGACTGAAGTTTAGGGGTCAGAATGTAGAACTGTGTTTGGCCTTCTTTTATTTGCTGTTGCTTTCTATCCCAGTGTGTATGTGCTTATCAGAGCACAAAATTATCTGGTTTTCTGAACTTTTGGGTGATCCTAGGGCATTGTAGATGCAACAGTAGAAATATGAACATTGAGGTTCTGATCGCTTGGAGTTGAATTTGTGATATGATGTCATCAGAGGGTCAAAGGTTAGTTGGTTAGCATGGCCAATTAAGTCACACTAAGCTTTGGGAATGCGAAATGACTTATTAAAAGATGTCACAAAGGACAAAATATGATAAAGGCTTCTGGTTTTAGTTAATAAACACAATCACAAAAGCAAATAATATTATATTGGAAAAAGTTAAAGGAATATTCCAGGTTCAAAACAAGTTAAAGAACTTTGTCAGTTCAAACCAGTCTGGCCATTCTTTGTTGACCTCTCTCATCAGCAAGGCATTTTTGTCCACAGAACTGCCGCTCAGTGGATGTTTTTTGTTTTTGGCATCGATGTGATGATCTAATCAGCCAATTGTTTTCAGCAATGCAGTGCATAAAATCATGCAGATAAGGGTCAGGAGCTTCAGTTAATGTTCACATCAACCATCAAAATGGGGGAAAAAATGTATCTCAGTGATTTGGACCGTGCCATGATTGTAAATAAAAGTGTAAGGTTTGGCTTTGTTATACTACAGGGTCCTATTATATTATCAGGGCCTGAAATTGAGCACGGGATTGCTGGTATTGCTCACATTTTTAATAATTTCACCAAGTTCCACATTCATAGCGCATGAAATTCCCACACACTTTTATTCACGTTACAGTGCAGCTCCGAATTATTAAACCAATTGATACAGAAAACAAATCAATAAACTGTAATCCCAGAAGCCACGGCAGTAAATCTCTTCCTTTCTCTCATGTGCAGCTGTCAGCAGTGCGTTGATCGCTTGTTGAGTTTAGTGTGAGAGCACGCAGTGAGGAAGCGCTTATCCACAAAGTTACTGAACTTAAGATGTTACGGATCTTTAAAACTTTTTAAACCGGTTAATTTTAAAAGCAAATGGCATTATACTGCATCTCCGTTTGCAAGCGACGCAATAAAACTAGCGCTCCTGTTTATAGCTAAATAACAAAGCTGTTAATATTGCAAGTGCATGACGTTTTTTGGCATTCTATATAATTAGTCATAGTGCTGCACGTTTGACATGAAAGGCAGAAATAGCAAAAATGCTTTGTGTACCAATTTAAACACCTGTTACATCTCTCATCTCCATCTCTGTTTCAACCAGGTCGGTAATTAACGGGGGCTCTGGGCATTAATAACATCTGATATAGTTCCAGATACATACATCACGATCTTCATTTGAATTTTTACAGAGCATTATTTGTTTCGTGCCGTCCGTTGTGCGGATGTTGCCAAATCAGTGGCGGATGCTCGTGCCCAAACGGGAACTCCGCTTCTCACACTCCTCATCAGTTCGGTGTCGTTCTCACATGCTAAATTACCTGATCATTCACTCCTTTCATTCAGAACATACTGTCCTAGTGAGTGAAACTATCATTCCCTGTGCTATAGCCTACTTCTCTGCCCATCTGCCTGTTTGAAAAGCCTCCTCACCTGCTAAGCTGGAGTGGTGGTGGCATAGTGGGCTAAATCACAAAACTGTTAAGCAGAAGGTTGCCGGTTCGATCCCCACAGCCACCGCCAGTGTGTCCTTGAGCAAGGCACTCAAATCCAGGTTGCTTCGGGGGGATTGTCCCTGTAATAAGGGCACAGTAAGTCGCTTTGGATAAAAGCGTCTGCGTTTTTAAAAGCCAAAAGTGTGGAAGTGATGGTTGTTATATATTTATTAAGTTAAGCAGGTCTAAGAGAACACAAAATGTAATGTAACAAAATTCTACAATGTAGTTAATAATAAGATTAACAAAAATAATATATTGATAAATAGCCTTGATGTTAAATATAACATTATTAATGATACAATAATAATCTTTCATTGACCACTTTTAGTGTATCATATCCCTGACTAATGTTCATTGTGAAATGTGTATTTTTGCTTTGATTTATTCAACTGGCATGAAGGAGTTGCTAAGTTTAAGCTCCTCATTCCAAATCTGGAGAAATGCTGTCATCTCCTCTGTTGGTGCATTAGTTTTGAAAGCTTTTTTTAATTTAATAGTCAAAATATTATGTAAATGAAAAATAAAAAAAAAAGTTTTGTTTCAGTAACAATGCACACATGCAACGTACAGATCATGCCATTTTGCAATTATTGAAACATGCCATTTTTCAAATTGAATGAATTGTTTAAATGATAACAAAAGTATGAGAGGGTCATTTTATAAGGTTAGAATGGAAAAAAAAATTGCCCCTGTAAAGTAAAGAAAATGCCCCAGAAAATCGAATTTTGCCTCTTAATGGTAAAGTTCATTTCTGACCCTGGTTCCCTCTGACCTATACAGGAATTGAGAAAAGTAGCTCCCCGTGAGATTTAAGTGAGTTTGTTGTAAAATATCAGATCTTATAGAGTTATCACTCTGGACCTCACACATCTTGCCCACTCCCTCTTTGAATTGTTGCCCTCTGGCCTGCGCTACAGAGCACTGAGCGCCAAGACATCCAGCTACAAGAACAGTTTTTCCCTCAAGCCATTTACCACATGAACAATTAAACTGCCTCCGGACTCCCCCATAGTGCAATAATGTAGGCCTAATTCACTCATTTAATTTAATAACTGTACATACACCTACCTTGCACATACATTACAACTTGCGCATGTACATACACCATTCTGTTATGTGTCCTATCATTTGTATGTCTATTTATACTCTTACCTCGTTTTATATTCTGTGGCTAGTTCACAGTAGTTTAATTTGCAACTTCAAAATCGGGTGAAATGCTCCTCTGGTTCCTATCTCAATGCATGTTTTGAGCGAATCGAACTATTAAGCATCTACATCTAAAATAAAGTTTGTGTGGAGCAGGGTTATTATTTTAGTTTAGTTTTAGTTCATTTTAATGGTGCGTAAATAGTTTTTATTCAATTTTTTTAAATGTCTCTTTTTTTTTTTTTTGTCTTTAGATTTACAGTTAGGTTGCATTTTTAAACATTAGTTAACTACATTAGTTATTATTAACTAACAGTGAACAACACTTACTGCATATTTTTAGTAGTTCATGTTAATTCCAACATATCCAAATACCTTTTTAACATTAAATTGTTTTAATAAATGGTACATGTAAACATGAATGCATTATGAACTAAAATTAACTTGAATGATCAAATTAAGGTTTATAAATTACCATGAACCTAGATTAATAAATGCTATAAAAATGGTAACCCTTTACAATAAGGTTCTATTTTTCAACATTAGTTGACATTAGTAAACATGAACTAACAATTAACAATACAGCATTGCCATTTGTAATTGGCTAATGCTAATTTCAACATATACTAATAGATTTATAAAATTAGAAGTTATATACGTTAACGTTAGTTAATGCACTATTAACTAACATTGACAATGAACTATTATATTTGTATAAATCAGCATTATCTCAAGGAATAAAATATATTCAGAAGTTTTGTTTTAGGTCAACTAAATGAGGCTCCAATTTATTTCATCCTGTCTTTGCAATGTTTCCTCGATGGCAAGCACTTTCTCGCATGCTGGTTATTTTGGTGTTCAAAGCCCCTCCCCCAGATTTACAGAATGTTTTAGGATATGCATGTGGTTACACACATAATGTAGAATAGTGAAATCATTAAAAGCATTATTGCTTCTGCTCCGTCTTGTCTGCATGCAACAGTATTATGTCACCTGAGGTGGATTACTTTGTTGTGTCTCTCGCCCACATCTAGTCGCCAGCTGGCGCTCGAGTCGCCGGAAATCACACTGCTCTCGTTGAAATGAATGAGACTGTGTCTCTTTGTCGCTGCATGTCGCTGCCGGTGTGAACGGGGCTTTAGACTGACCAGACATATGCAAAATCTTAAGTCAGTACCTTACCTAAAGCTAATGCTGAATCATAAACATAGGCTTCATATTTGTTTGTGACTGAAGTATTCAGTACAAAGCGTCCTTTGATGGAGATCCTACTTGTGTTTCTCACAGACATGCCCATTTGAGAGGTGACGTTCCATAGTAAAGAATGTCTGAATTGCTCTGCAAAGACGTATTCACTGGGAAAGAGTGCTCTGTTGTGCCTGGGAGGAGGTACAGGGAGCGTTTGCATTGAGCTGCAATGGCAGAGCCTAAATTTGGGTGCTCTTGAGTGTGAGGTGGCGATAGGAAATGAGAGGCACAACCCTCAGGCCACTGGCACTCAGCTGGAAAGACATGATGTGGTTGACTCCACGGAAACTTTAATGTTCTGATGGCTGGAAAGAGCTCTCACAGATTTTCTCCCCATGGTTTTAAATGTTTTAATTACCATGTCAGAAGCTGAAGTTAGTTTTTCTGTACATTTTTGAATGGCACCATCCATAAGCATGTGAGCACTAACCTACACATTTTTTAAGTTTGCTTACTTTTGTCTTACTGTCTGATTGCTGCTTTTTGTTAGCCTAAACCTCAGTTTTCCTCATCTAATCAATTAAGTTTAATATGCATACTGCAGTGTTGGGTAAGCTACTGAAAAATGTAGCTACCTAAGCTTCCAACTGCTAATTTGCTCAGCCAACAGGTATAGTTGTAGAGTATGCACACTGGCAGCCAAATGTCTGGAATAATGTACAGATTTAGCTGTTTAGGAATTAAATTGGTACTATAATTCACCAAAATGGCATTCAGTTGATCACAAAGTATAGTCAGGACGTTACTGATGTAAAAAACATCATCACTTTTTAAAAAAGTCATATTTGAACAAATCTAGATGGCCCCATTTTCAGCAGCCATCACCCCAACACCTTATCCTTGAGTAATCATGATAAATTGATCATTTGGTACTAGAAAATCACTTGCCATTATATCAAAAACTGTTCAAAGCTATTTGGTTCGTTAAATGAAGCTTAACATTGTCTTTGTTTTTTTGTTTAGTTGCCACAGTATGCAATAGACTGGCATGTCTTAAGGTCAATATTAGGTCAAAACATGAGAAAAAGAAACTGATTTCTCAAGAAACTCATCAGTCAATCATTGTTTTGAGGAATGAAGGCTATACAATGCTTAAAATTGCCATTGATGATTTCATACAAAGGTGTACACTACAGTCTTCAAAGACAAAGGACAACTGGTTCTAACAAGGACAGAAAGAGTTGTGGAAGGCCAGATGTACAACTAAACAAGAGGTTAAGTACATCAGAGTCTCTAGTTTGAGAAATATATGCCTCACATGTCCTCAGCTGACAGCTTCATTGAATTCTACCCGCACAACACCAGTTTCATGTACAACAGTAAAGAGAAGACTTGGGGGTGCAAGTCTTATGGGAAGAATTGCAAAGACAAATCCACTTTTTTAAACAGAAAAACAAAAGGAAAATGTTTGAGTGGGCAAAGAAATACAGACATTGGACAACAGATCATTGGAAAAGAGTGTTATGGATCTTATCCCATTGAGCTTTTGTGGGATCAGCTAGACTGTAAGATGTGTGAGAAGTGCCCGACAAGACAGCCACATCTATGGCAAGTGCTACAGGAAGTGTGGGGTGAAATGTCACCTGAGTATCTGAAGAAACTGAAAGCTAGAATGCCGAGGATCTGCAAAGCTGTCATTGCTGCACGTGAAAGATTTTTTGATGAGAACACTTTGAAGTAGTTTAAGAAGAAACTTCAAATTGTAATAGTAATTTTTCATGTTATGACTATACATTGTGATCAGTTGAGTGTCACTTTTATGAATAAAGGTACCAATTTCTATCCATAAGAGCAAATTCTATATATTATTCCAAAATTGTGACCGCCAATATAGCTGCATTAAAAAAAGAAAAGGGCTGTTAAATACTATATATACAAATTGAGTGA